>NC_090319.1:296184794-296499258 GCF_040869045.1 Eurosta solidaginis
AATATATCTTTGAGTTTAATATAATAACAAATTTCAAACTCTTATTATTAACAAAGGTCGAATTCAAACAAGCTTAATCCAACCCAAATGGAAATATTGGCAGAATTCATAGCGCGACACCACCTTTGGTATCGGCTTGTTTCAAATTTAACTTCTCCATAAAGTAACTAAAAGCTTCTAAGAAAGCGAAACCTCCTCAAGAAACTGCAATAAGGTAATAGTATAGAACAGGAGTCGACTGCTAATACGCGAAAAATATCGAGAGAGGTGTAAAAAGATGTGTATTGGCCTCGACAACAATAATCCGGCGGAAAAGAAAAGTTTTAACTCGTTCAAAAGATATTAACGAAAACTCGAAAGATGTCCTCGGGTCCCTCCGAAATCGGGGGTGGGATCCATAGTATTTTCGCATGGCCGGTCCACCAATGAGGTGGGATCAAAATTAAATGCGTGCAAAATCCCTTTGTACACAAACTTTTTTTCAGTGCACAACAACATTACAACAACCACATGAAAATTGCCAACTTCAACTACAAATATCTTCTGACAGAGACAAAATGTTTCTTTTTCGCCTTCGGATTATTGTTGTCGAGGTCAATACGCGTTTTTTTGACATCTCTGTTGATATTTTTGGACGCGTATTAGCAGTCGACCCCTGTTCTAGACTTTTACCTGAAAATTTTCTTGTTACAAAGAAATAATACATAAATGATATGTTCGATAAGTCCAAAGGGTTGCTATTTCAAACAAAACAATAAAGATGGATCTATCGTAGTTATTTATTTTATTTTTTATATTTTTGGTAACCAGTTTGACAGTTCAAAATCTGTTGTGAGCTAAAAATACAATCCAACCTAATGTGGATTGTAAAATTTATTGTGAATTGAAAATGAATTACGTTCCGTTTGCTATCGTATGTTATAATCCCATTTTGTTTATACGTTTGACGCATCACGTAATTTTCTTTCGTATGGTTGCCGATCCGTGATCGTATATTACGATTCGAGCCCTGGGTCGATTTGTATGGACGAAAGTTAAGCGATATCGCGCCATCGATTTTTCGATAGGATTTGGGCTCGGGACAAAAAAGCTCCACTACGCATACCCAAAAAAATAATTGTCGAGCCTGCGAAAAAAAAAAATGGCGAGAGGGGCAATTTCTCGACCAAAATACTGCTCAAAACCCAAAAAATATTTTTTTTCAAGACACTGTTGTACAAAAGTTGGCGATAACAGTTTTTTGAAAAAAAAAAAATATATATATTTTTTGGGCTTTGGGGAGTGTTTTGGTCGAAAAATTTACCCTTTCGCCATTTTTTTTTGCATGCTCGAAAATTATTTTTTTGGGTATGCGTAGTGGAACTTTTTTTCCTGAGCCCAAATCCTATCGAAAAATCGATGGCGCGATATCGGTGAATAAATCGACTCAGTCTAATGTATATACACTGGAATTTTTTTTTTGTTTTTCAAAAATTAAAAATTAAATTTACAAAATATACAAAAAGCTCAGAAATTTTAATATAACGATTCTTTAAAACATTTTGTAAATAGCTATGTCATTACAATACTCAAGAGCAACTAGCACAACAACTTCACTCAGCACCATTTGATGCTTATTTCAATTGCTTTTGTCATAAATATGGCATTCAGATCATCTGCACTAAGATACGTAAAACACTACCGTAGTTTCAACTTCGGAATTGTGGTAAAAAGCTGTGTCTAAAAAATGTTAGCTCAAATGTTGTTATGGAACCTTTGACAAGCATACTTACTCTGGGTTGACAATTGTTTCGCAGTTGTACCAAGTTTACCTGGTGGCACGAAGAAGATGATCGGCTTCTGCCCGTGTGCGTCGAGCTGTCCCGGAGTTTCAGCCACTTATGTGGGTTCGTTGACCAAACGACCGACCAAACCACCAGTTACGACAAACCCAAGGCCAAACAAGAAAAAATTTACGCACACGTAAGGGTTAAGGAATTTCTTACCTCATCACTCAATATGATCGTTGATTAACCTTTTTAGAAAGCGACACAACACTTTGTCTTTTGCCTAGCGGTTCTTCTAACAATTACTTACCGCTCTTAACCCACCCAACCATGACTTCTCAGATGTTAATGAGATGTCCCAAAGTAAAGCAACAACAACAACGAATTTCAGACCATTCTTGCAAACTTAACAATTCATGTTTTATTTAATAAAAGACTAATAAACTAAAAAGAAAAAGATCAGAATTTGATTTCATACTAAATTTAGTACTAAAGCAAAAAAAAGAGTACCAATATTTACTATTAGGCTTAAGTCCGAACACCTATAGGAACGGCATGGAATCGAAACTATATGCAAAAAGGAATCTTACAAACTTACTAAAGAGTGTGTGATATTTAAACAGGTGAAATATTATTAACACAGAGAAACGAATCATATTAAATCAAATATAGGTTATTTGATTGAAATTTCCGCGGTTTTGAAGTATGTTACGAATTCAGTATTAGTAAATATTAATCTCAAATAATTTAAAGACATTTCTAATACCAACTCGTTTCGTTGATTCTCTCGTTCTCTCACGATTCACTGATCATGCTTAATGATCATTAACACGTTAGTTAAATAAAAAATTATATGTACATATGCAAAACAAAAAACCAAATGGTATGAAAATATAACAATTTTATTATAAACTTACGTGCATTGATGTGGCAGGAACTCGATGAAGGCCTTCTACGATGCTTCTGCTTTGCTGTATAATGGTACTATAGCACAGATGTAATATTCTAATTAGAATTCGATATTGCGATTGCTTCGAGTTGCAATCAGATTTTTGTTTTCTTATTCTTATTGGAACGCCAATAAGACATTGGAAACTCTCTCTCTCCAATCACTTAAAAAAATATCACTCTCTCCTTTTCTAACTTGAACATTTAATTATAACAAACTATATTTTTATACTAATTTTACTTTAATTTTAATGAACCATGAAACTCAAAAAGATTATAATTTTCTTTGTTAAATTCAAAGGAAGTTCATTGAAAACTTTCGCACACATTTAATTTAATAAAATTATGTCACCTACACTATATTTTTCTCTCTCTTTCATATTTAGTATGTATATGCTTTGTTTCTTTAAGTTATGTATTTCAATGAAGTATACATATTCACATATTTATAACTTTAATTGGATGATTTAATTTTTACAATTTTTTATGTTAAACATTTTTTCCGTGTTTTTTTTCTTTTTTTGAACATCCTATATTCTGAAATTTGTTTAACTTAAATTTTTCTATTATATATGTTTTTTTTCCTCGATTTTTCACCTCGAAAATATTTTTAGTCAGACTATTACGACTATACCGCGACAAAACTAGTTGCATACTGGAAGTCAAGAGGAACTTGGAATTTCTAGATTTCTCACGACTCTTGACTGCATTTACTTATGTATATGTTTTGTTTTTTTTTTTTTTTCTTGAAAAGGGTTTAAGTAAAATGCACTTATGAAACTATTTTAACACTCCACATTTCGTCACTGCAACAGAGCCTGCGAGTTTTCCATGCTGAAGTTGATGATGATGTAGCCCCAGTCCTTGTCATTGCGAGTCCCAATCCGGACATTGATTCCTTTTTAAACTTTTATGGTTTTATTTAGATGACGGCTTTGCGCGTTTAAGTTTCCGAAAAACCGAATTATTGTTCCTCTAGGGAGGGTTAGCGCACATTTAACTTTCCGCTTTACTTGCGGAATTTAATTCGGCACGATTTTTACCTTTTTGGCCGGTATTAGCTTCATCGCGCGAATATACATTTTAGGCAAACCTTATCCAGCAAAAGACCCCGCTATGTCTCAATCCGAAGCTTTTATAGGCACGGAAAAACAAGTAAAAAAGGTGGCGTGATGCGAAACAGAGATAATTAAATAGGGATGGAGATCGATATTTATATACATTTGTCCTTTTTTAGTTGTTTTATAGGACATTATCTGTAAATTGTATTTTAACCCTTGCATTCCTTAATATCTTTTCCGTGGTACCATCCTATCTTACCATGTATGTCTTGCAATTGATACATGGAGTTTCCTTTTGTGGCGAGAACTGTAGCTTTTACAAAAACGGGTGCTAGCTTGGCGTTAAACTTATTCGCTTTGTCGCTCAGAACGAAATTGCGCCGATATACATTTTCACCTATACTGAATGGTTTTACTCTGCTTCGGAGGTTGTAGCGTTGAGCTGATTTCTCAAAAGCGTTTTGTATGTTCTTGGCCAACTCAGTACGCACGAGTCGGAGTTTGTCTATGCGGTCTATTACAACATCCCTTCCCAAAGACTCGAGCGTACGCAGCAGACTATAATCATCTGCATGACTTAACATCTGCTGACCGAACATCGCATAGTATGGCGTGCAGCCAATAGTTTGGTGAAATGAAGACCGAAGTGCTTCAGCTATCATTTGAAGATTTTTGTCCCAAATGGTTTGATCAGATTGGAGGTATGAATTGATACCAGCCATAACGGAGCGATTGACCCTCTCGCTCGCGTTAGCTTGGGGACTATATAGAGCTGTAAACGAATGTTTAATAGCCCTGGAAGATAAACAATTTTTAAATTGGACGGACTTGAACTGACTGCCGTTGTCAGATACGATGCATTCGGGTGCACCAAAAATTGGGAAAATTTGTTTTTCTAAAAAGTCGCAAATTGGAGTGGCAGTAAACTTTTTTACAGCTTCGATAAATGGAAATTTCGTCAAATGGTCGAGAACTATAAAAATGCCAATATTTCCCTGCTTAGAGCGCGGATAAGGACCTAAAAGATCAACGTATAACCTTTGGCATGGACGTACAGAATTTAAGTTTGCTTTCATAGGTGGACGAAGAATTATATTTGTAGATTTACTCTGCTGGCAGATATCACAGCGAGAAATGAAACTTTTAACATAATTTACCATCGATGGCCAGTAGAAATTTAAGCGAAGGCGTTCTAACGTTTTTGCCATACCACCATGGCATTTGTTTGGGGGACAATGGGCCTTTTCGATAATGTCCTGGACTAGTTCATTTGGAATCCACAGTTTCCAACATAAAACTTCTCTTTCTTCATTTCCATTCGCGTATTCTGTTCGCTTATACACTTTATCGGCTTTGACCTGCAGGTCTGGTAAACTACTCTGAGCTTCTTGAATTTTCTTTTTTAATTTATTGTACTCATCGGAGTTGAAAGCTTCCGAATCTAAATTGACTGCTGGACAGACAGAAATTTCCCCTAGCTCATCAAAGTTTTGCCTCGACAACGCATCGGGAACGATATTCTGAGAACCACGTCGGTGCTCAATTTTAAACCGATAACCCTGTAATTTGAGTGACCAGCGTGCTAATCTACCACTTAAGTCGTTTTGCTTCATTAGCCACTGCAAACTGGCATGGTCAGTCACTATCGTGAAATCTTGGCCTTCGACGTAAGCACGGAATTTTTTCAAGCTAAGAATAGCTGCTAGGCACTCAAGCTCGGTTACGCTGTAAATGCTTTGTGCCTTATTTAGTTTTTGCGAAAAATACGCGACGGGAACTTCTATACCATCGTCACTAACTTGAGCCAAAACTGCTCCTACACCTAGTTTGCTGGCGTCACATTGAATAAGAAAAGGTTTACTATAGTTAGCATTAGCCAGTATTGGTGCTGACGATAACAGGGTTTTAAGCAACCCAAATGCGGTTTGGGCATCTTCAGTCCATTTAAAAACTTTGGCCTTTTTCAGCAAATCTGTCATTGGTGCAGTAACTGCAGCGAAGTTCGGTACAAATCGCCTATACCAACCAGCCATGCCAAGAAACCGGCGTAATTGCTTGATAGTATTTGGTTGGGGATATTGTGTTACCGCAGATATCATATCCGGGTCAGTACGGAGTGTACCATTCCCTACAATATACCCTAAGTACTTCACTTCTCGCAGACAAAATTTGCTTTTCTCAATATTGATTGTTAAGCCCGCGTTTCTTAAATGATATGCAACTTCCGCCATCGTCTTCATGTGAGCATCAAAACTTTCTGATACGATGAGTAAATCGTCAAGATATACGAATACGCTCTCTCTTAAATTCGATGGAATCACGCGATCCATTAATTTTCATATTGCCTGAGGGGCATTGCATAGGCCAAAAGGCATTACGCGGTATCTATACAAGGGACGGTTTGTTACCGTAAAACAAGTCAAATCTCTGCATTTTTCCGATAATGGAATTTACCAAAATGCTCGCCTTAAATCGAGCGAAGGTATAAACTCAGCTTTTGGCAAGCGACTGATTATCCCATCTATGTGGGGTAGGGGGTGCTTATCTTTAATAGTTACGCTGTTTACTTTGCGTGAATCTAAACATAGACGAACTTTTTCACCTTTACGGACTAAAACAACCGGACTAGACCACGGACTGTTGGGTGACTCCTCAATTATTCCCAACTTCAGCATTTCATCTATTTCCCTGTGAACTAACTTTTCTATGGCAGGTGAAATAGGAAAATATCGTTGGTTCAACGGATGGACATTTGGCTCTAACTCAATTACGTCCTCAATAAGGTTGGTTTTGCCCAGACCTTCCTCAGCATATGACGGAAATAAGTCTTTTGTAATTTGCAAACGGTTTTGTTGCTCAGGTGTCAGGGTGTGCATATTATTTAAAACATCAGTATTATTATTATCGGTGCTTACACAATCGATTTGGCTTATCAGATGGGGAGCTATTTGGAATGCGATCCAGAAATCTACGCCCAAAATCAAATTTTGCTTCAAGCTAGGGACAATATAAAAAAGTAGTTTTGATGTTTTGCCTTTATAGGTAATTTCAAATAAAGAGGTACCAAATACAAATTGGTCATTGCCATCAGCAGTTCGTATCGATGAACAATGGTTGGTTTTAATATTTTTATCCGCGCAGATCTTTTCAGCCAAGTTGCTGCCTACACAAGAAACTTGCGCTCCACTATCGAGCAAAGCTAGATGAGTTTCGTTAATAATCTCTATTTCGGCATATGGTCGAAGGTCTGACGAATGCTTTTGCAAAGAACATATTAAATTGGTTAGCCCTTTTCTACCTGCTTTAACTTTTCTCCAAAATTGACTTGCCCGTATTGCCGAACGTGATTTAGGTGGTGTGCCCTTTTCGATATTATTGAAAATTTCTTTTCGTTTTTCTTGGTAAAATTTCAAACGATCTTGGTACGGTACTAAATGTCTTAATTCTGGTTTATAAAAATTCTTAGTTTCAAGATTGGGCTTAATTACTTCTGGCGAGGAACCGTTTTCGAGTCCTCGCTCGCTTGCAAGTTTCCCGACTTACACTTTACACACGTAGGTTTGTACATGCCTACACTACCACAACCATAGCAAAATATCGTTCGCTCTGCCAAGCAGTCGAAGTAACGATACCCTTCTTTGCGGCAATTCCAGCACATCAGCTGATTGTTGCTCCTACGCCGTGTCACCTCGTCAACTTCAATAGCGTCTTCGACGCGTTCTTCTTCTATTTCGTCTACAACGTCAACTTCGTTAACTTGCTTACGACCAGACGTATTTCGATTAGGGGTGGACAAAGCAGTATTACTTGAAGACGATTGTCTAGCGATTTCTTGAAGTAAGCTTTCGTGTTTGATGCATAACTCGCGCAATTTAGCTACCGAAGGAATGGAAACGTATAAAAGTTGTTGCCTCAAGCGAGGTCTTAACCCTCTCTGTAGCATTTCTACAAGTTCTGCCTCTGGGATAGGAATGCTCAAGTTTTCTGCGATTTTAAAAATAGCGTTGCGGTATTCATCAAAGGTTTCGGACATATTTTGCTTGCGCATACGTATTGCCTCTTTAATATCCGTATCAGTACGGTGTGCGGCAAAATGGGTACGGAGAGCTTGACAAAGATTAGGCCAAACAACACGATCTACTGAGTGTCTGTAACGCCAGTACCAATCTTTGGCCTCCTTAGTAAACACGCTTTGGACATGTTCGCAGAACAAAGTGAAATTTCCTCCGAGGGTATCGATCACCTGTGACTCGACTCTATAAATAAAATTTTCTACCGATAGACGATTGGAGCCATCAAATTTTATGTCCCAGTTTGAAATAAGGTTGGCAATTTTGCCAGAATTAGTGACGTGTGATATGTCACTACTGCGCGGAAAACCTACATTAGAAGGCCTGTAAGGATTTCCTTGTGCATGCATATTTAAAGGTGCGCCGCCATGTTGACTAAGGCCGTTAACAAAATGCGGTGGATCTTGTGGCCAATCAACCATTGGTGGTAAATCATTATTTTGTGGAGGTTGCAAGTTTACGTTTTGCAATCTAGAGACAATATTATTAACGGATTGATCCAACCGCTGCTCTAACTGAGCCAATCGGGTTTCGAAGTCTTGTAATAAATTAGCTTGTCGCGCGGAGATAACGGCGCTGACAATATTTCGGATTCTAGTGTCTTCCGGTGGCGTAACAGATATGTCGTTGCTGTTGTTTTGTTCCATGCTTCTTGCTGGTGATTGTTGTGACTGTTGGGATTGTTGAAGACCCAAATTTCCTGCGGCTGCCTGAGCTGAAGCTTGTGTTTCAACACTAGTTTCTGCCGGTTGCTGCTGCTGTTGTGCGGCCTGTGAGGTAGACTGTCGCTCTTGAACAGTGGGACTAGTTACCGATCTAGCTTGTGAACGAAGAGGGTATGGATTTGGTCGAAAGTTATTGGGATTGCATTGTGCTCTACACTGAGGACAAGTTGTATTATTCCTTAGCCAATTCAAAAGACAAGACCGATGGAATTTGTGATTGCATGCAGTACGCACAGCACCAGAAGTCAAGGTAAAGTTTTCGCGGCAAATTGTGCACAAACGCCTTGGGGTTAGTGGCGGGGGTGCATACTCATCACTGTGACGTAACGGCATTGTGCTTATATTAAAAAAATTTCCAAAAGGTATATAGATATATATATATATATATATATATGTAAAAAAGATATTAAAAATATATATGATTGTGTATTTATTCAAAATACAAAAAAAATTCAAAAAAAAAAAAAAATTTTGTTAAAGCAAACTCAAATCAAATATGGTCTTACTCTTCAATTGTTGCTGTTTGTTTTGTTGTTATATGGCCTAAGACATTTGTGTGCTTTTTCACTTTCATGTGGTGTGAGAATTTTTGTTGTTGCAGTACGTGCAACACACGCATTCCAACTTGCAAAACAAATTTGATGGAACTAAATCTTAATCCTTTAAACATATAATAACGAGATTCTACATTCAAGTGGTATTTAAAATATGCATATAGCCAAATTCAAAATA
The DNA here is from genome assembly GCF_040869045.1 of Eurosta solidaginis. Taxonomy (NCBI): domain Eukaryota; kingdom Metazoa; phylum Arthropoda; class Insecta; order Diptera; family Tephritidae; genus Eurosta; species Eurosta solidaginis. The sequence continues at coordinate 296,194,097 of NC_090319.1, forward strand.
GATCCAAGATGAAAAAAGAAATAACGTAAAATACGTCAGTTTTTATTTGCAATTATGTGGTCAAAGCTACTGGTATGGTTAGTACGACGTGAATTTATCTCATCGTTTCAAACTAAATTCCAAATACCAATGGCTATGAAACCGGTACTACAAAAATAAAAATTAATGAAGAGAAACAAAATTCGTATAGGACAATGGTTTGTGAAACCCCTAATTAAAGTTAAAAATTATTTTTGGCTTTCTTCTACGGTGGGGCCCCACACTGTTAAGCGCCATTTTCTGTTATGGAACCTTTGACAAGCATACTTACTCTGGGTTGACAATTGTTTCGCAGTTGTACCAAGTTTACCTGGTGGCACGAAGAAGATGATCGGCTTCTGCCCGTGTGCGTCTAGCTGTCCCGGAGCTTCAGCCACTTATGTGGGTTCGTTGACCAAACGACCGACCAAACCACCAGTTACGACAAACCCAAGGCCTAACAAGAAAAAATTTACGCACACGTAAGGGTTAAGGAATTTCTTACCTCATCACTCAATATGATCGTTGATTAACCTTTTTAGAAAGCGACACAACACTTTGTCTTTTGCCTAGCGGTTCTTCTAACAATTACTTACCGCTCTTAACCCACCCAACCATGACTTCTCAGATGTTAATGAGATGTCCCAAAGTAAAGCAACAACAACAACGAATTTCAGACCATTCTTGCAAACTTAACAATTCATGTTTTATTTAATAAAAGACTAATAAACTAAAAAGAAAAAGATCAGAATTTGATTTCATACTAAATTTAGTACTAAAGCAAAAAAAAAAGTACCAATATTTACTATTAGGCTTAAGTCCGAACACCTATAGGAACGGCATGGAATCGAAACTATATGCAAAAAGGAATCTTACAAACTTACTAAAGAGTGTGTGATATTTAAACAGGTGAAATATTATTAACACAGAGAAACGAATCATATTAAATCAAATATAGGTTATTTGATTGAAATTTCCGCGGTTTTGAAGTATGTTACGAATTCAGTATTAGTAAATATTAATCTCAAATAATTTAAAGACATTTCTAATACCAACTCGTTTCGTTGATTCTCTCGTTCTCTCATGATTCACTGATCATGCTTAATGATCATTAACACGGTAGTTAAATAAAAAATTATATGTACATATGCAAAACAAAAAAACCAAATGGTATGAAAATATAACAATTTTATTATAAACTTACGTGCATTGATGTGGCAGGAACTCGATGAAGGCCTTCTACGATGCTTCTGCTTTGCTGTATAATGGTACTAAAGCACAGATGTAATATTCTAATTAGAATTCGATATTGCGATTGCTTCGAGTTGCAAACAGATTTTTGTTTTCTTATTCTTATTGGAACGCCAATAAGACATTGGAAACTCTCTCTCTCCAATCACTTAAAAAAATATCACTCTCTCCTTTTCTAACTTGAACATTTAATTATAACAAACTATATTTTTATACTAATTTTACTTTAATTTTAATGAACCATGAAACTCAAAAAGATTATAATTTTCTTTGTTAAATTCAAAGGAAGTTCATTGAAAACTTTCGCACACATTTAATTTAATAAAATTATGTCACCTACACTATATTTTTCTCTCTCTTTCATATTTAGTATGTATATGCTTTGTTTCTTTAAGTTATGTATTTCAATGAAGTATACATATTCACATATTTATAACTTTAATTGGATGATTTAATTTTTACAATTTTTTATGTTAAACATTTTTTCCGTGTTTTTTTTCTTTTTTTGAACATCCTATATTCTGAAATTTGTTTAACTTAAATTTTTCTATTATATATGTTTTTTTTCCTCGATTTTTCACCTCGAAAATATTTTTAGTCAGACTATTACGACTATACCGCGACAAAACTAGTTGCATACTGGAAGTCAAGAGGAACTTGGAATTTCTAGATTTCTCACGACTCTTGACTGCATTTACTTATGTATATGTTTTGTTTTTTTTTTTTTTTTTTTTGAAAAGGTTTTAAGTAAAATGCACTTATGAAACTATTTTAACACTCCACATTTCGTCACTGCAACAGAGCCTGCGAGTTTTCCATGCTGAAGTTGATGATGATGTAGCCCCAGTCCTTGTCATTGCGAGTCCCAATCCGGACATTGATTCCTTTTTAAACTTTTATGGTTTTATTTAGATGACGGCTTTGCGCGTTTAAGTTTCCGAAAAACCGAATTATTGTTCCTCTAGGGAGGGTTAGCGCACATTTAACTTTCCGCTTTACTTGCGGAATTTAATTCGGCACGATTTTTACCTTTTTGGCCGGTATTAGCTTCATCGCGCGAATATACATTTTAGGCAAACCTTATCCAGCAAAAGACCCCGCTATGTCTCAATCCGAAGCTTTTATAGGCACGGAAAAACAAGTAAAAAAGGTGGCGTGATGCGAAACAGAGATAATTAAATAGGGATGGAGATCGATATTTATATACATTTGTCCTTTTTTAGTTGTTTTATAGGACATTATCTGTAAATTGTATTTTAACCCTTGCATTCCTTAATATCTTTTCCGTGGTACCATCCTATCTTACCATGTATGTCTTGCAATTGATACATGGAGTTTCCTTTTGTGGCGAGAACTGTAGCTTTTACAAAAACGGGTGCTAGCTTGGCGTTAAACTTATTCCCTTTGTCGCTCAGAACGAAATTGCGCCGATATACATTTTCACCTACACTGAATGGTTTTACTCTGCTTCGGAGGTTGTAGCGTTGAGCTGATTTCTCAAAAGCGTTTTGTATGTTCTTGGCCAACTCAGTACGCACGAGTCGGAGTTTGTCTATGCGGTCTATTACAACATCCCCTCCCAAAGACTCGAGCGTACGCAGCAGACTATAATCATCTGCATGACTTAACATCTGCTGACCGAACATCGCATAGTATGGCGTGCAGCCAATAGTTTGGTGAAATGAAGACCGAAGTGCTTCAGCTATCATTTGAAGATTTTTGTCCCAAATGGTTTGATCAGATTGGAGGTATGAATTGATACCAGCCATAACGGAGCGATTGACCCTCTCGCTCGCGTTAGCTTGGGGACTATATAGAGCTGTAAGCGAATGTTTAATAGACCTGGAAGATAAACAATTTTTAAATTGGACGGACTTGAACTGACTGCCGTTGTCAGATACGATGCATTCGGGTGCACCAAAAATTGGGAAAATTTGTTTTTCTAAAAAGTCGCAAATTGGAGTGGCAGTAAACTTTTTTACAGCTTCGATAAATGGAAATTTCGTCAAATGGTCGAGAACTATAAAAATGCCAATATTTCCCTGCTTAGAGCGCGGATAAGGACCTAAAAGATCAACGTATAACCTTTGGCATGGACGTACAGAATTTAAGTTTGCTTTCATAGGTGGACGAAGAATTATATTTGTAGATTTACTCTGCTGGCAGATATCACAGCGAGAAATGAAACTTTTAACATAATTTACCATCGATGGCCAGTAGAAATTTAAGCGAAGGCGTTCTAACGTTTTTGCCATACCACCATGGCATTTGTTTGGGGGACAATGGGCCTTTTCGATAGTGTCCTGGACTAGTTCATTTGGAATCCACAGTTTCCAACATAAAACTTCTCTTTCTTCATTTCCATTCGCGTATTCTGTTCGCTTATACACTTTATCGGCTTTGACCTGCAGGTCTGGTAAACTACTCTGAGCTTCTTGAATTTTCTTTTTTAATTTATTGTACTCATCGGAGTTGAAAGCTTCCGAATCTAAATTGACTGCTGGACAGACAGAAATTTCCCCTAGCTCATCAAAGTTTTGCCTCGACAACGCATCGGGAACGATATTCTGAGAACCACGTCGGTGCTCAATTTTAAACCGATAACCCTGTAATTTGAGTGACCAGCGTGCTAATCTACCACTTAAGTCGTTTTGCTTCATTAGCCACTGCAAACTGGCATGGTCAGTCACTATCGTGAAATCTTGGCCTTCGACGTAAGCACGGAATTTTTTCAAGCTAAGAATAGCTGCTAGGCACTCAAGCTCGGTTACGCTGTAATTGCTTTGTGCCTTATTTAGTTTTTGCGAAAAATACGCGACGGGAACTTCTATACCATCGTCATTAACTTGAGCCAAAACTGCTCCTACACCTAGTTTGCTGGCGTCACATTGAATAAGAAAAGGTTTACTATAGTTAGCATTAGCCAGTATTGGTGCTGACGATAACAGGGTTTTAAGCAACCCAAATGCGGTTTGGGCATCTTCAGTCCATTTAAAAACTTTGGCCTTTTTCAGCAAATCTGTCATTGGTGCAGTAACTGCAGCGAAGTTCGGTACAAATCGCCTATACCAACCAGCCATGCCAAGAAACCGGCGTAATTGCTTGATAGTATTTGGTTGGGGATATTGTGTTACCGCAGATATCATATCCGGGTCAGTAAGGAGTGTACCATTCCCTACAATATACCCTAAGTACTTCACTTCTCGCAGACAAAATTTGCTTTTCTCAATATTGATTGTTAAGCCCGCGTTTCTTAAATGATATGCAACTTCCGCCATCGTCTTCATGTGAGCATCAAAACTTTCTGATACGATGAGTAAATCGTCAAGATATACGAATACGCTCTCTCTTAAATTCGATGGAATCACGCGATCCATTAATTTTCATATTGCCTGAGGGGCATTGCATAGGCCAAAAGGCATTACGCGGTATCTATACAAGGGACGGTTTGTTACCGTAAAACAAGTCAAATCTCTGCATTTTTCCGATAATGGAATTTACCAAAATGCTCGCCTTAAATCGAGCGAAGATATAAACTCAGCTTTTGGCAAGCGACTGATTATCCCATCTATGTGGGGTAGGGGGTGCTTATCTTTAATAGTTACGCTGTTTACTTTGCGTGAATCTAAACATAGACGAACTTTTTCACCTTTACGGACTAAAACAACCGGACTAGACCACGGACTGTTGGGTGACTCCTCAATTATTCCCAACTTCAGCATTTCATCTATTTCCCTGTGAACTAACTTTTCTATGGCAGGTGAAATAGGAAAATATCGTTGGTTCAACGGATGGACATTTGGCTCTAACTCAATTACGTCCTCAATAAGGTTGGTTTTGCCCAGACCTTCCTCAGCATATGACGGAAATAAGTCTTTTGTAATTTGCAAACGGTTTTGTTGCTCAGGTGTCAGGGTGTGCATATTATTTAAAACATCAGTATTATTATTATCGGTGCTTACACAATCGATTTGGCTTATCAGATGGGGAGCTATTTGGAATGCGATCCAGAAATCTACGCCCAAAATCAAATTTTGCTTCAAGCTAGGGACAATATAAAAAAGTAGTTTTGATGTTTTGCCTTTATAGGTAATTTCAAATAAAGAGGTACCAAATACAAATTGGTCATTGCCATCAGCAGTTCGTATCGATGAACAATGGTTGGTTTTAATATTTTTATCCGCGCAGATCTTTTCAGCCAAGTTGCTGCCTACACAAGAAACTTGCGCTCCACTATCGAGCAAAGCTAGATGAGTTTCGTTAATAATCTCTATTTCGGCATATGGTCGAAGGTCTGACGAATGCTTTTGCAAAGAACATATTAAATTGGTTAGCCCTTTTCTACCTGCTTTAACTTTTCTCCAAAATTGACTTGCCCGTATTGCCGAACGTGATTTAGGTGGTGTGCCCTTTTCGATATTATTGAAAATTTCTTTTCGTTTTTCTTGGTAAAATTTCAAACGATCTTGGTACGGTACTAAATGTCTTAATTCTGGTTTATAAAAATTCTTAGTTTCAAGATTGGGCTTAATTACTTCTGGCGAGGAACCGTTTTCGAGTCCTCGCTCGCTTGCAAGTTTCCCGACTTACACTTTACACACGTAGGTTTGTACATGCCTACACTACCACAACCATAGCAAAATATCGTTCGCTCTGCCAAGCAGTCGAAGTAACGATACCCTTCTTTGCGGCAATTCCAGCACATCAGCTGATTGTTGCTCCTACGCCGTGTCACCTCGTCAACTTCAATAGCGTCTTCGACGCGTTCTTCTTCTATTTCGTCTACAACGTCAACTTCGTTAACTTGCTTACGACCAGACGTATTTCGATTAGGGGTGGACAAAGCAGTATTACTTGAAGACGATTGTCTAGCGATTTCTTGAAGTAAGCTTTCGTGTTTGATGCATAACTCGCGCAATTTAGCTACCGAAGGAATGGAAACGTATAAAAGTTGTTGCCTCAAGCGAGGTCTTAACCCTCTCTGTAGCATTTCTACAAGTTCTGCCTCTGGGATAGGAATGCTCAAGTTTTCTGCGATTTTAAAAATAGCGTTGCGGTATTCATCAAAGGTTTCGGACATATTTTGCTTGCGCATACGTATTGCCTCTTTAATATCCGTATCAGTACGGTGTGCGGCAAAATGGGTACGGAGAGCTTGACAAAGATTAGGCCAAACAACACGATCTACTGAGTGTCTGTAACGCCAGTACCAATCTTTGGCCTCCTTAGTAAACACGCTTTGGACATGTTCGCAGAACAAAGTGAAATTTCCTCCGAGGGTATCGATCACCTGTGACTCGACTCTATAAATAAAATTTTCTACCGATAGACGATTGGAGCCATCAAATTTTATGTCCCAGTTTGAAATAAGGTTGGCAATTTTGCCAGAATTAGTGACGTGTGATATGTCACTACTGCGCGGAAAACCTACATTAGAAGGCCTGTAAGGATTTCCTTGTGCATGCATATTTAAAGGTGCGCCGCCATGTTGACTAAGGCCGTTAACAAAATGCGGTGGATCTTGTGGCCAATCAACCATTGGTGGTAAATCATTATTTTGTGGAGGTTGCAAGTTTACGTTTTGCAATCTAGAGACAATATTATTAACGGATTGATCCAACCGCTGCTCTAACTGAGCCAATCGGGTTTCGAAGTCTTGTAATAAATTAGCTTGTCGCGCGGAGATAACGGCGCTGACAATATTTCGGATTCTAGTGTCTTCCGGTGGCGTAACAGATATGTCGTTGCTGTTGTTTTGTTCCATGCTTCTTGCTGGTGATTGTTGTGACTGTTGGGATTGTTGAAGACCCAAATTTCCTGCGGCTGCCTGAGCTGAAGCTTGTGTTTCAACACTAGTTTCTGCCGGTTGCTGCTGCTGTTGTGCGGCCTGTGAGGTAGACTGTCGCTCTTGAACAGTGGGACTAGTTACCGATCTAGCTTGTGAACGAAGAGGGTATGGATTTGGTCGAAAGTTATTGGGATTGCATTGTGCTCTACACTGAGGACAAGTTGTATTATTCCTTAGCCAATTCAAAAGACAAGACCGATGGAATTTGTGATTGCATGCAGTACGCACAGCACCAGAAGTCAAGGTAAAGTTTTCGCGGCAAATTGTGCACAAACGCCTTGGGGTTAGTGGCGGGGGTGCATACTCATCACTGTGACGTAACGGCATTGTGCTTATATTAAAAAAATTGCAAAAAGGTATATAGATATATATATATATATATATATATGTAAAAAAGATATTAAAAATATATATGATTGTGTATTTATTCAAAATACAAAAAAAATTCAAAAAAAAAAAAAAATTTTGTTAAAGCAAACTCAAATCAAATATGGTCTTACTCTTCAATTGTTGCTGTTTGTTTTGTTGTTATATGGCCTAAGACATTTGTGTGCTTTTTCACTTTCATGTGGTGTGAGAATTTTTGTTGTTGCAGTACGTGCAACACACGCATTCCAACTTGCAAAACAAATTTGATGGAACTAAATCTTAATCCTTTAAACATATAATAACGAGATTCTACATTCAAGTGGTATTTAAAATATGCATATAGCCAAATTCAAAATAGATCCAAGATGAAAAAAGAAATAACGTAAAATACGTCAGTTTTTATTTGCAATTATGTGGTCAAAGCTACTGGTATGGTTAGTACGACGTGAATTTATCTCATCGTTTCAAACTAAATTCCAAATACCAATGGCTATGAAACCGGTACTACAAAAATAAAAATTAATGAAGAGAAACAAAATTCGTATAGGACAATGGTTTGTGAAACCCCTAATTAAAGTTAAAAATTATTTTTGGCTTTCTTCTGCGGTGGGGCCCCACACTGTTAAGCGCCATTTTCTGTTATGGAACCTTTGACAAGCATACTTACTCTGGGTTGACAATTGTTTCGCAGTTGTACCAAGTTTACCTGGTGGCACGAAGAAGATGATCGGCTTCTGCCCGTGTGCGTCTAGCTGTCCCGGAGCTTCAGCCACTTATGTGGGTTCGTTGACCAAACGACCGACCAAACCACCAGCTACGACAAACCCAAGGCCTAACAAGAAAAAATTTACGCACACGTAAGGGTTAAGGAATTTCTTACCTCATCACTCAATATGATCGTTGATTAACCTTTTTAGAAAGCGACACAACACTTTGTCTTTTGCCTAGCGGTTCTTCTAACAATTACTTACCGCTCTTAACCCACCCAACCATGACTTCTCAGATGTTAATGAGATGTCCCAAAGTAAAGCAACAACAACAACGAATTTCAGACCATTCTTGCAAACTTAACAATTCATATTTTATTTAATAAAAGACTAATAAACTAAAAAGAAAAAGATCAGAATTTGATTTCATACTAAATTTAGTACTAAAGCAAAAAAAAAAGTACCAATATTTACTATTAGGCTTAAGTCCGAACACCTATAGGAACGGCATGGAATCGAAACTATATGCAAAAAGGAATCTTACAAACTTACTAAAGAGTGTGTGATATTTAAACAGGTGAAATATTATTAACACAGAGAAACGAATCATATTAAATCAAATATAGGTTATTTGATTGAAATTTCCGCGGTTTTGAAGTATGTTACGAATTCAGTATTAGTAAATATTAATCTCAAATAATTTAAAGACATTTCTAATACCAACTCGTTTCGTTGATTCTCTCGTTCTCTCACGATTCACTGATCATGCTTAATGATCATTAACACGTTAGTTAAATAAAAAATTATATGTACATATGCAAAACAAAAAAACCAAATGGTATGAAAATATAACAATTTTATTATAAACTTACGTGCATTGATGTGGCAGGAACTCGATGAAGGCCTTCTACGATGCTTCTGCTTTGCTGTATAATGGTACTATAGCACAGATGTAATATTCTAATTAGAATTCGATATTGCGATTGCTTCGAGTTGCAATCAGATTTTTGTTTTCTTATTCTTATTGGAACGCCAATAAGACATTGGAAACTCTCTCTCTCCAATCACTTAAAAAAATATCACTCTCTCCTTTTCTAACTTGAACATTTAATTATAACAAACTATATTTTTATACTAATTTTACTTTAATTTTAATGAACCATGAAACTCAAAAAGATTATAATTTTCTTTGTTAAATTCAAAGGAAGTTCATTGAAAACTTTCGCACACATTTAATTTAATAAAATTATGTCACCTACACTATATTTTTCTCTCTCTTTCATATTTAGTATGTATATGCTTTGTTTCTTTAAGTTATGTATTTCAATGAAGTATACATATTCACATATTTATAACTTTAATTGGATGATTTAATTTTTACAATTTTTTATGTTAAACATTTTTTCCGTGTTTTTTTTCTTTTTTTGAACATCCTATATTCTGAAATTTGTTTAACTTAAATTTTTCTATTATATATGTTTTTTTTCCTCGATTTTTCACCTCGAAAATATTTTTAGTCAGACTATTACGACTATACCGCGACAAAACTAGTTGCATACTGGAAGTCAAAAGGAACTTGGAATTTCTAGATTTCTCACGACTCTTGACTGCATTTACTTATGTATATGTTTTGTTTTTTTTTTTTTTTTCTTGAAAAGGTTTTAAGTAAAATGCACTTATGAAACTATTTTAACACTCCACATTTCGTCACTGCAACAGAGCCTGCGAGTTTTCCATGCTGAAGTTGATGATGATGTAGCCCCAGTCCTTGTCATTGCGAGTCCCAATCCGGACATTGATTCCTTTTTAAACTTTTATGGTTTTATTTAGATGACGGCTTTGCGCGTTTAAGTTTCCGAAAAACCGAATTATTGTTCCTCTAGGGAGGGTTAGCGCACATTTAACTTTCCGCTTTACTTGCGGAATTTAATTCGGCACGATTTTTACCTTTTTGGCCGGTATTAGCTTCATCGCGCGAATATACATTTTAGGCAAACCTTATCCAGCAAAAGACCCCGCTATGTCTCAATCCGAAGCTTTTATAGGCACGGAAAAACAAGTAAAAAAGGTGGCGTGATGCGAAACAGAGATAATTAAATAGGGATGGAGATCGATATTTATATACATTTGTCCTTTTTTAGTTGTTTTATAGGACATTATCTGTAAATTGTATTTTAACCCTTGCATTCCTTAATATCTTTTCCGTGGTACCATCCTATCTTACCATGTATGTCTTGCAATTGATACATGGAGTTTCCTTTTGTGGCGAGAACTGTAGCTTTTACAAAAACGGGTGCTAGCTTGGCGTTAAACTTATTCGCTTTGTCGCTCAGAACGAAATTGCGCCGATATACATTTTCACCTATACTGAATGGTTTTACTCTGCTTCGGAGGTTGTAGCGTTGAGCTGATTTCTCAAAAGCGTTTTGTATGTTCTTGGCTAACTCAGTACGCACGAGTCGGAGTTTGTCTATGCGGTCTATTACAATGTTAGCCCAAATACAATATTTGAACGAGTTCGCTTCATTAATATCTAATCCAGGTCGATGCAAAGGTTCAGCAACTGCTCGAGTCTTAACTCAAAAATGGCCAAGACCACGAAAAAGTACTACAGGCTGGGTCTATGGAGAATTTCATGATGTTCAACTTCAAACTGATGGCAAAACTCGAGCAAGATATAAAAAGCGAGATATTTGCGAAGTACTAAATTTTGCGACCCCGGGTCTCAAACATCTCAAGACGCGCACATGTGACTAGCCATGACTTTAAATGCCAGTAACACAATGTCAAAATAAAAGCGTATGCAAGTTTCCAGGTCTGATATGAAATTTCGAGGGCAAATCATTAAATGGCTGGAATAATTTTAGTTTCCTTAATGAATAAATTTTGAATACAAATTTTGTTCAGTGTCACAATAATTATACTCAGCTGAGCAGAGCTCACAAATTAACTTTGTTCGCATAACGGTAATCCGTAACAGCATAAACTAATCGAGATAGATATAGACTTCTATATATCAAAATGATCTGGGTGAAAAAAGAAATTCATTTAGTCATGTCCGTCCGTCTGTAAACACGATAAGTTGAGTAAATTTTGAGGTATCTTGATGAAATTTGGTATGTAGGTTCCTGGGTGCTCATCTCAGATTGCTATTTAAAATGAACGAAATCGGACTACAATCACACCCACTTTTGCTATATCGAAAATTTCGAAAAACCGAAAAAGTGCAATAATTCATTACCAAAGACGTACAAAGCGATGAAGCTTGGTAGGTGCGTTGATCTTATGACGCAAAATAGAAAATTAGTAAATATTTGGACAATGGGCGTGGCACCGCCCACTTTTAAAAGAAGGTAATTTAAAAGTTTTTCAAGCTGTAATTTGCCAGTCCTTGAATATATGATGATGAAATTTGGCACGCACGTTACTCCTATTACTATATGTGTGCTAAATAAAAATTAGCAAAATCGGATTACGAACACGCCCATTTAAAAAAAAAAATTTTTTTAAGTCAAATTTTAACAAAAATTTAAAATCTTTACAGTATATAAGTAAATTATGCCAACATTCAACTCCAGTTATGATATGGTGCCACAAAATACAAAAATAAAAGAAAATTTCAAAATGGGCGTGGCTCCGCCCTTTTTAATTTAATTGTTCCAGAATACTTTTGATGCCATAAATCTCCGAAGCTCTCATCTGAGTATGTAATGTTCGGTCACCCCGAACTTAGCCTTCCTTACTTGTTTTGAATAATTTTTGTTGTCAATTTGTTAGCGTGAATTTATGTTTTATTCCAAAGGCTCGTTCATCATATGAAAGTGCTTTTGCTTTGCACTTACATATGAAAATCAAATTCTATATGAATTTTGTTTACGTATATGTGGGGACATACGGGAGTGCTTTGACATTTTTTTTTTTATATTTCAAGTTAAATTTGTATCTGTAGAACCTAGCGATTTGTTTTATATCCTATTTACTTAAATCAACCGGAAAAAGTTTATGTTAGAATTGTTCGGTCTATTTGTCCGTGGGTTCTTCATAACCCATTTTTTGTAATAACTGTCATTTAAAGAAATGTATTATAATGAAATTCAATATCCTTCTTCTTCTGACCGCAACTAATACTCCAGTAAAAAATAAATAATATTTCAAAATGAAATAAAGTTCTGTGATAATTCATTACTTTACGAGATACTTCCGACGTTTATAACGCTACACTGCTAAAATTTTATATGATCAACTTCGTAAGGTGGACTTAAAAACTCTATTTGACTATCTTGAAAAAAGCGCGTGGCGACGCCTACTAAGATCGCTCGTATCTTTAGAAAATCTTTCCATCGAGTTCAAAAGCGATTGAAATTGTTGTGATATTATTTATAACCATCTTTTCTTTTCAAAATAGAATTACCCTAGACAAGAATCACAAAATCGGTTGATTACTTTCTATATATAACAAGTAAAGAAGGTTAAGTTTGGGTTTAACCGAACATTACATACTCAGTTGAGAGCTATGGTGACAATATAAGGGGAAATCACCATGTAGGAAAATGAACCGACGGAAACCCGGAATGTATTTGTATGACATGTGTATCAAATGAAAGGCATTAAAGAGTATTTTATGAGGGAGTGGGCCATAGTTCTATAGGTGGACGCCATTTAGGGATATAGCCATAAAGGTGGATCAGGGTTGACTCTAGAATTTTTTTGTACGATATGGGTATCAAATTAAAGATATTAATGAGGGTTTTAAAAGGGAGTGGTGGTAGTTGTATAAGTGGTCGTCTTTTTGAGATATCGCCATAAAGGTTGACCAGGGGTGATTCTAGAATGCGTTTGTACGATATGGGTATCAAATGAAAGGTGTTAATGAGTATTTTAAAAGGGAGTAATCCTTAGTTCCATAGGTGGACGCCGTTTCGAGATATCGCCATAAAGGTGGACCAGGTGTGACCCTAGAATGTGTGTTGTACGATATGGGTATCAAATTAAAGGTATTAATAAGGGTTTTAAAAGGGAGTGGTGGTAGTTGTATATGTGAAGGCGTTTTCCAGATATCGACCAAAATGTGGACCAGGGTGACCCAGAACATCATCTGTTGGATACCGCTAATTTATTTATATATGTAATACCTGCCAAGATTTCAAGGGTTTTTTATTTCGCCCTGCAGAACTTTTTCATTTTCTTCTACTTAATATGGTAGATGTCACAACCATATTACAAAGTTTTTTCTAAAGTTATATTTCGCGTCAATAAACCAATCCAATTACCTTACCATGTTTCATCCCTTTTTTCGTATTTGGTATAGAATTATGGCATTTTTTTCATTTTTCGTAATTTTCGATATCGAAAAAGTGGGCGTGCTCATAGTCGGATTTCGTTCATTTTTCATACCAAGATAAAGTGAGTTCAGATAAGTACGTGAACTAAGTTCAGTAAAGATATGTCGATTTTTGCTCAAGTTATCGTGTTAGCGGCCATGCGGAAGGACAGACGGACGACTGTGTATAAAAACTGGGCGTGGCATCACCCGATTTCGCTCATTTTCACGGAAAACAGTTAACGTCATGAAATCTATTCCCCTACCAAATTTCAAAAGGATTGGTTAATTTTTGTTCGACTTATGGCGTTAAAAGTATCCTAGAGAAATTAAATGAAAAAGGGCGGAGCCACGCCCATTTTGAAATTTTCTTTTATTTTTGTATTTTGTTGCACCATATCATTACTGGAGTTGAATGTTGACATAATTTACTTATATACTGTAAAGATATTAAATTTTTTGTTAAAATTTTACTTTACAAATTTTTTTTTTTAAAGTGGGCGTGGTCCTTCTCCGATTTTGCTAATTTTTATTAAGCGTACATATAGTAATAGGAGTAACGTTCCTGCCAAATTTCATCACGATATCTTCAACGACTGCTAAATTACAGCTTGCAAAAGTTTTAAATTACCTTCTTTTAAAAGTGGGCGGCGCCACGCTCATTGTCCAAAATTTTACTAATTTTCTATTCTGCGTCATAAGCTCAACTCACCTACAAGTTTGATCGCTTTATCTCTCTTTGGTAATGAATTATTGCACTTTTTCTGTTTTTCGAAATTTTCGGCATCGAAAAAGTGGGCGTGGTTATAGTCCGATATCGTTCATTTTAAATAGCGATCTGACATGGTTGCTCAGGAACCTACATACCAAATTTCATCAAGATACCTCAAAATTTACTCAAGTTATCGTGTTAACGGACGGACGGACGGACATGGCTCAATCAAATTTTTTTTCGATCCTGATTATTTTGATATATGGAAGTCTATATCTATCTCGATTCCTTTATACATGTACAACCAACCGTTATCTAATCAAACTTAATATACTCTGTGAGCTCTGCTCAACTGAGTATAAAAATGAAAAATACACATATAGAACACATATGCAAATCCGAGATCTGTAAACTCTACCGCTTCCTTCCATAAAATACATTTACACAGCAATTTCAGATAATAATGAATGGAATGATTAGGATAGAATTCGCTATTTCCCGAAATATTTGCATATCTAGCTCAATGTTCAAACATTTAAAGATCCATAAAGCCTCATGGCTTTCACGCGATCGAAAAATATGGCACAGAGTATAGGAAAAATTTAAAATATTACGGAAAATTTCTGCGCAGATGTACTCCAAATATTTAACGGCATAGAATTCAAAAATCTGTTTGCCGTGAAGATATACACTAAAAGGTTCGTTTGCGTGGGGCATCGCTCGTGGTCTAAACCTAATTAATTTAGTTTTTTCCGCATTCAAGACCAATTTTTGTAAACGCGAATATTCCGAAATAACGATAGCATTATGTTCAATATGAACCTTAAGCACTGCAGGATGATTATATGAATAAAATAAGCTAATATCATCCGCACATCATAAGATGACCCTATAAATTGAGATTTTTGATGTTATTCATATACAACTTTTATGAATATTTATATATTTGTATCTGTGTTTTTGCTAAAAGTAAATTTCTTTTTAATCATTTTCAGACCAACACTTTCCAAATGATTCTAGCTACTGATGAAGTGTACTCATACGCTATCTTCAATTATGATTTATTGAAATGGTCTTCGAATACAGAAGCAGGTGGAGATACAACGACCGGTGAGGGTGGAGTACCGGCTTATGTAAGTATAAAAGCAGTAATTTAATGCACTTAATCTGACCAAAAGATAGAGGGTGGGACAGTGATATTTTATTAAATAACTAATATGGTTTCTTTTTAAAATTTTTTGTTGCTGCAGTCTCTTAAATCGCGTAGGGATAAACTTAGTTAGTAGCACCAATTAGATCTTGCAAATCAATTTGCAGAGGCCGTCTAAAGCAAGGACCTAAGCTTAGTTTTAAGTAGTAAGCTTTCTGGTGAAATCCAGTACAAGCTAACTACAAGTCATTCGACTTGCCATTTGAAACAAATATCTTAACGCCATTCCATTTCAGTTGTTGCAACATTTAAAAGTTGCCTTTACGCACTGTAGCTCCCTCGAGTTCTACAGGCCGCGCAGCGATTAAAAGGAACAGCATCAAAAATTAATATTTTATTTCATTTAGTGTACTTAGGTATTTAATTGCTTTTATAAGTTTTAGTTCTAAATCTCATTCTTTCTCAAACAAAAGCTGCTGAAATTTTAATGACGCGATATTCATTACAACCAATCAGCTTCGATTCTGAGTCTTAATTCAGTTCTGTCTCCGGATTCTGTTCCCATTAGTTTGTGGATGATATTTCTGTTCTGATTCTGGATATGTTTTCTATTTTATCTTAGCTCTTTGATCGCTTTTGGATCCTATTTGTGTTTTAGTTTTAGAACCGGCTTTGATTCTGGCGCCCATTTCTCTTCCGATTTGTCCCAATTTTGGTATTGAAACTGAATAAATATCAGTTGCAGTTTAGACTACGTTCTACGCTAGTGATAATTTCTCAGGTACGAATTCAATTTCAGATCCCATATCCGTTCCGCCTATGGTTTGAGTTCATATCTCAGTCAGTCGGTTTTGATACTGGGACCTCTTTTAGTTACGATTTATTTTTCAGTTCTATTTTGGTTTCTTGTTTTAATTCCTGTTTTAATTCAGGATCTAATATTTTGTATCAATTCCGGTTTCGATTATGGTTTCTATTTCAGCTCAGACTTAGGTTCCGGTATCGGCTAGTGTTCTTACCTCAGAATTGCAAATTCGGATCATCTATTCTATTTCGGTTCTCGCCGAGTACGAGTCATCCCACAGCTTCGATTTCGATTTTGTATCCCATATCTTTCGATTTAGGTTTAAATTTAGGTTTATGCGCCTGTCTATGTACCTTTTTCAATTCTAGATCCTATTTGAGCATAAACTTAGGTTTATACTCCTGTCTATGTACCTTTTTCAATTCTAGATCAGCTTTGAGCACACATTTTTCGTTTGGTTCCAACTTGTGTTCTTGCTTCAGTTGCAGTTTCTATTATTTATCCCAATTCGTTCAAATTTGGTTTCCAAAACCGGTTTGCAAAATTCTCTTCCGTACCAGCAACAAATAATTTCGGGATCTTTGGGAAGAGATTAGTCGGATTCTTATCGGTAACAATCGTTATCGGCAATTAATTGTTTTATAATCTGATTATTATCGATGGCGAATTATTATCGTTGAATTATCGGGTTGTTTTCGACTTTTTACCGACTTTTTATATACGTGTCATCGATTTTGTATAGATTGATATTTGTTGTAATAGACACCGACGATCCATCGATAACACACCGATAAACAATTAAAAAACACTCCGAAAATAAATCTATAAATTTTCGATAAAATTTTGATAAGAAATAAGTTATACACCGATAACAAATTGCTAGTACTCAGTTAAGAAATCGATAGCTTATTTTTTGATAGCATATCGATAATATTTTTAATAAATAATCATCAACATTTCGATAACATACAGATCAGTTTTTGATAGCATATCGGTAATTTATTGGTAAAAAATCGATAATATATTGCTAACATTTCGATAAATAGTAGATAATGTTTCGATAATAAATCAATATCCTCTCCATTACAAATAGATACCTTTTTCAAAAAATTTATAACACTTCGATAACAAACGCGAAAAAGTAAAGACTTTCAAGTAATTTTGTTTTGAAATTTGAATGCAGTTTGTTTTTAAAATGTCTGCTGTATATAAAGGAAATTATAATTTCTTATAATTATTGTTCTTCATTGAATAAGCTGCTGTCAAACTATGACTTGTTGATGACGCGTTAAGTAGTACAATTTACAGAAGTGAAATAACGCTTGGTTTAAAATTAAATAAAAATTTGTGCTGAAACAAAAGCTAAAATATTTTTCGGTTGTTTAAAATCTACACATAATTATATTATCCTGCAAGTGTTCAAAAGTTTTTTGGTTGAGTATTTTTTACGAAATTATGAGTTTTTTAATATGTATTATTTTTGTGTTGAAAATATATAAAACCGTGAAAAGAAAAGCCTGCCAAAAGTTTTAACCACGCTGTACCACAATAATTTTTGAATTTCTACAATAATTCAATATTGAGTCATATAACTCAAATGATTCTTCATCCCCGTAGGTCCCCCTTTTGATATAATGAGGATCACAAAGGGGAGTTGTATGAGTGAGTTGCAAAACGTGGCAAAAGGATAAAGCCTTTTTAGACCACATGTGTACTGTTTTAGGGATGGGAGTAAATAGAGACGAGGAATTGTATGATGAATGCAATGGTGCAGTAAAGTTTGAATTTTTTTATCAAACTTTGTATGAGATGGATTCAAGTGAATTACACCAAAGTTATTTTTCTTGGAAAGCTTGCTTTATGGTTTGAAGAAGATAAGAAATTTAAATAGAGGTATGTTCAATTGTGAACAAAAGAAGAAGGTAAGACTATAGGAAAGTTTTTATTTGGGGTAAATTTTAAATTTTTGGAGGGGGGTCCACCCCCCAAATCCCCGACCCACCTTCGCCTATCCTCACTGAAGGGGGGTAAGGCATGCAAACATATACACATTGTTTGAATGAAATATATTCATTGCTCAGTGAGTTATTAATTTTTCGCTTCTAAATCATTCAAAAATGCCACTGTGCGACAGTCCGTCAAAATCTCGTCGATAATTCAACTATAACAAATCGAAAACTTGTCGATAAGAAATTGAAGGGCGTGATATAAATTTGTTACAACACTGATATAATCCGTCGATAACACATCGATAACTCAACGATAGTAAACCATTAACGTTTCGGTAACAAATTTAAATCTCCTCGGATTCGCATTCGGTTTTTACTCCAAATCTATTTATTTTTCTTCTTCGACGAAACTTTGTTCGATGAAGCTATGAGACAATTGGTGAGCTCAAAAAGACATTCGTAGGAGCTATAAAGCTTCACAAAATGAAAATGGTGACGTATTAATTTTAAAAACCGGCTGTTATATAACCAAGTTGCTATTAAAAACTATTTCGGTTACATTTGAAAAGATCGGAAAATAAAAGATCGTTTCCGAGACCTTGTCAACATAAGCTTCAAATATATAGGCGGACTTTTGTTCCACTTTTATTTTTTAAAAGGACCAACCCTTTTATGCACACACATTGATATATATGCACGCTATTTTTTATTTTTTTGGGTAACCCCAAAGTCAACTACGATAGGAATTCCATAACAGAAAAGTACAAAATATGTAATTAATTATGATGTTAAAATGTGGCTAAAAGCAAAATTAATTACAAAGGAGTTATTCATATTTTTTCGTATACCAAATACACCCATATGTATGTACATACTGAAAAAATAAATTGCCTTTAATTTGCGCAGGTGGGCTTCAACGCTGGTAATGGTACACGAAGCTATGAATATAAGCCCTACAGTCAACAGATGGTGATACGCGATTTAACTGGACGTGGTTGGGGTAATGGATTTCCCGGTCGACATCTATTTCGTATTGATGAACAAATTTTAATTGGTTCTTGTAATAAGGATATTGGTGAGTTAATATTTGCAAATTATGGGATGCGTAAACACATACATAATAAATTGCATATTTAATCAACATTATTAGTTTAATAAGCTACGTACGTATGTAAATGCATAAAGGTCAGTCAATAGAGCTCAATAGATTTATGAACTACATTTTCAAAATAATGAAGCCAATAATGTTACTTATGCTGGTGTTGTTGTTGTCTCTTATAGATGCTGCATATTTGCCCTTAACATTTGCACCCGAAGCTGGTAATATGTTGGGTGGTACTGTGGTAAATATAACTGGCCCATGCTTTGATCCAAAAATTCGTGTTACTTGTCATTTCGATACCGAAGATGTTTTGGGTACTTATGTGAATAAGAATCGTGTGATTTGTGTACAACCCTTTTTGAAGGCGGAAGGTTGGGTGCGTTTTGAAATTTCAGTTGGTAATCAACGCTTCAAATGGCGTGGCAAATATTTTGTTGGTATGAAAAAATTTATTTAAATAAAAAAACTAGCATCGAAAATAATATATATTTTCTTAATATTATTTTTCTTATACAGAAACTCCAGCTTTAGCTACAGAAAAAATATTCTTTGAAACCGAGGATGTACATCAGAAGTCACCTGATCAAATACACATTTCTTGGGATCCTTATAATTTGACTTCCAATTTAAATGCCAATATAATGATTTCACTTTGGGGTTATCGCGAAGTTACAATTTAGTAAGTGTTAATCTGGAAGAAAGGTTTTGAAGCACTTAATTTAAATATTTTATTGTGAATTTCCAGCCCACAACTCGAATATATTGACGTGGTTGAGGCGAGTTTGACTAACACTGGCTCATATGTCATTTATCCCAAGAACTATATAAATCGCAATAACTACAACAATGATCTTCAATTTGGTTTTCTACAAATAAATCTTACCAGTCCAGAGCAATATTCTGGTTTGAAAATCAGTCCGTAAGTATTAAAAGAAATGAATTTGTAAATTTTTTACGGAGTTGTTCGTACGGATTAAACAATTTAATTTATTACTAGAAGACCCGGCAGACGTTGTCCTGCGCTAAATTTGGCTTACCTGCATACATTTTAATAAGCTTTTTCCGTCTTTTTCCTAATCCTTTTATTCACTCCTCCCTCCGTCTTTTTCGCTTCATCTATCTCCATCTTCGTCTCATTCTATCTCTTTCTCAATCTCCTTCTCCCTTTTCTCTTCTCTCAATTTCTTCCCATTCTTCTGCATCCCTTATTGCCTGTCCCAGAGGGCGGTATGTATTTTATTCCAGTTCGAGTCCCAGTCCCACTCCGAGTCTCAGTCCCAGTCCTAGTCCTAATCCCAGCCCCAGTCCGTCTCTGGATAATATATTACTCTGTACTAAACTACTCATCAACAGCTTTCATTTGATATCCATATTGTATAAACGCTGTCTAGGAATTCACTGGCCCAAGTTTTGGCCTATACATCGAGACCCCAATCACGCAGGGGCATGGAAATTACCCTCTACACAACTAAAGACTCTCCTGAATTAAAAAAAATGTCATAGTAACTCTAAATCGCGGGCCCCCTCAGAAACCCCGCTATACTATTTTTTATTGATAAGCAGGTTGTTTAATTAAACACCAAGCAATTACACGGAAGTATATCCGCACCACCTGAAAATATGAGTGTCACTGCGTATACGTAACATTTTATTATTACGTATAAACAAATAAAAAAATATGCAATAAAATAATATTGCTACTATAAACTGAGATATAACCTACCCTATCTCTCAAGTTAGATTAAACTACATACGGGGTGCACAACAAATTAAAAATCGGTCCAGTAGTTTAGGAGTCCATCGCGCCCAAAAATGTTTTGACACGGGTTTTTTATACATTAAGATTTGCAAAAAGTCCTCACATGATACTTTGGCAAATTACTCGATGTTTTTTCATCACTGGCTTTTTTTTTAGATTAATTCATTAATTCTCTAACCAAAGCTTCCTTGAGAAAACATTCGTCATGAATTGCTTCTTATTTTGTTTTGTTGCTCAAGTATCGAGTAAAAACTCTTTACTATTCGGAGCACTTACTTTTGAGCAAAAACATGGGGTAGATTAGAACGGCACTCGTACAAATTAATGTAAGATTGAAAGTTTTAATTCCAATAGCTGGCCATCTCCCTTACCACTACAGGATTGAGTTTTGAAGATAGGGTTGCGGTTTCAATCTAACCTGTAGATAGATGTAGATACCACCCTTATTTGTTCTGCTGTTATCTCAGTTCTCTAATACGACCAAATTGCAACTTCAAGCTTACAAAGTATCTAAGGAATAGAAAGCTATTAAATTCGTTGACTCAATATCATTTTTTCCTCTGTTATGCCAATTGCCCACCTTCTTGATAGTATCAATATCATGAAATCAAGAGCTTTGAAAATAACTACCCTGCTTTCAAACCAACTAGTTTAAAAGATGTCATGGGTTGATGCCTTGGTTCCGGAAACAGCAAAATTAAGATAAAAAGATATGGTAATATTTTTCTACAAAGGAAGTTTCAGTAACAATCAAAATTCTGAATTATACTTGGTGCAAACTTGGTGTTTTCGTCATCATTGTAAAATAAGGAAACTAGTTGTTTTTTAAATATTTGACTGTAAAATTTCCAGAAATATGCATATCACTACCTCTTCGGCCAAGCTTTTCTGAAATCAGTCATTTGCAGATGGACTTGGCAGCCTGCATGTACCACTACCAGCTCTCAATTAGTAGACCTGTTGCAAGATATTGAATTGACTTAGATTTACTCCACTAACATTAGGTTGTCTAGGTGTTCGATATATATGAAAAGAATTATCTGAACTTACATTTGTGTTATATTTCCTGAGATTCCTGTGTCTCTAGATGTCATGTTCACCTATCCTTTTTCTCTTTGTCTCATCAAACTATGAATAAGCGCTTATGCTAAAGCGATTTATAAGACCAAACGGATTTTTGAAGGTATTTTAGGATTTTTCAAACCAAAATATTGACATAATAATCATATAACAATAACTTGGTATTCGAGTGTTACTTTTTTAATTTTCTTCTACAAATTCGCGAGAGTAACATGTTTTATGAGTTTCCGCACAGGCCCTGCTTATGTATATATATATTTTCCAGATTATTTGCTAGCCGAGTATTTTTATTGAAATGCTTTCAATATATAGAGTTTTACCGAATTAAAAGTCAATTACATTAACAAAAGGTAAAAGGCTTCGGAAAATCAGAAAACATTCCCGTTGTTACGTTCCTGCAGAAAAGATGGGATAGAGTCAAGCAAAGCAATAGTTTTGCAATACACTTTATATGGCTACCTCCAAATTGGTGCTGATCGGAAGCAGTTGGTAGTGAGACTTAAACCAACAGCGCTGATGTCTTAGATATATGTATTTAAACGAATTAATAAGAAGCTACACATATTTCGGAATCACCTACGACGGAACCACTTAAGAACACGTTCGAAGGGACTGGAATGACCCCTTTTGTCTTTACCAATTTGAAGGACATCACAATGTTAAAAATGTCGATGGAAAGTACTGCCACAGGATGGATTAAAACTAGTATATTCTCTTCATTTAATAGGGTTGTTACGTCTTTACTGGTTAATTTAAAAAAAAGCTTCGATCTTTCTAAAAGTTTCATCATTCCTTTTTGTATTTTTATAAATTCAGTGACACGACCATACCAAGGTGCGGTTTTTCAGTAGTTGGTTTAGCTAAGCTTAAACTAAGTTTGTTCAAAATTTAGTCAAATTTAAACTCCAGTTGCACTACAGGGCAATTTAATAGTCACAGTCTAAGGCCGCTTTTAGGGTAGTCTTTTTTGTACGGCAACATTGGTTTTTTATAATCTAGGTAATTCTAATCTAGGTAATCTAGGCAACAGCTGGATATTGCTTACTCAACAAACATGGACAAATTATTTCTCCAGCCTAAGAGCAATATATATCTAGTTCTCAAGTTGATATGCAACATCATTCCATAATCACTATCCAAACTGTGAGAAATTATTTATTACTTAGACTTCTCAAGTTGATCTCCTACGTCATTCTCAAATTATTCTCAATCCTTGAGAGGTTTTGAGAACTTTATAGTTTTCAAATGAATAACCAGTGCTTTTCCCTAGCTGATATTCTACATTAGAAATCTAGTTGAGGTGTAGTTGAGAAAAAATCGTCTCCAAATAAATTCCTGCGTGGTAGCCGAAATGAAGTGCAATAAATTAAAAACAAGTAAGGAAGGCTAAGTTCGGGTGTAACCGAACATTACATACTCAGCTGAGAGCTTTGGAGACAAAATAAGGGAAAATCACCATATAGCAAAATTAACTTAAGGTAACCCTGGAATGTGTTTGTATGACAGTTGTATCAAATGAAAGGTGTTAATGATTATTTAAAACGTAGTGGGCCTTAGTTCTATAGGTGGACGCCTTTTCGAGATATCGCAATAAGAGTGGACCAGGGGTGACTCTAGAATGTGTTTGTACGATATGGGTATCAAATTAAAAGTATTAATGATGGTTTTAAAAGCGAGTAGCCCTTACTTGTATATGTGAAGGCGTTTTCGAGATATCGACCAAAATGTGGACCAGGGTGACCCAGAACATCATCGGGACCGCTAATATATTTATATATGTCATACCACGAACAGTATTCCTGCCAAGATTCCAAGGGCTTTTGATTTCGCCCTGCAGAAGTTTTTCATTTTCTTCTACTTAATATGGTAGGTGTCACACCCATTTTACAAAGTTTTTTCTTAAGTTATATTTTGCGTCAATAAACCAATCCAATTACCATGTTTCATCTCTTTTTTCATATTTGGTACAGAATTGTACATTTTTTTCATTTTTCGTAATTTTCGATATCGGAAAAGTGGGCGTGGTCATATTCGGATTTCGGCCATATTTTATACCAAGATAAAGTGACTTCAGATAAGTACGTGAACTAAGTTTAGTTAAGATATATCGTTTTTTGCACAAGTTATCGTGTTAACGGCCGAGCGGAAGGACGGACGGCCGACTGTGTATAAAAACTGGGCGTGGCTTCAACTGATTTCGCACATTTTCACAGATAACAGTTATCGTTATAGAGTCTATGTCCCTAACAAATTTCACAAGGATTGGTAAATTTTTGTTCGACTTATGGCATTAAAAGTATTCTAGTCGAATTAAATGAAAAAGGGCGGAGTTACGCCCATTTTGAAATTTTCTTTTATCTTTGTATTTTGTTGCACCATATCATTACTGGAGTCGAGTGTTGACATAATTTATCTTTATACTGTAAAGATATTAAATTTTTGTTAAAATTTGACTTTAAAATTTTTTTTAAAAGTGGACGTGTTCGTCATCCGATTTCGCTAATTTTAGGAAATAGGAGTAACGTGTCTACCAAATTTCATCATGATATCTTCAATGACTGTCAAATGACAGCTTGCAAACCTTTTAAATTGCCTTCTTTTAAAAGTGGGCGGTTCCACTCCCATTGTTCAAAATTTTAGTAATTTTCTATTTTGCGTCATAAGGTCAACGCACCTACCAAGCTTCATCGCTTTGTACGTCTTTGGTAATGAATTATCGCACTTTTTCGGATTTCGAAATTTTCGGGCGTGGTTGTAGTCCGATTTCGTTCATTTTGAATAGCGATCTGAGATAAAGGCCCAGGAACCTACATACCAAATTTCATCAAGATACCTCAAAATTTACTCAAGTTATAATGTTTACAGACGGACGGACAGACGGACGGACGGAGTGACGGACGGACATGGCTAAATGAATTTCTTTTTTCACCCAGATCATTTTGATATATAGAAGTCTATATCTGTCTCGATTAATTTATGCCGTTACGGATTACCGTTATGCGAACAAAATTAATATACTCTGTGAGCTCTGCTCAGCTGAGTATAATAAATTATATATACATGTTTTATTAAATTTAGTGAAAATAGTGTAGTATTGAAGTCTTATATTTGGTTTGAATTAGAAAACCACAATTTATTATTTAAATAATAGCACTGTTTACTTTATAAAAAATTTCCTTTAGTTTATTCACTATTTTGAAACAACTTTTGAGATTTTAGAAGTATGCTAATGGCACTGAAACCCAAATGCTTGTTGGGTGTACTTGACGTTATTGCGAACGCAAATAATTGAAAGGTTCACTGGTGTTTAACCCTGCCAGATCGACAGCTCAAGCTCAGCTTAAATCTCAGTTAAAGTAGACTGAATAACGGCAAAATAAGTTTGAGCGTAGTTTATCTGAATAACTCAGTTTAACTTGTACTGAAAAACCGGACCTAAGTGAATGCTGTGGCTAATCGCCGGGGACGGAAAAAAATAATTTTTTTTTCGGAGTCGAAAAAGTCCTGGTCAAAAAATTATCCTAGGTGAAAATGTTTGAGCTCTCAGGTATCCCTATAGCAATAGCATGTCATGAATCATCCTTTTTATTTTTCGAACTTTTTCCATAAAAGTCAACATATAAAAGTAAAATCTGTATTTTTATTTTTTCGAGTCCGATAGAACTAGTTAAACGCGGACTTTTAAAAACAAAAGTCCGGAAATAAAAGTTAAATCCGCACTTTTTTTTTTAAGGCCAAAATAAAAGTCCGCCTTGATAACAAAGAAACGGCTTATTTTTTTAATTCGGATAAGCCGTTTCTTTGTTATCAAGCCGAAAGTTTTTTTTGGCCTTAAAAAATAGAAGTCCGGATTTAACTTTTATTTCCGAGTTATTTTCAAAAGTCCGAGTTTAACTAGTTCTATCGGACTCGAAAAAATAAAAATACAGATTTTACTTTTATATGTTGACATTTATGGAAAAAGTTCGAAAAATAAAAAGGTTGATTCGACATGCTATTGCTATAGGGATACCTGGAAGCTCAAACATTTTCACCTAGGATAATTTTTTGACCAGGACTTTTTCGACTCCTCAGGTAATAAAAATCAGAATATAATTTTTATCTTGATTCAAATATATTAAAACTCCAAAATTAATAGTTTTGCAAGGAATTATATTATAAAAGGAATAACAGTTTTCGCCCCTGTTTCTTACCACATATGCTTCATGATGCTTCATGTATCCAATTAATAAAGAATAGTAAAGCAAACAAAAACTGTATTTCAAATCATATAATTCATTTGTTACTCCATTTTATTCAAAATTTCTATCAATTAAATTTCTATATGGTTTTATAAAACAATTTAATAAATTTTAATGAAATTCAATATTGAGCATATTGAAAATATATTCAATTCCCTGCAGCAGATCCATTAGGGAGCCATACAAAAAACAACAAAAAGGTCATGCGTATGTGTTTCGAAAAAAAAAAAACAAGTAAAGGTGTATAAGTTCGGGGTAACCGAATATTATATACTCAGCGTGAGCTTCAATTGTACATTTCATTTCAAATAAATTACTTTTCTACATAACACGTGGCACCGCCCGTTTAAAAAAAAAATGTCTCCCCATTTCCTCTTAGAGTAAAACTTGATAAGTGAAATAACATTGAATCAAAACTATTTTTTGCTGCTTTTTGTTATAGCTTATTATTCTAGTCTACGACCCTTTTAAATTTGTTTTATATCTAAGTTGCCGTGATCTTTAACCGATCTCGTCCATTTTTTCTAGAAATATTTCCTGCTACAAGGAAAATATATTTACCCAATTTTGTAACGATATGTAAATTTTTCTTCGAGTTATGGCTCCGAAACATAGAAAATTGCTTAGTCATTAAAGGGGCAGTGCCACGCCCATTTTTTTTAAATTGAAGTTTTTCCTATTTATTGTTATAAATACACTTGGGAAATGAAATACTATTGATATAGAGCTCTCTTTTGCAAAGATATAGCTTATGTTATTCGTCCACGACCCTTTTAAAAATCTTTTATATAAAAGTGAGCGTGGTCGTTAACCAATTTCGTTCATTTTTCTTCAAAGCATTCCTTATAGCAAAGGCAACCTCTCTGCCGAATTTTGTAACGATAGGTTTCACGATTTTTGATTTATGATTAATAATATTTGTAAAATTAATTTTATCACAAGTGGGCGGTGCCACGCCCATTTCAAAATTTTTTTTCAAATTTTTATCAAGAGTCTCAATATCAGTCCATATGTCAAATTTCAACATTCTAGGTGTATTATTTACTAAATAATCAGTTTTTTTGTGTTTTCCAAAATGTTATATATATAAAAAGTGGGTGTGGTCATCATCCGATTTCGCTCATTTTCAATACCAATATATTCTGGATCCAGATAAGGTCGTATACCAAATTTGGTGAAGATAGATCAATATTTACTCAAGTTATCGTGTGAACGGACACACGGACGGACGGAAGGATCAAATTTTTTTTCAATACTGATGATTTCGATATATGGAAGTCTATATATATCTCGATTCCTTTATACTTGTACAACCAACCGTTATCCAATCAAAGTTAATATACTTTGTGTGCAAAGCACGCTGAGTAAAAAAACCACACAAACGAATAATCACTCACAATCCATGAGCAAATCAAGCTTTTGTTAATACAAATTCATACAATTAGAAATAAAAGCAGCATTAATTTGTATCTATATTTTCATTCAATTTGCAACTATACATATATTCATGAAGGTATGCACTACATATGCATGAATATATTAACCTTACTACCATTTGCCATATATACCTTAGTCAATTTTGTATTATTTTTGCATTTGAATGTCATCAATATGCAATAATTCAATTCATTGCAAAATCAATTGTCTGTGCACAAGGTGCACTTAGCAGATATGAGAATTTGTATTAAATGAATGTTGCAACTTGTGTGGGCTACATCACCAGTTGAAGGCTGGGTGTGTGATGTTATTACGTTTGATGATGTGATGTGCATGTCAGCATTTCTACTATGAATACAAACTATTAACAATGCTTTTAATGAAAACACTTAAACAATTTCACACAATTTTCTGGGTCAATTCAAGTCGATATTGTGTTTTGAATGTAATTATTATTTGTATAATAAAATACAATTCGTTGTTGCTCGTTTTGCTAAGCGAATTGAATACATTTTGCAAATTTTTAATTTATGTTCCATACTATTGCATTTACTGGTGTTTATTTTCACATGAAAATGAGTAATATCTTTAATTAAGTATTAATCTGTCACCTTTCATTTTAATTTTAGCAAGGAAAATTTAACCAACTTAATATAAGATAATCAACTGAATTCCGAAATGGGAGACAGTAATGCAAAGCGATACTTCCGCATCACACATTTTATGAATAAATTCGAATTTGCGCTGATCCTCACAGCGGGTTGGATGGATTAGAATATACCCGCGACAGGTATGCCTGTCGTAAGAGGCGACTAAAATAGCGAATCGATTCAAGGCGTTTCCAGCGCAATTTTAAACCTCACCTATACGTGGTAAATCCTGTTTCTTTAACAGCCGAGGATCTGGTGAAAAGTTCCGCATGAATCGAGGGGGTGGGAGAGCTTGATGGCATATAAAGACCTGCAAGGTGGACAACTGCCATTACGTAGGACATCACATTGTCAAAAGGCTCAGTTGAAAGCACTGCGGAGGGACAGAATTAAAACTAGTATCGCCTGTTTACACGATAGTGCAATTCCCTGCCTTTGAATAATGGATTTAAATTTATAATAATAACTTAATTGGGGCTTAAACGTTTAAATGGTAATGGCGGTCCAAGAAGGCGCACCTGCCTCTACTTCGATGAGCTAACTGGCGCCAATTGGTCACAGTAAGGAAGTTTTAATCATTTTACACCTGGTCCTTTGAGCGTAGTGGGGGCCACCCTCTTTCTCTGCTTCCATAGGCGGACTCCGATAAAAAATACTTGCTTAGCTGGAGCGTCATTTTTTATTCGCATAACATGGTCTAGCCAGCGTAGCTGCTGCGTTTTGATTCGCTAGACTACGCCGATATCAGCGTAAAGCTCATACAGCTCATTATTAAGTCTTCTACAGTACTCGCCCGCACCAACGCGTAGAGTTACGTAGAAGCAATTTTTTCGCGAGCACTCCCAAAGCCGCTTCGTCTGATGTTGTCATTCTCCATGACTTTGTACTTTATACATAGAAGGACGGGTAGGATAAGTGACTTTTAGAGCTTGAATTTCATTTGACAAAAGCGGACTTAATTTTGCCATTGCCTACCCAGTCCAAATTAGTATTTAGTGGTAAGAGTGATTCTTCAAACTCCTTTACTATTTCGAAGTTATGAGAGTCAACAATGGCGTGGTTAACAAATTGCAAATACGCTGATTTTGGTCTCGATAAGAGCATAACTTTCTTGGTCGGAGCTTCTTCATCTATTCATATAACATGCTCATACAGTTCACCATTATATCTCCTTCGGCATAATAGACAGGACCATAAATCTTTCGAAGAACTTGTTTCTCATATACTCAAAGGGCCATCTCACCTTCTCTCGGCAACGTTCATAATTTCGAGCCATTAATCACGCCAGATATGATATG
Source organism: Eurosta solidaginis (assembly GCF_040869045.1). Lineage (NCBI taxonomy): Eukaryota > Metazoa > Arthropoda > Insecta > Diptera > Tephritidae > Eurosta > Eurosta solidaginis. The sequence goes on from NC_090319.1 coordinate 296,223,793, forward strand.
CGACTTGTAAAGCGGTATTTTCATTCGTCGAAAGAGAAAGGGCACCGCCCACATTTGTTCGAAACAAATTTTAAAGGTTTACAAGCATTAAAATTATAGATATATCTGTGCAAGGTACAAACATATAAAAAAAATTGTATATGATCCTAGTCCGCTCTTCACACCACTTTCAATATGAATGTCGAACAAAAATACTACTGGCTTTTTCTGGATATTATTGCAATACAACTTATTTATTTTATGTTTAGCACCCTCTGGTCACGACCTATTCCACTGGGATGGTATTTCAATAAGCAATGGGAACGAAGACATGGTCTGAAGTGGCCACAAGCGCTTTGTGATAATTGGGTTCGAAGCGACCGTTTTTTAAGGTAAGACATTAGTTTCGGATATTTTGTTTTTTTTTTTTTAATTAAACAGAAGTGTAAAAATTTAAGACAGAAATTGAAGTAAAATTTAAAAAAATCTTCCACATTTACATAAAATTATGTTTTCCGATTGATGATTGATGATTTTCATTTCAGAACATTCACCGGCGACCTACCACTATGCCCTTGTACGTTAGAACAAGCAGTTAATGACAAAGGACGCTACAGACCTGACAAAGAGTGCGATAAGGATTCAAATCCCACATGTTTACGTCACAAAAATGCTATACATTGTGTTGTTAGTGGAACGCCAGTGTATGTACAAATATTTGTTTTATTCACAAAACGTCGAAATTCAAAGTAATGAGTTTATTTCATTCACACAGTGCCGAGGGTGCCGAACAAGAGTGCTGCTATGATCGCTACGGTTTTCTTATGCTAACACAAGATCAAGTATGGGGTTCACGTCCACGACGTAATCATAATCTTGGTAAAATGCCCTGGAATGAAGCTGGTAAAGTGCCAACTTTGTCCAATTGGTTCCACGATATGCGCCCTTGGTATTCATGTTGTTATTGGCAAAAGGAACAATCAGTCAATTGTGAAACTTTCCGTTTCGAACGTCGCCCCTCACAAGATTGTGTTGGCTATCAAGCACCAGGAGTGGCTGGTGTCTTTGGTGATCCACATCTCATTACATTTGATGGCGCACAATACACTTTCAATGGTTTGGGTGAGTTTGTTTTGTCACGTAGCGTGGCAGCCGATCAACGTTTCGAGGTACAAGGACGCTTCGAACAATTGCCGAAGAATTTACATGGTCCCGTTATGGCTACACAACTAACAGCAATGGCTATGCGTGGTAATACGACAACAACTATTGAGGTACGTTTGCGTCCGAAATTTGCACGCTGGCGTTATGCTTTAGATGTGCTCGCCGATGGGCGTCCAATTTATTTCGATCGCGAAAGTATGAAATTTCAACATTTTGATGGCGTCACAGTTTATACGCCCACTTATTTGCTTAATCAGTCGCAAGTTGTAGTGATGTTTGATTCGGGTGTTGGTGTTGAAGTTGTGGAAAATGAAGGTTATATGACGGGACGGGTTTATTTACCATGGAATTTTATTGTGAGTATTGTATGAGAAGTAGTAAAAAGGAAAATCTGAAAAACTTCGAATTCCACATTGTTTTACAAAAACTTTTGGTTCATAGATTTTTTTTCTGCGACCTTAAATTTTCTCTTTCTAGAATAAAACTGCTGGCTTACTCGGCAACTGGTCCTTTAATGTTTTCGATGACTTCGTTTTACCGGACAGCACAATTCTTAATTTGAATTTGAATAATTTGCAACAAATCTACTATAATTTCGGTTTGAAATGGATGTTGGCAGACCGTTATATACCTGGGGTGGGTGCTGCTCTATTTAATCGGGAAGATGGCCGTACAGCCAGTTATTATTCGAATGCTTCTTTCGTGCCGAACTTTGTAAAAGAACCGCAAGACTTTTTGCCTGCAAATCGTTCATATGACGTGGAACGCGCTGAGGAGTTGTGCGGTGAGAGTTATCAGTGTCGCTATGATTATGGTATGACTTTAAATGTGGACTTGGCTCATTTCACAAAAATTTACTACGATACCTTGGTCAATATAAGGACATTGAATTCTAAGTAAGTTTGGTTTTGCATTTTGTTATGTAATGCATTAGATATAATATCATGCTTCTTAATATTACGGTATTTCTTGTTATTAAAAAATAACATACTTTATATTTTGTTATGCTATTTTATCTTGTTATGTTATGTTATGTCATGCTGTGTTATATTATGGTATTTTATGTTTTGTTGTGTTATTGTGTATAATGTTATGTTATGCTATGCTATAATATGTAATGTTATGTTATGTTATATTCTGTTATGTTGTGTTATAATCTATAGTGTTATGTCTTGTTATGTTATACTATGCTAATGCTTTATTATGTAAGGTAATGTTACCTTATGTTATGTTGGGTTATGTTATGTTATGTACTGCTATGTTATGTTGCTTACACATATTTTCATTTTTGCTATGCACATTATGTTGTAGAAGGTCATGTGAAGTAAAGCTTTTTTTTTAGATATTGCTAAAGCTCATTTTGTATTTTCATGTTTTGTTTTCTGTTATGTTGAGTCAAGTTACGAAATTTCGAGGGAGGTATGTTATCCACTCTACTGTAGTACCCAGCAGCAGTGCACAACTTACTATTGGAGGTACAAGGAAGTGGTTGCATAGCTATAGTCTAGTCCGATGAAATATCCCTAACAGCAACAGTAAAACAACTTCAGCTTTCAGACCAGCTACTGCAAACCGTATTTTACTCGTAGGTAGCTGGTCCTGTGTTTTAATCACCAGGCACTACAAAACCCATCACAATTGAACGGGATGAAGCTCGAATTTTCGAGGGATTTATTTTGTATAGTAATACCTCGGAGTGCAGTAAGAAACGGTTGAGCACGTTCTGTGTTCATGCCCTCGTTCGCCTCGTAAAGGGTCCAGTTATTACGGGCGGTATAGTTATTAAATCTCGATGCAGCAATTATGCTAGGCCCTAGAAAACTTCTAGTATCTGCAAAGAGTATGGATTTATTTTATAACGTAAGTCCTGGTACCTGATTGGGGCTCTTTCGTTTGGTCGTCAAACGAATTTTGCTAGCACTATGGGCACATTCAGTCAATGTGAGGTTTTAGATGACCGACGAGTTCAACCAAACCTAATACCTCGGAGTTATTTAAAGCAGTTGAACTCGAAGAAAAATCCAGAATAGTAATTGCCCTCTAACCCTACATCATACTTATTTTTAAAGCAGAATTCTAGAAACCATCCCCAAAAGCTTGCATCAACTAGATTGTACCACTCCAATCCTCACTTTATACGAGTTATCTATTAGAGTCCAACAGCGACGCGAAAGGTATGGGAAATTTACTCTAAGTTCAATCCGCCGTTGTCTTCACAGGTGGCTCCAAACTTAATGACAATGTAAGGGTTAATGTCGACATCTACCCAAAAGATTATTTGCTCCCCTGATGAGCTATCGAGAATAAAGCTACACTCGCTCATGTCCGTATTTACTGAGAAAAACAAAGTCAGATGGGCATTGGAACCCAGATGTGAGATATCCTGACAAACTTGGCCTCGCGTAAACGAGAAGCCAAATAAGTTTTTTATTAATCGGTTTAGTCTCTTCTTAAAACCATTTATTGGGATATTAGGGAGACTCTATATGATGGTAGTACACTGCAAACAAAAGGGAACCAGTGAATGACTTACGTTGGGGCTGTAGGGAAAGTGTTAAAATAGCCACAGCAGATGCCCTGTTCTAACGACTACGTGTTTTATGCTTTATGTTATGTTGTGTCGTGACTTTGTTTTGTTTTAGGCAGATATGTTGCACTTTTTAACTTTTGTTCTCTCATAATATTGTTGTTGGTACTTTCAATGTTTTAAAAACTTATTGCTTTTGAGTTAAACTTAAGTGTCTCTCCTTTTCCTGTAGACGCATTGTATCTTGCGGTGTTTTGGAGACTCCCCGTTTTGGACGCAAATTGAGTTTCGATTTTATGCCAGGCGCTAAAATCTCCTTCGAGTGCAACGAGGGCTTCGTACTTATGGGCGATCAACGACGAGAATGTATGGCTAATGGTCTCTGGAATATGCCCGAATATGGTTATACGTATTGTCTACGTAAGTATTTCTCCCAGACAAAAAACAAAATAATCAACTTTTGTATTCTTAAACTAAAATATTTCCCCTTTCCCCCACCAACAGGTGAAATATTCTACACACGACGCATAGCCTTTATCGCCATTGCTATTATTGTTTGCGTCATATTACCACTAATGGTGTGCATTGTTTGCGGAATCTATCGCTTCCGTCAGAAACAACTTAAAGAGGATCCTTCTTGGCAAATGTCAATACCACGGTCGCGTGCCTCCTCACGTTCTAATTTACGTCAACTAAGTGGACCAGACGATGACAGCGATACGAATGGAACCGAGACACTAAAGAAAAGTAGGTCATATGATAAAGTGTATCGTACGAATGAACCACTACCGGGGAAACCCCGTATTGACTTTCCAGCTAAAAAATGGGATCTGGATGATGAGGATGTCACATCGTCCGAAGGTAGTGAAAATAAAGATACAAAAATTGCTAGCGATATTGAATACGTTAATAAAATAGGTGACAAGCCGCGTCAGATGGGTAGACGTTCGTTACGTAACAATTCAAGTACGGATCAAGATCAACACGAAGATGATGGTACTGCCATAGATGATCCAACGCAACAAGAGCAACAGCAGCAGGGTGCACAACAAAAAGCGAATATTACAACAAATTCCGCCTACAATCAACCACCATCACCCGAAACAGATGATGAGCATAGTCCAACGCAATTGCAACAACGACAATATAGTCCAACATTTAGCGGTGTCGATAGTCGTAATAGCTCAATGAATTATCAAACGAACGCAGCAGCACAAAATCGTTTTGGTGGTGTTCCAGTATTGCCAAATAATACCAAGTTCTTTAATCGCCCACCATCGAATATACCCGCTGGTGCAACGGCAATAACGCCATTGCGTCAAGCGCCAGCTGTAGCACAACAAACGCCTACAACGATGCCATTGACACAGGATAACGGTTTACCATCACCACCATATGCCGCTTCACCCACTCCATCTGTGCAACGTTCCACCGAAGTTTAACCCACCACATTTGTGAATAGCATCCGTCATTTCAGACTAACTCATATACATTTATTTACGTGCACCCATTAGATGCTAGCGCTTAAACATCACATGTACAAAGTTTTCAGCATTTCTCTGTATGTTAAAAAAAACTAAACTAAAAAACCACCTACTTAACCAATAGAACATATGCAACTGCCATCGCTCACATTTTAAAATCAAATCCGTTCATGATGTAATATAACATCAAAATACATATATGTATGTTTGTAAATAATTAAAATCCCTTTTTGATTTTGATTGAAAAGATGACTTAATCAATTTAATCATAATCTCCCTTACATGCAAAGATAAAAAAATGACAAACCTGCAGTATAGACTTTATATGAAATCAGCTTCACTGTCTTCGACATTTTTTTTTTTTTTAATTCAAAATAAATAATTTTTTAAACTGACTAAACTTTCTTTAATCTAAAAATTAATCGATAGTTGTAAAGAGGTGAGTATTGAAAAATATAGCAATGACAATTTTAGTTTCTTACAAGTCTGTTATGTAGGTCTCTAAAACAATTCCGAAACGGTCCCTAAACAGTCATGAAATAGTCCGAAACGATTCCGAACACAACACCGAAATGGTTCTGAAATATTCCTGAAGTAATCTAGAAAAAGTCCTGAAACGACTCCGCATAAAGTACCAAACTTGCTCAAATAATCTCAAATTCATCAAAACGTTTTTCCCCAAGTGGACCGATATGATTTTTAACACTCCAAAAGCTATTCCAAATAGTCCAGTAGTAATCCAGAAATAGCCCCAAAGCAATCTGAAAAAACACGTGAAATATTTCTGAAATAACACCGAAATAATCGAAAAATAGTCCCGGAATGGATTCGAGATTATCTTGTGAGTGGTCTAAAGAATTTAATGATTTATATATTACTTAAACTCTCTTTATATCTTTGGTGAGACCAATATTGGAATATTCTTCAACAACCTGGAACACTAGACCCACTGTGACAAATTAGAATCGATTCAAAAGCAATTTCTGATTTTTGTGCTAAGTTATTTATTTTGGGTTTCCTCAAATATTCTTCCTCCCTATTCCTGCCGCTTAAAACTTATTTAGCTTCGTATGCTACAGAGTCGTAGAGATGGTAAGTGTGCTGTTTTTAGTTAAACTTATTAGAGAGATGGTAAATAGTTCGTTTCTGCTTGGTGAAATTGTATAAAATGTTCCATTTAGATCGTCTAGATATTTGCAACAACTTCATATAAGCACATGTAAATTGAATTTTGAAATGCACGAATATCTTCGTTGTATGTGTTCTGATTTTAATAAGCACTGCAAAAACATTGATACGAGCGACTCATTCCACGTATTAAAAAATATCTATTGACTACCTTAAATATGCAATAATTTGGATGGGTGACCTGTAATCACGTCCTTTCCAATCTCCTACTCTTATCACCAGCTCCAATTATTAGGGCATTTGGCTTGGAATCACATTCTTTGCAACCTCCTACATATCGCATCCCTACTTATTGTGTGTTAAATATTCATCAGCTGCTCGAAATCACTTCCTTTCCGACATCACTAATAATAAATTTCCGTTTGCTTGGGTGGTGGGTCTGTATAGAAGTCCGTAATTATTTTTATTCTTATTAATTGTTAAATTTTTATACTCAGCTGAGCAGAGCTCACAGAGTATATTAATCTTGTTAGCAAAACGGTACACCGTAAAGGCATAAACTAATCGAGATAGATATAGACTTCTATATATCAAAATGATCTGGGCGAAAAAAGAAATTCATTTAGCCATGTCCGTCCGTCCGTCTGTCCGTTAACACGATAACTTGAGTAAATTTTGAGGTATCTTAATGTAAGTTCCTGGTCACTCATATCAGATCGCTATTTAAAATGAACGAAATCGGACTATAACCACGCCTACTTTTTCGATATCGAAAATTTCGAAAAACCGAAAAAGTGCGATAATTCATTACCAAAGACGGATAAATCGATGAAACTTGGTAGATGGGTTGACCTTATGATGCAGAATAGAAAATTAGTAAAATTTGGGACAATGGGACTTTAATAAAAAATTTTTTTTGAGTAAATTTTTTACAAAAATTATCTACTATCTTTATAGTATATATGCAATTTATGTGAACATTCAACTCCAGTAATTATATGGTGCAACAAAATACAAAAAGAAAAGACAATTTCAAAATAGGCGTGGATCCGCCCTTTTTCATTTAATTTGTCTAGAATACTTTTAATGCCATAATCCGAACAAAAATTTATCAATTCTTCTGAAATTTTGTAAGGCATAGCTTCTATGACGATAACTGTTTTCAGTGAAAATGGGCGCAATAGGTTGAACCCACGCCCAGTTTTTATACACAGTCGACCGTCTGTCCTTCCGCTCGGCCGTTAACGCGATAACTTGAGCAAAAATCGACATATCTTTACTAAACTCAGTTCACGTACTTATCTGAACTCACTTTGTATTCGTATAAAAAATGGAAATCCGACCACGCACACTTTTTCGATATCGAAAATTACGAAAAATGAAAAAAATGCCATAATTCTATACCAAATACGAAAAAAGGATGAAAGATGGTAATTGGATTGGTATTTTGACGCAAAATATAACTTAAGAAAAAACTTTGTAAAATGGGTGTCCTGGTCCCCCTTGATGGCGATATCTCGAAAAGGCGTCCACCTATAGAACTAAGGGCCACTCCCTTTTGAATAATCATTAACAGCTTTCATTTGATACCCATATTGGAAAAACGCATTCTAGAGTCACCCCTGGTCCAACTTTATGGCGATATCTCGAAAAGGCGTCCACCTATAGAACTAAGCCCATGTCCTTTTAAAATACTGTCACGGATATTAGCATCACTAAGTTATCCCATCACTAAGGCGATGCTAAGGCCATGCCAAGCAGTATTTACGTTAATAATCAAATCAAGTATACACATATATGAGGCAGCCCAGAAAGATGTCACACACAGATGCATTTACTTATACGCCTATGTGAGCGCGAGAGACTGTAAACTACAAACATTCACATCAATAATTCAATCTTTATGTATCTACATAAACGAATAAATAATTGTGTCTACACATATGTACCATGTACGAATACGAGCAGCGGAGAGTCAATGCGCAAACACATGCATATATCTGAGAAGTTTGAGAGCTACTGGACTAGTAGATTCTGGAAGCGCCTAAAAGATGTATAAAATTGTGCAATTTTAGTTATAGCTGAGAAGTTTGAGAGCTCATGGACAATGCTAGTACATTCTGGAAAAATGCGAACGAGGAAACCAAAGGGTATAAAAGGCAACAGATGTAGAGGCGCGGTAATTCAGTTTGAGTTGAGCAATCAATCAGTTATTGATTAAGCACGCGATCTGGCGACCAATAGTAGAGTTTCATTTGAGTTATCAATCAGTTTGGTTATTAAGCCAGCGAGTAGCAAAGTATAAGTGTTATTGTGAAGTAATTTAATAAAGGTCATTTTTCCATTATTCAATATTGGAGTTATTTATTCAACAGTTTAGTGATACGAACTCAGCAGAGGATTGCAAATAAGAGGATTTGCAAGTAAATTCGTTACAATACTCATTAACACCTTTCATTTGATACGCATATCGTACAAACAAATTCTTAAGTCACCCCTGGTCCACCTTTATGGCGATATCTCGAAAAGGCGTCCACCTATAGAACTAAGGCCCACTCCCTTTTAAAATACTCACTAACACCTTTTGTTTGATACCCATATTGTACAAACGTATTCTAGAGTAACCCCTGGTCCAGGGTTACCCTAGGTTCATTTTCCTACATGCTGATTTTCCCTTTTTTGACAAAGGATGAAGGAAAATATATATTTTTTTATATATTTATTTGTTTGTTTACTCCCTTAGCACATTAAGACGCTGAGTCCTTTTTTGTACGTTTTACATATAGCAACTGCCGCCTTAAAGCATCTATATGATTTAATACATTTAGTTGACATTGGAAATGAGTTCCATAGTCGCACAGCACTAACAAAGAACAATATATACCCCGGTAGAGACACAAATCGTGGTACTACAATATTATTAGTACGGTAAGATGTTACAAAGCTGAGTTTTTCATTAAGATAGCCGGGTTCCTGGTACCTACAAATTTTAAATAAAAAAATTACGTTCCTATTTTGAAGGTAATTTTCCAAGATCCTTCCAAGAATATTTTTTGTGTAAATGGAGATGTGATCAAACTTTCTCATACTGTATATAAACCTCGCAGCATTCTTCAGAGCTAGGTTTAATTTCCTATTGGATTCTGAGTCGCGATCTCCATATACTAGTTCGAAATAGGTGATTTGTGGGACAATGAGAACCTTTACTAGTTTAATTTTTGTGTTAGCTGGAATATAAGTACAGCCAAGCCATAACCTCCTAAGAACATAATATATTTTCGAGACAGAAAAATTAATGCGGTTTATGCAAGTAAGCCGGGAGTTCATCCTAACCCAAGATTAGTCACAGCCGAAAGAAAAGGTATTTTAGTTTCATCCAGTACTATAGATGGCAATTCATTTAAGTCATAGGAGTTGTTGGATATTGGAAGGACTTGTGTTTTTGCCGGATTTAGGCTAAGTCCATTCACCTTGGCCCAATTTGATATAGCTTTTAGGTCATCATTCATTCTACATACTAAATCTTCGCATAGACCAATAGGACGCGAAAGGTAGATCTGAGTGTCATCCGCATACAAGTGTATATATGTATTTTGGCAACAGCTGACAATGTCATTTATAAAAATTGTAAATAAAATGGGGCCTAGGATAGAACCTTGAAACACACCAGAAGATAATACGCTCCGTTGCGAGATGTTATTGCCACACACAGTCTGCTGTAACCTATCTGAAAAATAACTCCTAATTAATTTTATAGACGTTGTGTCGAATCCAAAATAATGATGTAATTTAAGTAATAAAATCTTATGGTTTTTACAGTGTCGAACGCTTTCGAAAAATCTAAGAGGGCTAATATCGCTACCATTTTATTTTCGAAAGCAGGACAGATATCATCTATTACTTTAAGTAGTGCAGTGGAGCAGCTGTTCCCAGACCTAAAGCCAGATTGGTACTCAGATAAAAGGTTATACTTCTTTAGGTGCAACACTACTTGGCATGAGATTAACTTTTCAAAGACTTTCGACAGTGATGACAAGATTCTGATAGGTCTGTAATTTCCTGGGGAGTCATACGCATTTCCTTTTGCGGTCGGAGTGACATTTGATACTTTGCACTGTGAAGGAAAGGTAGATGATGCTAAAATGAAATTAAAAATATGCGTGAGGAAAGCGCACAAGGCAGAATTAGCTTTAAAAAGCGTAGATTAATACCGTCCACACCAACAGCGTTTGATTTGATGGCGTAAAGGCACCTAACTACATCCTCTTCGGTTACTGAATTAAAAGTAAACTCTACAGAACGATCGCATACGAGATATTCATTTATTTCATACAATGACTCGTGTCCATGCGCCCTATTCATCCCGATAAAGTAACAGTTCATATCGTTTGCGTCAATCTTACATGTTTTTCTGTCTTTTACGCCAACTCCTAGTGACTTAAGGTTTTTACATAAATGTTCAGTGGAAATACCATCGGCAAATTTGTTCTTAAAATATAACGATTTAGCTTGGCGAATTTTCGTCGTTGTCTTGTTTCGCAAATTACTATATGCGCTCCACCGTTCCCGAGTAGGATTACGCTTCCAGTACTTGTACGCTTTTTCTCGATCCTTAATGAGGTTTAAATTCGTTCCAAGAAACGTCACCCTTGCTACAATTTGGTCGATATTTCCCAAACGTATGTGATATGGAATTAAAAGCCACTTATAAACCATCTACGAAACCCTACTAAACCAACGCAGCTAAGCTCTCAACGGAGTATGTAATGTTCGGTTACACCCGAACTTTGCCTTCACTAATAAATAAATAAAAAGACAACTTTTCCAAAATGATTTATACTAACATCTTTATGAACTAAGAACTATATATGCATAAATTATAAATGGAAAAGTTGGGATGTTGGTGATGATGAATCTTAACTACTTGGCACACAGTTAGCTTAAACTCAAGGAGGATCTACTGGGAATGCTTTTTTCGTCTCGAAGTAGAAGCGAAACTATTCGCAAAACAATACCAAAGTGATACGGAGATAGTATGGCAATAATCGAGATCATCTTGAAAAATCGTTAATCGATCTAGAAAACAATCGAAAATGACGAAAAAACTATGTCGAAATTATTACGAAATTGTTCCAGAAACGCTTCCAAATTAATCTCGCAATTATCCCAAAAACAATAGTAGCTCCACACAGTTTCGAAATCATTCTGAAAATATTTCTGAAATTATAGGAGTATAATCCCCAAAAACGTTTCACAATGGTAGACTTATTGAAATCGCGTTTTCTTGAAGTTTTCCTGCAAATTGATGTATTTAACGGACTTAACCAGATGATTTGAAAATTTCAATCGGTGTTTTATAAACATATATTTGTGGGGGCGCCGTGGTGTAATGGTAGTGTGCTCCCCCTATCACACCGAAGATCCTGGGTTCTCGCGCCGGGCAAAGCAATATCAAAATTTTAGAAACAAGTTTTTTCAATTAGAAGAAAATTTTTCTAAGCGGGGTCGCCCTTCAGCAGTGTTTGGCAAGCACTCAGAGTGTATTTCTGCCATGAAAAGCTCTCAGTGATAACTCATCTGCCTCGCAGATGGCGTTCGGAGTCGGCATAAAACAAGTAGGTCCCGTCCCGCCAACTTGTAAGAAAAACTAAAGGGAGCACGACACAAATTGGAAGAAAAGCTCGACCTAAGATCTCTTCGGAGGTTATCGCGCCTTACATTTTTATTTTTATTTTTATATTTGTGGACTGCGAGTCTAAAATCCTATAAGCATTTGAAAGTCTGTTCAATGATTGAACATATGCTAAATAAATTTTCAGGGAAATCTTCGAAGTACGGAAAATGCATATATGTAATACTCCTATATTGCTAATAGAAAATACTCGCAATGTGTTTCGAATTCGAAATCAAAACAAGACAGCCTATACAATTTCTGTGATTGTAGCAGCATAAGTGTGACAAAAAAAATTTAGATTTAGGTACATTCGATTATTGAATACAAAAACAAAAACATTTAAACAGCAATATATCGGCACTCTGATGTTTGGGAATGTACCTAGCCTTTTGTAGCAATATAGGAGTATTACATAATATGGGAAAATGTCATTTATCGGGAAAGGTCTGTGCATTGCACATAGTGCGGTAGTCGTCGCGGACGGTAAGATACAGATTGACCCGCTGTTTTTATTTGACCAGTAATTGCAAAATATGTTTGTAATTTCTGCGTATCGAATTTGTTGATTACCGTAAATTTCGCGTATAGAGAGATAGTTGTAATCAATAGATCTCGATATCAGTAGCCTCATGCTCTATATAGGTTAAGGGTGGGTTACGCAATTACGTAAAGTTTTCGATTTCGAGGCAAGTAAATGGGTGTGACGTAGAAATGGATAAAGTTGGAGCAAATTATTGCTCAGTCGCATGAAGTTGCGATGAAGTCCGAGGTCCAAATTTATCCATTTATTCTGTCTACATTAATTGGCGTTCCATTTGCTGCATATTACGCTGCTGTTAACGGAAGGATAGATAGATAATTCATTGAGGATTGCACTGCGACCGTTGGTCTATTGTGCTCAACGGAAGGATAGACACATCGGTATACTCTGACTAAAAAAATTTTGGGACGGTGTTTCGTGTTGTACGTCTACATTTTTGGTGCTCCTGTTAATATGATTTTATTATGCCAGGCGAGCAAGAAGTCAATCTGTTTACGAGGTAGAAATGGTAGAGACTGCATTTCGGTTCTTTCTGTCACTGCTGACGGAACCCGAACGTTCCGGCACCCGACTATGACGAAGTGTGAGTCGCAAAATTCGGGCTTATGGAAAACATAGCGCGGTGATAATGGACAACCTGTCGAGCTGTTCAAACACGGAGGCGAATAGTTGGTAAAGAGCATGCTTTAGCTCATATGCAAACTATGGTCAGACAAGCGTATGCATCCAGATTTCATTCTAAGAGTGCTTTGACTAAGACACAAAAAAGGTCCTGCATACCGAAATCCGTGCTTATTACCGAAACTCAGCCTACTTAATATCGCGTATCTACCTTCGGTGAGACTTTGGTAAATTTACTATCGACCATATCCTCACCTGATAAGAGAATCGACAATCTTTTCATCGACTTTAAAGCAGCCCATTAGAGCACGAACATTAGTTGCGTATTTACTGATTTTTTTGAGTTTAAGTTCCCCGCACGACTGCACGTTGAGTAATAACACCATGGCCCTTCCGAGCCATTAAAAACTAAGCGAGGATTCAGGCAAGCCGAATCCTTTTCGTGTCTCCATTCTTCAATCTAATGCTGGTGAAGATAATTAAAGCAGCAGATAAAAATTGCGATGTGTCACTCGGTTATACGCGTACGGATATCATTGACTTTAAGAAGCACGTCATAAGTTAGGGATGGGAATGAGAATATTGCTCAGCTCTATTAACGAAAGGTGCAACAGTCCCATTCTTACTTGTTTTAATGTACGGCTGTCTTTTTCTCCCGTTCGATTCCTTTATGTAGTTAAAACCCGTCGTTTTGCAAAGAACTAAACATATGGGCAAAAGAATTAGAATTCGACAAATATTTTGGATGCTTACCTGATTATATGCGGATAGTTGAAAACCTACAACAGAACCAGAAGCCAAAACTCATTTAGCGTTTCAAGTGAGTGTTGTTTGTTTATTTTCTTTATTTGCTCTATCTTTGTGTTACAGTTTATGTAAAGATTAAGTTTAGTACATTTTCTCTAGTTAACAAATATTCTTTATTTATATTATTTAACTTGCTTTTGCTGTGTTTACGTGTCAATTAGCCTTACAAGGTTTGCTGTTTTACATTTAAAGTTGTCTAAGTTTATTTCCACTTCTCTTCACTTGTGCAACTAATATAAATAAAATTTTTTTATTTACTAATATTATAATTAATTTTGCAACAATTTCTTTCGCGCTCTGATGCCGTCAAGGGACTGCTTGCTTGGTGGTATATATAATGCTACATTCATAGTCAGAGAGAAGTGATTTAAGTTGGCTTCTTTGATTGCTTTGAATGAAGGCAAATGGAAGCCGCTAAGCAATTAACAATGCAGCGAACTTAACAAAAACTTGCATGACTTGCTTTTAAAGTAATTTAAACAATTCAATAAAATTGACAATAAACTTAGTTACATTATCTCTTGTGAAAATAAATGGTTTGTTGAAAACATAGTGTTCATTTTGTACGGACGTTTTGTACCTCTTGTATAAGTGTGCAAGAATAGCACTTATTATATGAATTTTGGCGATTTTTGGACTTTTATAAAACAAAAATTTTATTTTGATAAGTATTAAGAATTTCCTATATAAAAAGGAGTTGTGAAAAGTTAGCTGTGTAAACATACAGGTGTACGTCTAGGAGGCTAGCGCTCGGTCAGGGGTTGAAGTTAAATCACAACATAGTTAACTTAACCAGAAACAAATAGGTTTTGTATAGAGCTTCGTCGACTGCTTATCAGGAACACTCGATATCGACAAAGATTCGAGATTTCGATTTGTTATTAGCTTACCATTGCCTTATAATTGGGTTTTTAACGGCTTGCTATCGAAGAGTTATAGGTGTGTCATCGATTTTATATTGAAGCTTTCAAGCATACCGATGAGTCAACGTTAAGAAATCGTAAGAAATGCTGTTAACAAATTGATAACACTCCGATTAGAAATCGATAACTTTTCGATAAAATATTGATAATTTTTTGATAACAAAAGTCGATAGCACCCTGATATCAAGTTCCGAAAGCGTATTGATATCTTTCGATTACAGACGGATATATCGATGTTCCAAAATCGAGATAAATAAATTAAATTAAATTAATTGATTTAAATTTAGTTAATTTAATTTAATTTAATTTAATGTTATTTAGTGTAATTTAATTTAATTTAACTTAATTTAATTTAATTTAATTTAATTTTATTTAAAATTATTATTAAATTATAATTAAAATTTAATTTAATTTAACTTAATTTAATTTAACTTAATTTAATTTAATTTAGTTTAATTTAATTAAATTTAGTTTAATATAGTTTAATTTAATTTAATTAATTTCACTTGATTTAGCTTGATTTAATTTGATTTAATTTAATTTAATTTGATTTAGTTTAATTAAATTAAATTAAATTAAATTTATTTTAGTATAATTTAATTTAATTTATTTTAATTAATGTGATTTATATTAATTTGATTTAGTTTAATTTAATTTGATTTAGTTTAATTTCATTTGATTTCTTTAATTTAATTTATTTTATTTTAATTTAATTTAATTTAATCCAACTTAATTTAATTTAAATTAATTTAATTTAGTTTAATTTAATATAATTAAATCTATTAAATTTAATTTCATTTACTGCAATAAAACTTTATATACATATATATATTTTGTTGATTTCTTGTTAATTTAGTTGATTTAGTTATTTTACTTTTTTTTTATTAAATTATTTTCTTTTACTTATTTTTCTCCTTTATTTTATTACAATTCATTTTACTTCATTTTATTTCATATCATTTTATTTTATTTTATGTCATTTTTTGTTTGTTTTATTTTACTTAATTTTTATCTTCTATTCCAAAAAAAATAATTTTTCAATTATAAACAAATTAAAAAAAATGTTTTGAATTGAATATGTTATTATAATATATTTTATTTTTTTTATTTTATTTTATATTATATTTTATTTTATTTTATCTTGCTTTATTTTAAATTTTTTCTGAAAATGGAGTTAATGTTTTGGATTAGGCTGGCACGACCTTAATCCCATGGAGAATATATTTGGAATATTAGACCGGAGAATCTATGCCGAAAACCACCAATATAGCTCCGTAAACGAAATGCAGTGTGCCATTGTGGATAAATGGGAGAAATTGCGGGATAGTTTACATTTAAATTAAGTAAATTTCATGTATAATAGAATTTTTAAATGTGTTAAAAGTAAACCTAATAAATTAAATATATCAATGAAAAAACTCGAGTTTTAGAAAGTTCTTTAAATGGGCTATAGTTATGAATCGATTTCCTATACCCAATAAGAGCACTAATTTGCTTTTGTATGACGTTTAAATTAATGGAAGATAGTAACTCTAAAAATCAGTTGCTGAAAAGAAAGAGGATGAACAGCTGTACTTTTCCACATTTTTATTTTGTTTATAGTGCGTATCCCAAATATTTCCCAGCAGTTAGTTCTCTGATGATAAATGTGTGATATAATTACACGACTCTACAAAAAAAGTTTGTTCTTTGTCCTAAGGTTTATTTCATGATTTTCTGTTTTATTATAAACAAAAACGAAAAGAAAATACCTTACCCGGTATAAAGTTTGCCTTCGTAATAATTATAGTAACAACACTCATGGCGCTATAGTGGTAACTAAACAACGATCAGGTATTTTATACAAATCTACAATGCCCTAAAATTTCGTCGCAAAAGTGTAAATATGAAGCTGATGCTTTTTGTTATATACGTGGGCAATTTATTAAGGTTCGAGATATGAAATATGAATTAAATACATCTCTCATCCTCTGTGAAGCCTACGAAGCATATTTTGACTGTCCTGTTTGGAATAAAGACAAGATATGGGCTCCACATGTTGCTTGTAGTTATTGTAAAAGATGTTTGGAAGGTAAGCAAATTTTATTTAAATAGTAAATGAAATAAAGTAGACATATTGGTTTCTCTTTCTATATTTTAGGCTGGTACCGAGGTGAGAAAAGATCTATAAAATTTGGAACACCAAGAATCTGGCGAGAAACAAAAGACCACGTTAAAGACTACTACTTTTGCATTGTGAATCCGAGTAAAAGACGTACCTCTACGTCAGAAGCAAAACCTATCGAATATCCTGATCATCAATCTTCTTCTGCTCCAGTCGTACACGATCTGACACGACCAGTACCAGAGCGACAGAAAAAACTGTCGCAGAGAAGAGGCTCATCTCATAGTTCTTATAAAAGCAATGCTGATAAAGAGTTTTTACCGACATCAGAACAACCAAAACATCATTTCATTACTACTGAAGATTTTAGTGATTTGATTAGAGATTTAAATTTACCAAAAAGTTAAGCAGAGCTGTTAGGCTCTTCTTCGAACAACGTTATCAAGGCCAATATAATGAAAACATGATGGGAGACTATCTTTGGGTTTTATTGAGGGATAGTTCCTATGAAAATAAATGAAAAAGTAAAACTGTACACTTTTAAATCATTTTACACTTTTTGTAAGTTATTTCGATATTAAAACTGAATAAAAATATTTATTTGAATTGTTTCATTTTCAAGTAAATATTAAAACCACAGATTTTGAAAAATTTCGTGCAAGCGGTTTCCTAAATAGTAAAGCAAAATTTTTTCATGCTATATATTTTTTTTTGTCAGATTACCACCTAAACAATTGAAATTGAATGCTTTGAAGTCAAAGTCAAATTTTTTGCTGACCCGTGTTATCAGACGCACTTTTGCATACCTCTTACAAATATTACGCTTTCACCTACACCTTACATTCAGGATTCCTTTCCCCATACCGTGCGCAAAGATGTTTACACATCAAAGTTTTCGAGGAAAGTTGAACGTTAAAAGAAAAAGCACTTCTATATAACAGGTTACGTAAATTGCGTTTTAACTTCATTCTAGTAATATTGGTTGCCGAAAAATGAAGTGCCTCTCAAAACGAAGACATTAAAATACTTAAAAGTAGACGTTTATAGCTTTATCTACTTGTCTAATAATATTTATATTTAGATTTAACACTAATATTTATTTATTTATTTTATTTATGTCAAAGTGTTCAAATTTTCCATTGTCAGACGTTTGTGTGTGTGTCATAAACTTGAAGTGTCAGCTTAAATATCTATAAAGCTATTTTCATCAGTTGATACAATATTTGAGTTTTATTATTAAATACAATAGTATATGAACGGATGTATTTATTTATGCATATATATATCTATATATGTATTTGTGTGTATAAGATTGCATTTGTGTTTTTTATTTGTGTAGATTTCTTACAGTGACATAAAATATTTGCTTGATTGGTTAGAAAATACGCTCCAAAATCTTAATTTAATTTCCTCTTTTCGTAAATATTTTATATATTCTTTAATACTGCATGCTTTATTCACTAAAGGGTGTAGCATTTTATGCACATTTTATAAAATATTTCTATAATAATTTTTATTTTTTGGTGTATATATTACACCGTATCAAGAAAACTTAAGTTCACCCCATGATATAAAAAATGGACGTAGTTCTATTTAGTGTGACGTTAGCCACTTGACTTTTGCGGAGACAATGACAGTTCCAGCAAAAACCAGCTACCATATTGAAAAATGTTACGTATTTTTCTAATTTTGATGGATTTCAAATTAACGGATACGATTAAATTACTTTCATAATTATTTTAAATAAAAAAGAAAAAAGAAATGAGCCGCATGCGGCATGCGTTGGAAATACGAAATATCAACCTAGAAAAGAAGGTTTTTAATAAGTTTTTCGAGCTCCCGAAAATTGCTTTGGTGGAAGAAACATGGATCGAAGTATACAAAGCAAGGGAATATAGCCTTCTTAAGTGTCCGTACGTTTGCTCAGAACATGTTGAGGAAACAACGTTTGTCAATCGATTTCTCAAAGGATGTCCTTATAAACCGACACCGCAGTTTCTATAGAGTTTAGCATATGCAATTTTTATGAAACTGAATGGTCGTAAATTGGCTACAAGTCCACATTTTTTGTTAATTGTTTCAAGCGTAGTGCTTGAGGAGGGAACCATTTTTTAGGGAGAGCATTGCCCTGTAGATCTGCAGGTTATAGTGGCTACTAGTTATGAGAGTTCGTTTGCCCGTTCTACCAGGGGTGACCTTGGGGCAAGACCCGCCTATACACATTCTGTGCCCTTTTAGCATTGACTGAATGTGGCGTTTTACAAACGTAACAAATTAAACACCATGCCTTGAGATAAATCCATTGTAGAGGCATGATTATAGGGCCATACTAGAACAACAGGACTTTTCGTGGACTTTGTTTCTGTCTAGGGGTCAAGCTACCATAAAGATATAAGTCATTGTATGAGTCTTTATCCAATATTTTTCAATAAAATTGCATGTTTTACTGTATTCTGAATGATATGTTTGCACATAAATCGTGCTAAAGCATATTATTATTGTCTCAGATGGCCATTGCGTTTTCATCCTGAAGGAAATTTCCATCCCGAGAAACCACAATTTCGCCTTAAACAGTAGCGGTATGGCAACGCTTCTGTCAAAATAATAAACATTATAAAACTTCAAAAACCCCCTAATACATCAAAAAATTTTGAGTGGAACTACCTTCTTTTTTATACCATGGTTCACCCTAGTTTTTGCACGGACGTTTCGAAGAGAAAAATTCAAAAACACTTTAAATAAACATTTTCATAAATGAATAATTATCTGAGGTTTTGTGGCCCTAGTACAACGAGTTATAAGCAAATTTTTCTGAATATTAGCCAAATCGGATCATTATTGCATTATTCTAACTATTTGTACTTTACCGCCACCAAGAAATTTTTTTGCGCATAATATTTTCATCGTATCCCAAACGATGCCCAAAGTTGAAAATTACCGACTTGCCCAGAGTTAGTGATATTCAACATCAAAATCTCTCATCTTCTCATGATCGGTACTCTAAATATATGAACTGCCACAAAAGTTTCGGAAACTGTGGCTGCCTTCGTAAGAGTAAAATTATTGTTTTGGTAGTGGTTTGATTGTTGATTTACCTGCAACGAGGCAATATGCATGCACGCTTGTTTGTTCAAACTCAAAAAATAAATCGTAAATATAACTACTATAATATATATTTTATTGCTTGAGTTTGACAAAAAAAATTTAACCGAAATATATGTATTGCTAACATCTAAAAATTAAAATATTTTGCACAATAGCGTTTGTTTGCAAAATATGTTTCTTAAACATGAAAATTAACCATAGTCATTTTGATCTGGCTACTCTTCCTACTCAGCGTATACTAAATGATAGAGAATACGTATGAAGTGAGCATGTACAATTATTTCACTAACTGATGACCTCTGCTCTATATTTAATTGGCATTCTGATATGAGCAACACCTTCGCCAAGGCTTTCCCTTTAGCTCCAATATCGTAAGGCTCTAAGCCATGTTTCAAGCTTTAAGCGTCTAGCCGATATGTTTGTAACTACATATATACTTGGTGGAGTTATTGCGAATCATGAAAAATGATAACCCTTTGGGGCGAGCAATACTTTTTTTTGTCTCCGCGTCTGCGCATTTCAGTCTCCAACTTAGGTCTCCAAGTCAACTTCCCTTCCAGTATAATTGGGAGATATTTTTTTTATTCCATAAGACGGTACTTGACGGGTTTCATCCAATGGAGTTCAGCTTGAATATTGAAACCATAAAGCTTGTATAAAGAAGGCTATCGAAACTAGATATAAAAATTAGCAGAGAGTTGAGCCTTTTGCTTACAGTACTAGTTCGATGTATGCTCTCAACCGTTCACTTTACATAGTGCTGCCATTGTTGTTGGCAACGGTCGTCCAGATGTTTACATTACTACTCCCTTCATTTTGAGCGGCTGCTTGTTGCTAAGGGAATATTTGTAAACGATGCTTTAAAGTGCTTCCTAACAATCTTATAAATTTTATAGTCTAAGACTGTTTTATTTTGAAACTAGATCGCAACTGGTAACCACAGACTATTGTTAAATGTGGTGATTCAAAGTTTTTAGAAGAAACAACTAGAGACTGTTTGGTTTGAAGTTCCTAAGGGTTACTTTGTAGCTTTTGCACGCTTTTTGAATAAATTTAAAGAGTTTGGGTTCTAACCTGGTTTTGGAATATTTCCGCCAATGGTAGAATCCCAAGGAAACTAAGGTTTAAAAAATTTATATTCCAAATAAATAAGCTTTAAAGCAAAATAATTTGATTAAATATAGCAAAACACCAAGTCTAACGAAAACTTCATAAAAATTGCAAGTATTTCTTTTGTTTTATAAAATTGATGACTGAAAGTTCACCCTATAACAGGCACCGCCACGAAAACGTCCTATCCTAGCTTTTGAAATGATTAGTTAGTTCACTCGTTTTCAAATCTCTAATGTTGAAGCATGATTAGAAAAATAGTGGAGAAAGAGCATTTTAAAAACGAGAAGAATTGTGCTTCTGCAATCGATCTCTAATGAAACTCGTACTTAAATTGAATTCGCACTACACCATTTCCAGTTGAAAATCGTCAGATGTAAATGCGAAGGCATCATATGGTAATGAGAATAGTCAAGTGTAAATACGAAACGTGACTTCGATATGAAAATAGTCACTTGTAAATAAGAAAGCGTCAAATGAAATTCCGAATGCGTCAATTGTAATTGAAAATAATCAGTTGTAAATGAGAATTGTCAATTGCGTCATATGGTAATGAGATAAGTCACTTGTAAGTCACTTGCAAATGAGAAAGCGTCAATTGAAAATTCGAAAGCGTCAATCGTAGTTGAGAATTGTCAGTTTTAAATGAGAATAGTCAATTTCTAATGAAAAAGTAACAAATGGTGAGGTGACAACTTTATATGGAAACGAGAAAGCGTCAGATGAAAGTGCGAAAGCGTGACAACTGACTATTATCAATTATAAGTTATGCTCTTGAATTTTGGTTTGATGCTATCTCATTTACAATCGACTATTCTCATATCGAAATGACGCCTTTGCATTTAAAATAGACAACTCTCATTTGCGTATGCGCTTATCCATTTTCAACTAATTATTCTCATTCTCAACTGATTATACTCAACTAAAAAATGACGCACTTACAATTGATTGTCCTCGCTTTCATTTGACGCTCTAGCTTTTACTTCTGGTGCTTTCTCGTTTACAACTGGAAATGTTGTAGTTATCTTAAATGTATCTAACGTTAGAGACTGAGCTTGCGAACTTTTAAGTCTTTTTGATACGTTCTAATGAACAAAATCGTATAGGCTTTTATTTATTTAAACATTCATTAATCCAGGTTCGATTCGAAGTCAAGGCCAGAACAAAAATTTGTATGATAATTATTATTTTTTAAAATTTGTATATAATTGAAAAATTGGTTTTTCACTTGGAATAGAAGATAGACAATTTTTCAAACACTTGTCATAGCTGCGCAGATAGATCCATTTCTAAAGTTGCATCTTCTATTACAAATAGAAAGAAATTTTGGAATTACAGATAAACTGAAAAAAAAAAAAACAATAATTATCGTAAAAATTATTGCGCTGGTTTTAATCTCGAATTGAACCTGGAATCCTTTATCAATAGGCCGATAAAACAAACAAAATTTTTAAAAATTCATTGTTTTTGGAAAGTATATATATATATTTTTTTAATTCCTATATTTTTGGTTAAATTATTTTTTTTTGCATATTTATTACACTACTTTTGCACAGTTTTTTTTAATAATTTCTTTTTTCTCTTTTTTTTATATAAACATTAAATCAGGTTAGGTTGGTTTTCTCCATGCATTAGCAGATAATAAATATCTCTTTGTGAATATTTTGTTATTGTTAAATTTTGTATAACAAAGATAGGTACTTAAATTTTGTTTGTGTGTTATCAATTTCAATTAGAATATTTGCTTTAAGTAGTATTTTGCTTAAGGGGAAATTTTACTATATACACATGCAATACAATACATACATATATCTTTTTACCTTTTACCTAGACTCTTGAGCCAATATATGTTTAAGTTTAAAAATTATTTGACGGCAATTTTTGAAATCTTTTTTATTTTTTTATGTAGGTATTTCGTGCTCAAAAAAAGTTTTCGTTATTAAAGTTGCGAAGAAACCTTGGTTTGAAATGCCTGATATAGCCGTAAATTAGTTTTCACTGAGATAACAAAAACATAAATATAAGAGAGGTTTTTGAAGTGTAATAAACAGGTACCCGTTTTACTAGTTATATTCTTTTTTAAGGGTCGAAAAAGTCCGAGTCAAGAAATTGACCTAGGCGAAATTTTGTGGTATCCCGGGGATATCCAACACCTTTTTATGATGAATCAAGCATCATTTTCATTCAAAAAAATCCACACACGAAAGTAAAATCCGGACCTTTATTTTATAAGTCCGATAATAAAAGTTAGATTCGGACTTTTATTTTTTATAGACAAAGAAAATTTTGGCCATATAACTATGAAACGGCCCATCCAAATGAAACAAGTTTTTTACCAATAGATTCTTCTGAAAGTGTTGATTTGTAAACCTTAAGGCCATTAGAAATATTTTGTCAGTAATACCAGAAATTTGTCTTGCAAAAACTTAAAATAACTGCCATAGTACTTCACTTTTACTTTCCCATAGTAAAGTTGCACCGTTCATTCCGCCATAAAGTCTGATTCTTGAAATATAATAATTCGCTTTCTGTTGAAAGAAGAAATCTGTGTGAAAAAAATCGTCTCATTTGGATAAACCTCTCGGGATTTTACTCTTACTTTCGGACTAAACAATTGAAACTCCGTAAATAATTTTTTTCTGAAGAACTGTTATTATAAAAGGAATAACAGTTTGAGTCCCTAAATCCCAGAGAGGCACGTATGAGATAACGTCACTACCCTAGACCCAGAGTGCACGACCCTCTTCACGGATGGCTCTATTGGAATCTATTCAGAAGATCTTTCACTTTCCATAAGCATGGGGCTGCCAAGCCACTGTAGCGTACTCCAGGCGGAATTAACTGCAATAATGGGGGCCGCCCATTGGCTGCTATCTAAAAATACCACATCAGTGGCAATTTACTCTGACAGTCAAGCGGCAATAAAAGCTCTCCAAGGCAAGAACACTTCATCAAAATTAGCAACAGAATGCAGACAGACCCTAAACGAACTTGAATCACGGTGCAAGATAGCAGTTTGTATGGGTGCTAGGTCACCGAGGTGTAGCCGGGAACTGTGCTTCCAATGAACTAACGAGGAAGGCTACTGAACAGATAGAGCTAAGCTAGCTGAAGGACATTGCCCCCCCTCTGGCTGCGTGCAAATACTGGCTCACAAAATTTTTTTAAGTTAATTTGGTGACCCTTATTAGTTTATGAAAATCACCAAGGAGGAAAAATCCTGATGTACGCTGGAAACCACATGCGTGATGCCCAAACAAACCTCGCCTCGCATAAATGAGAACCGAACTAGGTTCCCCATTAACCTCAACCGTCTCTCTTTAGGTGCACTAACGGGCCACTGCCTGATGGAAATACACGGCGAACTGATGAGAATTCCAACCAACGATTTTTGTCATAGCTGCAGTATGGAATGTCTGCATAAGTATTTCATCTACTGCTTAGAAGAGCTTGGCTCTGCGAAAGAAGAAAAATTTGTTAAAATTCTTACATCAAAAAGAGGAAGGGCTATAGCCCACAATAAATAATAGGGAGCTTGCAGCAAAACTTTTGTTGCAATGTGTGCTTTTCATGGCAAAAACATGCTTAGAGGTTGTGCAGGCTAAAGGAGTAGGGCAACTCTGACAAAGCGACCAATAAATATTTAACAGAGAAAAATAAATAAATTTTTACCTACTTAGTTGCAGTTTGAAAAATTATTAAAAAAAAACAAAACAAAATACATATGTACGTATTTATACTTATACTCATGTTATTATGCTTTAACTCACTTTTGGAAGGCAGTTGGTTGCAAGTACATATATATGTATGTATATATAACAAATTAAAGTTTATATGTAGTTAAATTCAGATGATTTTGGTGCAACACTACTTAGATGCATACATATGTAGGTAGTTATATAAACATCATTTAAAACTACTATATTTGTGTGTATGTAATGTGCTTATATCTACATGACTCTACATACCACATATGTACGTACATATGTAGTCAATATTTTAATATTTTTAGGTTTTTAGCAAAACTCACATTCGGTTATTTTAAATACCTACATTAATATATTTGCCTGCTTTGTGTTGCTGTATTTTGTTTATTTTTAGTTGTGCGGCTTGAACTTAAAGCTAATAACTTTCAAATACATAGTTACATACATTCGTACAAAAGAGTTATTGCAGATTCGCATGACGCAGCGTAGAAAAAAACCAGCCTGAAAAATAGAAGAGGAATTTCAATTAATTAGTATACAAAAAATAATAAAATGCTTAATATTAGGCCTAGCTATTAAAGTGAGCCAAATAAAGAAATATTGTTCAGGATATCGAAAAAGTTGGCTTAGAAAATTTCAACTTTTCAACACCTTCATTCGGTTGCTTGTATGTATATTATGTATATGTCACACTTAGACCCGGTTTTTCAATACAAGTTCAACTCAGTTTGTCTGCTAAACTACGCTTAAACTTATTCTGCAGTTTTCCAGTCTACTTTAACTGAAGTTTAAGCTGAGCTTAAGCGGCCGATCTGGCAGGGTTAAACTCTAGTTAACCTATCGGTGATTTGCGTTCGTTCGAAATGGCGTCGAATATACCCCACAAGCATTTGGGCTTGAGTATCATTAGAGCTCATGTTAAAAAACATGTAAGGAAGTCAAATTTCGGATGAAACCGAACATTACATAGCCAACTGTACACTTGAAATGCTGCTGTTGTTTGTTTTGTGTGCTTAATAGTGTTACAAGGCTGCACAATAATACATATCTCGATCTGGTGATCGTAATGATGTCCTCAACTACAAACCAATTATTAAACAATGCAACTTGGCTAAATTATTTGACCATATTCTCCAGTCAAAATTATTCGACCATGTTAGTTCGGTTATTTCAAATTGCCAGCATGGTTTTTTCCCTGGTAGATGAACCTGTACGAATATAACCATACTGACAAACCAGATAATTAATGCTTGTGAAAATCGAACGCAATTGGATGTTGTGTACACAGACTTCTCCAAAGCATTTGAAAAAGTCAGTCACTTTATACTTTTGAAAAAAACTGGAGTGTAATGGAGTAAGCGGCAAGCTACTTAACTTCTTTGAGAGCTTTCTGATAGGAAGAAAACTCCAGGTTAAAATGGGAGATGCGTCATCAAGAACTATGATAGACGCTGTATCAGGTATAGCTCAGGGTACCCAATGTGGTCCACTTCTATTCTTATTATCTATAAATGACTTACCAAATTTTTTCAACTTAACTAACTGTCTGATTTTCGAAGACGATTTGAAAATTTTATCAGTTATGCGTGACCACTCTGATAGTCGTAAAATGCAGCGCGATCTCGAAGCTCTTGAAAAATGGTGTTCTTTTAATCGCCTGCAACTGAATATCAATAAGGGCTATGTAGTAACGTTTTATGAAATGCCTACGAGAAACATTACATTTGATTATGGCTAAATAGTTGTAAAATATCTCGTTGTGAGGAAATGAAACATTTGGGTGTTATCTTCGATTCGAAGCTCACACTCTCGAAATATATAGACTTTATGGTGTCTAAAGCCTATGCTATGCTAGGGTTCATAAGACGAAACACCAAAGAGTTCAAGGATCCACAGTCTTTAAAATCGCTATATATTTCTCTAGTCAGGAGCCGCCTAGAATACTGTTTCGTAATTTGCTAATGCTAGGGTTCATAAGACGAAACACCAAAGAGTTCAAAGATCCACTGTCTTTAAAATCGCTATATATTTCTCTAGTCAGGAGCCGCCTAGAATACTGTTCCGTAATTTGGAGTCCCTATTATGTTGTACACATTCAAAAAATCGAAGGCGTACAGAAAATATTTACAAAATGCGCATAATGTAAGCTTCAGTGGCATATTTTCCTCCCTTCTTATGATGGGAGGTGTAACCTGCCAGGTTTGCAGTTCTTGCATGACAGAAGGAAATATTTTTCAATTATCTTTGTGTATAATATAATTAATAGACGCATCAATTGCACAGCTCTAGAAAATTTGTTCATTGTATATATTGCTTCTCGTAGTTTAAGGAACGTTCGTATATTTGAAAGTACAACGCATTATACGAATTATGGTGATAATGAGCCAATTACTAGATGCATCAAACTTTGTAATACTTACTCTAATTCCATTAATTATACTCAGTTGAGCAGAGCTCACAGAGTATATTAAGTTTGATTGGATAACGGTTGGTTGTACATATATAAAGGAATCGAGATAGATATAGACTTCCATATATCAAAATAATCAGGATCGAAAAAAAATTTGATTGAGCCATGTCCGTCCGTCCGCCCGTTAACACGATAACTTGAGTAAATTTTGAGGTATCTTGATGAAATTTGGTATGTAGGTTCCTGAGCACCCATCTCGGATCGCTATTTAAAATGAACGATATCGGACTATAACCACGCCCACTTTTTCGATATCGAAAATTTCGAAAAACCGAAAAATTGCGATAATTCATTACAAAATAGAGATAAAGCAATGAAACTTGGTTGTTGAGTTGAACTTATGACGCAGAATAGAAAATTAGTAAAATTTTGGACAATGGGCGTGGCACCGCCCACTTTTAAAAGAAGGTAATTTAAAACTTTTGCAAGCTGTAATTTGGCAGTTGTTGCAGATATCATGATGAAATTTGGCAGGAACGTTACTCCTATTACTATATGTATGCTTAATAAAAATTAGCATAATCGGAGAAGGACCACACCCACTTTTTAAAAAAAAATTTTTTTTAAAGTAAAATTTTAACAAACAATTTAATATCTTTACAGTATATAAGTAAATTATGTCAACATTCAACTCCAGTAATGATATAGTGCAACAAAATACAAAAATAAAAGAAAATTTCATTTAATTTGTCTAGGATACTTTTAACGCCATAAGTCGAACAAAAATTAACCAATCCTTTTGAAATTTGGTAGGGGCATTGATTTTATGACGTTAACTCTTTTCTGTGAAAATGGGCGAAATCGGTTGATGCCGCGCCCAGTTTTTATATACAGTCGTCCGTCTGTCCTTCCGCATTGCCGTTAACACGATAACTTGAGCACAAATCGACATATCTTTAATGAACTTAGTTCACGTGCTTACTTGAACTCACTTTATCTTGGTATGAAAAATGAAAGAAATCCGATTATGACCACGCCCACTTTTTCGATATCGAAAATTACGAAAAATGAAAAAAATGCTATAATTCTATACCAAATACAAAAAAAGGGATGAAACATGGTAAGGTAATTGGATTGTTTTATTGATGCGAAATATAACTTTAGAAAAACTTTATAAAATGGTTGTGACACCTACCATATTAAGTAGAAGAAAATGGAAAAGTTCTGCAGGGCGAAATAAAAAACCCTTAAAATCTTGGCAGGTATTACATATATAAATAAATTAGCGGTATCCAACAGATGATGTTCTGGGTCACCCTGGTCCACATTTTGGTCGATATCTGGAAAACGCCTTCACATATACAACTACCACCACTCCCTTTTAAAACTCTCATTAATACCTTTAATTTGATGCCCATATCGCACAAACGAATTCTAGAGTCACCCCTGGCCCACCTTTATGGCGATATCTCGAAACGGCGTCCACCTATGGAACTAAGGATTACTCCCTTTTAAAATACTCATTAACACCTTTCTTTTGATACCCATATTGTACAAACAAATTCTAGAGTCACCCCTGGTCCACCTTTATGGCGATATTTCGAAACGGCGTCCACCTATGGAACTAAGGATTACTCCCTTTTAAAATACTCATTAACACCTTTCATTTGATACCCATATCGTACAAACATATTCTAAAGTCACCCCTGGTCCACCTTTGTGGCGATATTTCGAAACGGCGTCCACCTATGGAACTAAGGATTACTCCCTTTTAAAATACTCATTAACACCTTTCATTTGATACCCATATCGTACAAACATATTCTAAAGTCACCCCTGGTCCACATTTATGGCGATATCTCGAAAAGGCGAACACCTATAGAACGAAGGCCCACTCCCTTTTAAAAATACTCATTAACACCTTTCATTTGATACCCATATCGTACTAACAAAGTCTAGAGTCACCCCTGGTCACACCTTTATTGCGATATTTCGAAACGGCGCCCACCTATAGAACTAAGGCCCACTCCCTTTTAAAATACTCATTAACACCTTTCGTTTGATACCCATATCGTACAAACGCATTCTAGAGTCACCCCTGGTCCACCTTTATGGCGATATCTTGAAAAGGCGACCAACTATACAACAACCACAACTCCCTTTTAAAACCCTCATTAATACCTTTAATTTGATACCCCTATCGTACAAATACATTCTAGAGTCAACCCTGATCCACCTTTATGGCTATATCCCTAAATGGCGTCCACCTATAGAACTATGGCCCACTCCCTCATAAAATACTCTTTAATGCCTTTCGTTTGATACACATGTCATACAAACACATTCCAGGGTTTCCCTCGGTTCATTTTCCTACATGGTTATTTTCCCTTATGTTGTCACCATAGCTCTCAACTGAGTATGTAATGTTCGGTTACACCCGAACTTAATCTCCCTTACTTGTTTTAATTTTAATATTGTTAGGTTTAAATTAAATCTGTTTTTGTTATTTAATTATTAATTAGCTTAGCAAGTTTTCTAATATGCCAATTTGTCTGTAAATAAATATACATATGGTTCTATTCTGAACTAATTTTCATTTAAAAGAAGCAAACAGGACATAGACGCTAACACCAATGACCTTGAACGCGTAATAATGCAGTTTTCCTTCAGATATGGGGATTTCCCTACTGTTTGCAAGTAAGTATATACAAAAAAAGTATAAAATGGGCAGGGGTATTAACGAAATTTTCCAACTTTTACTAGAAATGGCTCATTATCTGCATCTACACACATTTACAAAATCTTTCATATAAAAGAAGGCGATTTAACCGATTTAGTCCACTTTTACTTAAAATATTCCTTGTTAAACACCAAATTTTTCGTCGAGTTATGAAAAAAAAAAAAAAAAAAACGTTGGGAAATACATTGTAAGGAAGGGGCAGTGCCACGCCCATTTTTCAAGATTTATATTTTTTCCCATTTCTTGTTATAATGGCACAAAATACGATTGGTACAAAACTACTTTTCGCTAAGATTTAACTTTTTATTTTTGCCTACGACCCTTTTTAAAGTCCTTTATATAAAAGTGGGTGTCGTCCTTAACCAATTTTATCCATTGTAACTAGAAATATTTCCTGCTATAAGGAAAATATGTGTACCCAATTTTGTTACGATGTGTAAATTTTTTTTCGAGTTATGGCTCTCGAAACATTGAAAATTGCTTAGACAAAAAAGGGCGGTGCCACACCCGTTTTCAAAAATTTTAGTGTTTTCCAATTTAATGTTATAATTCAATATAGAAATTAAAATTCTCTTGATATAAAGCTCCTTTTCGCTAAGATATAGCTTAGTGGAAACTTTCCGGGACTATTTGAGGATACTCCACGAACTCTTTCTAGATCATTTGAAGAGCATTTCCGAACAGTTTGGGGACTATGTTTGGTATTATTTCATGACTATTTCGGAATTTTTGTAGCACAATTTTAGAATGATTTAAGGATTGTTTCCAAAATCTCTTCGTGCTGTTTCACGATCGTTTCGGACACGTTTTCAAGAGTATGGATCAATGCTTGTACAGGAGCGAATATTATTTTACCATATAATATCAAAAACATATAGATACATAACGGTTTATATCTTTTGATTCTTATGTCTAAGCGTATTGAAAGGGTTCTGAGTTCACCCTATCCCATGAAGGTTCAACATATTTAAATTTAAGCTTAAAAGGCTGTGCGACGTCTCTATACATGATCGCAGTGATCCAGAAGAAGTCGCAAATAAATCCCGAAATGGTTCTGATACAGTTCCAAAATGACCCCAATACGATACCATTTATAACTGATTGCGGAAAAATCCTGAAGTCATTCTGAAACGGTTTCGGGATGACTCTGAAATAATTCCTAGTTTAAAGTCATTGTCCTTAAAGTAGTCCCGAATAAGTTTCGAAAGCCATATAAAATAGGTATCAAACAAAAAAAATTTGTCAAATACGACGTAGACAACCTTTCATATGATATTCATTTACTACTGGCACAATTTTTATACCCAGCAGTACTTGTACACAGGGTATTATAACTTTGATTGGATAACAGTTGGTTGTACAGGTCTAAAGGAATCGGGATAGATGTAGGCTTCCACATACCAAAATCATCAGTATCAAAAAAAATTTGATTGAGCCATGTCCGTCCGTCTGCCCGTCAACACGATAACTTGAGTAAATATTAAGATATCTTCACCAAATTTTGTACACGAGCTTATCTGGACCCGGAATAGATTGATATTGAAAATGAGCGAAATAGGATGATAACCACGCCCACTTTTGATATATATGTATAACATTTTGGAAAAAAAAAAACCTGATTATTTAGTAAATAATACACCTAGAATGTTGAAATTTGACGTGTGGACTGATATTGAGACTCTTGATAAAAATTTGAAAAAAATTTTTAAAATGGGCGCGGCACCGCCCACTTGTGATAAAATCAATTTTGCAAATATTATTAATCATAAATAGAAACCTGTCAAACATATAGTAACAAAAATCGGCAAAGGGGTTGCCTTTACTATAAGGAATGGTGAAATTAACGAAATCGGTTAAGGACCACGCTCACTTTTATATAAAAGATTTTTAAAAGGGTCGTGGACGAATAACATAAGATATGTCTTTGCAAAAAAGAGCTTTATATCAATGGTATTTCATTTCCCAAGGGGATTTAAAACAATAAATAGGACAAACTTGAAATCTTAAAAAATGGGCGTGGCACCTCCCCTCTTATGACTAAGCAATTTTCTATATTTCAGGAGCCATAACTCGAAGAAAATTAGTTCAAAATGGAACCAAATATATATGTATTATTGCGCAGCCTTTTAATACTATTAAGCACACAAAACAAACAACAACAGCATTTCAAGTGTACAGCTGGGAATATAATGTTCGGTGTCACCCGAACTTAGACCTCCTTACTCGGTTTTTATTACTTTATCAGATAAAGCAATTCTGGGTGTAGGTTATGTATATGGAGAGGAGTCGTTCGTTCGTTTCCGAGTTATATCATATATAGCATTTTCAGGTCAAATGAAACTTTTTTCAAGTCAAATGAAATTTTTTCATTTTAAATGAAATTTTTCCATTTTATATGAAACTTTTTTCATTTTAAATGAAACTTTTTTCATTTTAAATGAAACTTTTTTCATTTCAAATGAAACTTTTTTCAAGTCAATTGAAACCTTACTACTAAGGTAATTGTAAATATATTTATATCGTACTTTATAACGCTAAGTATTTATCAAATTTTTCTTTAAGACAACTATTTCTAATTAGCCACATTGAAGGCCAAATTTTTGCTTAAATTTTGTTTGTGAATTTAAGCTGCAATTAAGGTCGGCCTAGTTTAGCCTTGCCTTTTGATCGTTTCAATTTTTAATAGATAAAGTAGCAGGGTTATACGCTAGGCAACTTATATACTACAGTTTAACCACCCACTTAAAATAAGCACCTATATTTATACTTTTCATGAAAATGAAATGGTATATTAATTTCGTCACGAAACCGAAAATTGTAAGTCCTTAAAGGAAAATAGATAGACCCACCATTAAGTATACCGAAATAATCAGGTTGAAGAGCTGAGTTGATTTAGCCATGTCCGTCTGTCCGTCTGTCTGTTTGTATGCAAACTAGTCCCTCAATTTTTGAGATATCTTGATAAAATTTGGTGAACGGGTGTATTTGGGTGTCCGATTAGACATTTGTCGGAACCGGATCGGACCACTATAGCATATATCCTCCATACAACCGATTTTTCAGAAAAAGAGGGTTTTTGTAATATCTTACCCAATTTAACAGATTGAAGCTTCAAACTTCACCATATACTTTCGTATATTGCACGTATTGTTGCCTGAAAAAATTGATGAGATCGGAAGTATATATGTGGGATTGGGTCTTAAGACTAGAAGTGGTCGAGAATACTAATTAGCCATTTACATAACCAAACCCTAAACATACCAATCAGGCCTAATTATACAAATAAAATACAACCTTGCACGCGTATCGTTCTGTTATAGAAAACCCTGCCAAAATGCCAACTTTGAAATAAAACAGCAGAAAAGTTAGTTGTAAACCTGACGCCAAGCTGAATAGTAGTTGCACCGTGACCTTTCGTAAACTTTTATTAAAACTATTAACTGTACTTTCAATTAAAGCCTAATTGAACTGTAATTCAACTAAACCAATTTATTAACTTTACAAATAAAATAAAACTTTTTGTGAAACAACCACATATATAGTATATATCCCATACAACCGATTGTTCAGATAAGGAACTTTTCGTAATTACTGCCCTATTTTAAGAGCTAGAGGCTTCAAATTTCAACGAATACTTACGTATTTAGCATATATTGTTGTCTGAAAAAATCATAAAGATCGGTGGTATATATAGTTTATATATGGTGGTATATATAAAATAAAAATAAATAAATGTAAGGCGCGATAACCTCCGAAGAGATCTAAGGCCGAGCTTCTCTTCCAATTTGCGTCGTGCTCCTCTTGTTTTTCCCTACAAATTGGCCGGACGGGACCTACATGTTTTATGCCGACTCCGAACGGCATCTGCAAGGCAGATGAGTTTTCACTGAGAGCTTTTCATGGCAGAAATACACCCGGAGCGCTTGCCAAACACTGCCGAGGGGCGACCCCGCTTAGAAAAATTTTCTTCTAATTGAAAAACCTTATTTCTAAAATTTTGATGTTGCTTTGCCCGGGAGTTGAACCCGAGGCATACGGTGTGATAGGCGGAGCACGCTACCATCACACCACCAATTTTGCAAATTTTAGCCCCATTTTAACAGCTAGAAGCTTCAAATTTCACAGAATACTTATGTATATAGCATATATTGTTGTCTGAAAAAATCATAGAGATCGGTTGTATATATAGTATATATCTCATACAACCGATTGTTCAGATAAGAAACTTTTCGCAATTTCTACCCCATTTTAACAGCTATAAGCTTCAAATTTCACCGATTGCTTACGTATATAGTATGTATTGTTGTGTCAAAAAATCATAGAGATCGGTGATATATATAATATATATATGATGGTATATATAGTATATATATATATAGTATATATATTTTTTTTTTTCGATTTCTGCCTCATTTTAACAGCTATAAGCTTCAAATTTCACCAAATGCTTACGCGTATAGCATATATTGATGTCTGAAAAAATCATTGAGATCGGTGGTATACATATTATATATCTCATACAACCGATTGTTCAGATAAGAAACTTTTCGCAATTTCTACCACATTTTAACAGCTATAAGCTTCAAATTTCACCGATTGCTTACGTATATAGTATGTATTGTTGTGTCAAAAAATCATAGAGATCGGTGATATATATAATATATATATGATGGTATATATAGTATATATATATATTTTTCACGATTTCGGCCCCATTTTAACAGCTAGAAGCTTCAAATTTCACCAACTGCTTACGTGTATAGCATATATTGATGTCTGAAAAAATCATTGAGATCGGTGGTATATATAGTATATATCTCATACAACCGATTGTTCAGATAAGAAACTTTGCGCAATTTCTGCCCCGTTTTAACAGCTAGAAGCTTCAAATTTCACAAAATGCTTACGTATATAGCATATATTGTTGTCTGAAAAAATTATAGAGATCGGTGTTATATATATTATATACTTCATATAAACTGTCATTTTGACCCCTTTTTTACGGCTAGAAGCTTCAAAATTCATCAAGTTTCATCAAATAGTTACGTTTACGTCATATATTTTTGAAATACGTGATTCGTAGTCATAGTTTTTACATGCAGACCACAAGAGACGTGAAGCTTTGCATCCTCACACGGATTACCTACCTATTTTTTATTTTATATTTATCTTAAAAATCGTTAAGGTATGTAGATCTGTTCACTATATATTTCTTATCTTATACATCCGATTATTCGGAGATTACGAACGGGATAAGATTATTGTTCAGCCCCATTCATGAAAGGTATGAAGTCTTCGGCACAGCCGAAGACAGTTTCGTTCTTACTTGTTTTTACTTGTATCTACTGCACTTATATATAAAGCACATTCTTCAACATATACTTCATTAATAACGTAGGAATAAAGCAACGTAGAGAAAAAATAGAAGGAACCAAAGAGCATGTTGTGAGCGTACTTCCTATTCACTGTCTGACACCAACTAACACATCGGTTGAATCCTCTGTATTATGCTTTTCTCTTTGCCCAACGTCTTACCAAACAACATAGAACGATAGCAAGGTATTGAGAGAAACATTACTTTTACCAACTATATAGTAGAGCATGTGGACTGTAAAGAGATCTTTTTCAACTATGCTGAAAAACATAACGGTAAAAATTGATCTTTTCTACTCTATGGCGTAGTTACATTGCACTTTACTCGCTTGGGCCTTTGAAAACATATATATTTGCTTTTATTCCATTATTTTTCATTGTATATTGTATTTAAATGTAATACTTAGAATATATATATTAGAGTGGGTCGATTTATTAACCGATATCGCGCCATCGATTTTTCGATAGGATTTGGGGTCACGAAAAAAAGTTTCACTACGCATACCCAAACAAATAATTTTCGAGCTTGCGAAATTTCTTTTTTTTTTTTACTTTTTTTGACTTTGATTTTTAAGGGTTTTTTCGTGACCTACTAAAAAAAATTTCGGAGATTAAGTTTCCTTTAAACTATTGTGATCGATTTCGTTGTAGTGCGAATAAAAACAAAGTTTATTCCACCTTACGGCCCAACGTTTCGCCAAATTTCCTTGGCATTATAAGGGGCGTAATATTTTTAGATGTGGCGGTTGACAAAATTACAAATGAAAGCTAAATAAAATTTACAAAAATTACACCATTAATTACATAGAAAATCGGTACCACCGATTTGTGGTACACTTTGTCACATTAAACACTATGAACACTATAAAATTTTCATTTGATTGTATAATTTCCATGTATACCAACGTTTTTAGCGGACGCTTTTGGGTCGGACGTATGAAATTTTTTTCAGTAGGTCATGAAAAAACCCTTAAAAATCAAAGTCAAAAAAAGTTAAAAAAAAAAAATTAAATTTCGCAGGCTCGAAAATTATTTGTTTGGGTATGCGTAGTAAAACTTTTTTTCCTGACCCCAAATCCTATCGAAAAATCGATGGCGCGATATCGGTTAATAAATCGACCCACTCTAATATATATATTCTAAGTATTACATTTAAATACAATATACAATGAAAAATAATGGAATAAAAACAAACATATATGTTTTCAAAGGCCCAAAACGAGTAAAGTGCAGTGTAACTACGCCATAGAGTAGAAAAGATCACTTTTTACCGTTATGTTTTTCAGCATAGTTAAGAAAGATCTCTCCACAGTCCACATGCTCTACTATATAGTTGGTAAAAGTAACGTTTCTCTCAATACCTTGTTATCGTTCTATGTTGTTTGGTAAGACGTTGGCCAAAGAGAAAAGCATAATACAGAGGATTCATCCGATGTGTTAGTTGGTGTCAGACAGTGAATAGGAAATACGCTCACATCATGCTCTTTGGTTCCTTCTATTTGTTCTCTACGTTGCTTTATTCCTACGTTATTAATGAAGTATATGTAGAAGAATGTGTTTTATATATAAGAGGAGTAGATACAAGTAAAAAATATAGGTGCTTATTTTAAGTGGGTGGTTAAACTGTAGTATATAAGTTGCCTAGCGTATAACCCTGCTACTTTATCTATTAAAAATTGAAACGATCAAAAGGCAAGGCTAAACTAAGCCGACCTTAACTGCAGCTTACATTCACAAAGAAAATTTAAGCAACAATTTTGCCTTCAATATGGCTAATTAGAAATAGTTGTCTTAAAGAAAAATTTGATAAATACTTAGCGTTATAAAGTACGATATAAATATATTAATTACCTTAGTAGTAAGGTTTCATTTGACTTGAAAAAAGTTTCATTTGAAATGAAAAAAGTTGCATTTGACCTGAAAATGCTATATAAAAAAAAATTAACTTTAATTTTTGACTTTTATAATAATTCTTTTGGGAATATTTCCCATGTGAAACTCTTTTTAATAATGTTTTTGGCGTCTGCATTGCATTTTAAGATTCTTTTTCTGAACTATTATCTATCACATCATTCACCCATCTTCTTCGCAGCTTATCGTTAAGAACGAAACATTTTGACTCAAAACTCACAAACATTTAAACAATTTCAGTTTGGTGCTGCCATCATGGACGAATTTCGGATGCATTCAAGGACTGTGGTGAGATCTTAGTAAAATGATGGATAATCATTTTAATATGACCGCCTTAGATGACTGATTGGACCTTGTCAAGTTTTCTATTGCCTAAAAACGAAGATTTCTCAGTAAGAGCTTTACGCAGACATCAACATAATCCAGCGGATTAAAACGAAGCGGCCACGTTAGTTAGGCCATTTTATACTATTAAGAAAGTATTTTGAAACACGATTTAATTTCCCTGGGCGCCAGTTAACCCAGCGTAGCAGCGGTGGCGCGGCTTTTTGGACGGCCATAATCGCTTAAACGGTTTAGCGCCAGTTAAGTAAGTAAGATTTGTGCCTTTTGTAGAGAAAAATTTTCCAATATATTCTTTGATATTAAAAATGAAATGGTTGAATAAAACACGTACTATAAATCATCAGGGCTTATTGAAATTACTAGTATGTGGAAAAAATTGAATTAAGTCCTTTTGAATTGAACCCAACAAGTGTTGCCAGAACTTTTCCGAAAAAAGGCTAGATTGACAAAAATAAAAAACTAAAAACTGAATAAATTTTTTTAGGGCTACGAAAAGGTTGATTTTTTTATAATAGACATAACAGGATAAAAAATTTAAATTAGTTTTTACTCAAATTTCATAAAAAATAAATCCCACTCCCGGGAGAAAAGACTCTGAAGAGATTTACAACGTATAATCGAAACAGCTGTCGCCTTGTCCGTCCTGATGTCACGTTGTTTAAATTCTTCCCAAATTTTTAAATAAATTATGAATTAAAAATTGCTTCAAATAAATGTTCTCACACATTTAAAGCAATAAGGGCAATCGGCGCTTAAACTCATACAAATAGACAACATTGGTTAATTCGCTGTAGTTCTATAAATAGAACAAAAGCAACAACACCAAGTTTCTTTGAAACCACCTCACCAACGCATAACTTTACCACATGATGACATACGAGGTATGTACGGTGCATAAAGAAAATATGCAAAGAAGGGAATTGGGATAAGGTTTACAACAACTAAGTCATGACGTGACTTAATGCGTTTGTAATACTTCAACCATCGTAGGAGTGCGGGTGCAAATCCCACTCCCGGGAGAAAAGGCTTTGAAGAGATTTAAAAGGTATAATCGAAACATCCGTCGCCTTGTCCGTCCTGATGTCACGTTGTTTAAATCTTTCCCAAATTATTAAATAAATTATAAATTAAAAATTGCTTCAAATAAATGTTTTCATACATTTAAAGCAATAAAGGCAATCCCCGCTTAACTCATACAAAAAAAGTGAGCAGATGCTACAGGTAAAACTATTTTGAATAAGGAAATCTACTTATTGTCCTTTTAAAGAACCCATGAAATATGTAAATTCTTATTCCTCTTTTCAAGAGTTTGGTAAGTGTTTTACACTAACTACGAATGATATTTGGCAGATGAATTTTTGGAGGGAATATTTTCATGGCACTTTCTGGGCTGGTCGAACTACTACCTATGGGTGACCCCGGTTAAATAAAATTTTGAAATTGGTTATTATGAATATGAATACAGGAATTTGAAGTCACATGGTGTTTTATTATAAGTCCAATATTATACTATGGTACAGTAATCCTTATTCAACCACGTTATTATCACAGCTTATATAGCGCTGATTTTGGGTGGTCTTATATAAAAGGTCCTAATACAGCAAGTACTTTCTTTTAATAAGGCCTTACGTAAGCCTTATTTTTGTTGGTCCATAAGCCTTATAATTAAGTTTTTATATTTTGCCTTATAATAATTACTTACGTAACTTTTACTCTATATGGGCTATAAGCCTTACACAAAATGGTATCCTTCAAATAAATATTATGCCTGTTGACAGTAAGTACAGAAAAACAAGGAGTCATCCCATTCGTGTGGGTGCAATTTGCAACGAGTCGAGTCCGTTTTTCTCAGCACTGCATAGCTTTTTTTGTCTATATATGCACTTGGAAAACCAGTTAAATATTTCTGAAATCAAAATTTCAATTTCGCTCGTAAGCAGTTTCGCAGCAGATGAAACAGCCAATAGTATTGAGTGGCAAATATACGAAACGAAAATGATATTAGGTTGATGTTGACTTAATAAATTTACTACGCCGCGATTTCTGCCACCATAATACCAGAACTATCTGTTCCGTAGCGTCTCAAATTTTTTAAATCTAGCCCAAATTCATTCAATGTCCTTAAAATTATTCTACACCAAACTGTTTATCTAGATTTTCTAAAATTTTGAAAAAACTAAAAAGAGCTAAAAAACTTATAAAAAAAGCTTAAAGCTAAATCGCAAGTTCTCAAGCTAAACGGAGAAAAAAAGCCAAAATCTAGCTTGAAAAAAGTTAAAGTTCAACACTGAACCCAACCAGTGTTTCAGTGTTATACTTGGAAAATTATAAATCCCCAATATCTGTGCTTGATTTACATATTAATTGGTATGCATTAACCTTTCACAAAAGGTGGTTGTGGTTAACATTTTAATTTTCATTTCAATTAAGATAAAATAAATATTTTTTTAAATGCAGGCTGCACTCAATCAACTATAACTAAACTTCCAATTCCTCTTTCCCTCGCATTCCACCCACACATACCAGCTTTGTGCAGCAGTTGCATAGAAATTCATCTTGATAAATGAATTTAATGCTTTTAAAATATAAAAGAGATGAAAGAATGAATTTAAGCATGCAAAAATATATTCGCATACAGTCATATTTAGATGAACTTACAAGCATACATACATATATACAACAAAAGCAAGACCTGATGTCAAGGCCAATGAATTCTATTTCCTCATCGCCTTACGGCACATTTCTCGTAAAGCTTATAAATATGCATAACTATTATTGCATTTGTAGACTTTGAAAGCGTTCTAATATGCACAAGGAAGATATGAGATGTAAGGATATAAATGAATTATTGGGGTTGCTGATATATAAGTATGTAAGTTTGTTATTGATGCATATATAATACCTTGACAAATTGACATGCACTTGATATTTTAATACTTTGCATTGACTGATCATATCTCAATAAGACCTCACACGAATGTAGTGATGATGAGGTGACAAAAGCAACTAAGAATGCTATGAAAATTTTCCTGCTATACAGAAACAAGCCAAGAATAGATGCGATGCATTGGCATTCAAATTATAATGTACGTAATTCATTTACTGGCTTGTGTATAACTAAGTCTGTATATATGTATGTATGTCTATAATCATTTTATAATTTCACAGATAATTTAGCAAACTAAAAATAAATGAGAAATTGATTGACAGCAAAAAGAACAAAATATATAATGAAAAGTTTATGTTGTGTGAGTTTATTTTTATACATTTTCTATAGAGAGAAAAAGGGAGAGAGAGATAGAGAGAAACTGCTTTCCTTCAAACTTTCAAAGATAAATATATATGTAAACGCGCAATACTAAACTTGAGTTTAATGCGTGCTATATTTAAACAGTTTCATCCAATTGTTAGCATTTTCGTGATATTATCGAAGAGTGCACTGAGTGCCTATTTACTTAAGCCCTTTATAATCGACTATGCGAATATTCGATTAGTTGTTGTTGGAGTTTTATCGATGTTGATGGTCCTTTGCCAGATGCAGATCCGGTACGCTCCGGTAACAAGCACCATAAATGTAGTAGTCCAACCATCTTGGGAACGATTTGGTATGATCACATGAAAGCTCATATGCAATAACGCCCTCCCATTCCCTAGATCCATGAGGAGTTCAACTCGAAAAGGCGCCTGCAAGTTTTTTTGAAATAAAATATCTGATAGTCGATTTTCAATCAATGCAAAGTTGATACTCGAATAATTGACTAGTCGATTGTGAACAAGAGCCTTACCGATAAGCATCCTGACGTTTTGTAGTTTTGGAAATCCATGAATAACATGTATACAAGGGCTACATTGAATCCTTCATTGTATAAAAAGGAGGCATATACCGCGATTCTAAATCAAAGGGGACAATGCTATTCTTTGTAACAATTCAGTTGAAACACATTTTTATATATTTTAATAATTTTTTGATTGAAATATGTTCCCCACTTGGAAGACGGGGGGCCGCAGAACAAGAATTCTAGTCGATACAGCCACGATAACTAACCGATGAAATTTCGATAAAACCGAAAACACAACAATATAACTTCGTTACAAAACGATAACAAATGGATGGCATTACGATTACTCCCTAATAAAAAATCAGCTAGACTCCGACATCTAGTCGATAACTTATAAAAAATCGATATTTTTCGATTGTATATCGATTTTTTTTCGATACAAAAATCAAAGAATCGGTGCAATATCGATAACTCATCGATAAAAACTTGACTACTATCAAATAAAATACAAAAAAAAAAAAAAAAATTGACCACTATCAAAAGATATAACCAAAAACCGCCAA
Source organism: Eurosta solidaginis (assembly GCF_040869045.1). Classification (NCBI taxonomy): domain Eukaryota; kingdom Metazoa; phylum Arthropoda; class Insecta; order Diptera; family Tephritidae; genus Eurosta; species Eurosta solidaginis. The sequence goes on from NC_090319.1 coordinate 296,265,788, forward strand.
AATGACCACGGACCGCTCCTGTAGGGATCCATGGAATTATAGCGCACAATACCTTTCTTTGCCTTGGTGGCTTTCGGCCGGGTTTAGAAAAAAAAACCCTGTGTGGGTCCAACATCGAGAACAAGAGGTGGCTTAAGACGTATTTCCCAGTATTTTTGGTCGTGTATTAACGGTCAACCCCTGTTGTAAATTACTTCCCAAACCGGTAACTACGAATTAGTGCAGCATAAGCCGAACGGTGAGGTGATAGTATCGGAGGGTGTTACGATGGCAACAGCTGGGCATTAAGGCAACCGTATCTCTACCAGATGCTTTGATTTTTCCAAAACTAATTTCAACAATTTAAATAAAGAGCTTTCTGAGATAAGGTGGCCTCGATATAAAGGGGATGTAAAGGGAAAACGTTTTACATTTTAATAAAACCATTTATACCTTATTTGAAAAACATGTGCCCAAACGCATATGCTCGTACACTGAACCAGTTCAAGCCAGCCTGGTTTACTAAAGATCTAAAAGCTTTAAAAAATAAGAAATCACGTTTATTCAAATTATATAAGAGAACCGGTTTATATTCTCATTATGCACAGTACGCTATTTTCCGTCATAAGTATTTTGAACTTAATAAAAAGTGTTATAAAGCTTACATATGTAAAATTAAAAGAAACACTGTTTGCCACCCGAAGTCTTTTTATGATTTCGTAAATTCTAAACGCAGAACTAACGGATTTCCTTCTGCCATGAAGTTTAGAAATAGCATTTCCAGCGACGACCAAGAGATTGCAAACATCTTCGCTCAATTCTTTCACTCTAATTACTCTGCTGTGGTTGATTCATCACCTACAAATTATCCGTATGAGCTCCATTCTAGTAACTCAATATATGCCCCACATTTGTTGCCTGAGATGTTCTATTACATCTAAAGACCCTAAAAGTATCCTTCAAATACGGTCCCGATTTGATCCCAACATGTTTTCTTAAAACATGTGCGGAATACATTTACCAGCCCCTTACTGATCTGTTTAACCTCTCTTTAAAAAATGACATTTTCCCGACGGCTTGGAAGGAATCTTTTCTTATCCCACACCATAAAAAGGAAGCAAGTCGTCTATTGAAAACTATCGTGGAATAGCAAAGCTCTCCACTATCCCTAAGCTTTTCGAAGCAATCGTTACTAATCACCTTACATTTTCGATTTCTGCATTGATAGATAGTTCTCAGCATGGCTTTTGTAGAGCCAAATCAACCACAACCAATTTGCTTGAATCATCATACCGACGTTATATACACTGATTTCAGCAAAGCATTCGACAAAGTACGCCACTCATTACTTGTTTATAAACTCGAATTGCTTGGTTTTCAACCTGGCCTAACTCGCTGGATCTCCTCCTATCTTTGCGGTAGAACTCAAAGAGTCATTTTTAAAAACCTTTGTTCGAATGTCATCGATTTTCCCTCCGGTGTGCCTCAGGGCAGCCATCTCGGTCCTATTTTGTTTTTGATCTTTATAAACGATGTTTCCACAACTATAAAATATTCTAAAATTTTAATGTATGCCGACGACGTAAAACTTTTTAAGTCATACGCGTCGGTTGAAGAACGTTCTGTGCTCCAGTCGGATTTAAATTGTTTAGTTACTTAGTGTAATGCGAATTTTATGCCTCTCAACATAGAAAAATGTAAATCCATGTGTTTTTCACGTGGGAACATACAGTCAGCTTCCTACACAATTAATGGCCAAACTCTGGAAAGCGTTGACGTTTTTGTCGACTTGGGAGTTACAATGAATTGCAAACTTAATTTCAACCCTCATATTAATACCACAGTCAATAAAGTGAGAGGAGGTTTAGCATTTGTGAAAAGATGGGCAAAAGAGTTTAGTGATCCTTACGTTACAAAAACCCTTTTTACATCATTGGTGAGGCCGATATTAGAATATGAATCGATAATTTGGAATCCGCGTTATCAAGTTCATGTGGATAGACTAGAATCAATTCAAAAACAGTTTTTACTTTTCGCCTTGAGAAATCTTCAATGGGACTCTCCGTATAATCTTCCTGTTTACACTAATCGATTAAAACTAATAAATCTACCTACCCTTGCAAGTCGTAGAGAAATGCTAGGTGTACTATTTATGGCTAGACTTTTAAACGGATCGATTTCAAACCCATTTCTTTTGAACGAAGTAAACTTGTATGTTCCATGCCGAGTTTCAAGGCATTATAAACCTATAATTCTTAAACAATGCAGAAGCTATTTCCAACTACACGAACCTTTTCTATGTTTGTGTGAAGATTATAACACTCACTCGAGAATAATTGATGTTTCGGACTCGCTCTTTGCCATAAAAAAGACGGTTCTATCTTCTCTTAATAATTAAAAAATTATATTTATACTTTTAATCTATTGTATTTTGTGAATCTCTATTTCTCAGCTGATGAGTTTCTCTGTAGCTGAGCGGTTCTAGATCTCGGCGCTTAAGAAGCCACTGCCTCTCAAAGACTCGGTAACAAAAAATTTGAAATAACACATAAATAAGAATTAGGATGAAGAAAAAAAAAAAAACAAAAAAGTAAAAAAAAACAAAAACACCAGGATTAGCCTGGTTTCATCGGGCCACTTGCGGGCAGTGCGCTGCCACAACGTCTGTGAAAAAAAAACGCGATATTAAGGCGACGGAGCGGGTACCAGTGGCGTAGCCAGGGAAAGGAGCGTCTGCTATAGGAGTAAAGCTTGATTACCTTCGGGCAGTGGCGGCTCATGACGAGGCAGAAACGGAGTCGTTACCTTATGATACATTGCCTGTAGCGATACTGTCAGCAGTGGCGGCTTCTCACAGGGCGGATGCGGGGTAGTTATCTGCAACGGGACTGCGCAAATCAATTGCTGGTTCGCTAGCTGGACACCACCACAGGCCGATCCGTGTGCTGAGGAGGCGTACACCTTAACGGCACACTGGTAGCCACTTTAGCTGGCAAATCGGTCTTCGGCCGGAGCCAGGGCTGAGGAGAAGGGATCGGCTGGTCGTGCGGCATCAATCCCCCCTTCTCTTAGCTTGGGTACGGACGTGATAGCATTGAAGGCGCTGTCCGTTGTCCCCGAAAGCGAAGGATGACCAGTGCCATGACAGCACCCCCTCCACTCTGGAAGTGGAATTGCCTCGCTGGACCCCGCCCTTCCCGTGTTCGCATACTAAAGAAAGTTGCCGGGGATCGGTGCACCACCTCTGCACTTGATGGTTTGTAGGCTGCGATGTAGATCTGGGTCCAAAGGCATCAACGATTCGCAGCTGCAGAACCGGATCTGCTGGAGCCATGGCTGAGAGGAAGGGGTGCGGTAGCATGAAGGCGGCGAGCTGCACTTCACTTAGCTTGGACACGGGTGAGATAAGCTTAAAGGCGCAACCCGTTGTCCGAGCAAGCAAAGGGTCACTCCTGCTAAGGCAGCACTTTCACTCAGCTGGTCAGCAGAAGAAATCGGACTGCTTTTAAAAGGCAACCACCAAGAGCAAATTCATTTCTTTTAAACTGCTTCAACTATGATGCGTTTAAGAAGTGTATCGCTAATTTGGCATTTTAGTGATTAGCCATTTACTGTACTATAATTTCGTGCGCAGGTGAAGAAATATAACAGTGGGTGTCGTACTATTGTGACGCTATGTTACACTGCTTTACCTCCAAACGGAAATTGAGAGAAGAAATGCAAAATATATTCAATTTTGAAAATAGGTGTGGCATTGAACTTTCTATCGTAATCCGCTTTCAGAATTGACCTGGTAGGTACCTGTCTGGCCCTAGGCTAAAACCGCTAATTGCCAGGGATTTCCTTTCCGATTTCTGTGGTTTGGGCCAAACCACGACCCCTATTGTCAATTCTGCGGATTCAGAAACAGCGCGTCAAAAAATATAGGAGTACATGTGTCGTATTACCAAACATTTTTTTGAATGTTTTTTATGTGGCGGTTTTCCGATGTAGCGCATTTTGCAAAAAAGTTGGTAAAGAAAATGTATTCTTATTTTTCAGGTGGGGTATATCGACAAGTCTTCTTAAGGAGAAGTGGAGTCTATTAGAAAAATTTCAATTTATTTAAAAGTCATCCCACTAACACAGACGCTATAAGTGTGGTCATATGGTGATGCTGTGTGTTTATGCTTTAAAACAAACACTTTGTTGTGTGCATAGAAAGAGAGTATTTTCTCAGTGAGAGGTAAGTATTTTGCTTTTGTACTAAACACAGACACCTCACTAATAACTTAAAATTTCTGAGCACATGCAAGATCATGAAGATATGCATACACTCTGCTCTTTTTTTGGAAATATGGAGACAGAGATAGTAAATATGATCAAATGCTAATAAGCAACAAAGCACGAAATGAAATATTCAGGTTTAGGTATTTATGTAGGTTCTTGTTGGTTGTTACATAATTGGGATGTTTTATATAAAAATATAGCTCCAAAAAATAAAATAATATAAAATAAAACAAAAGAAATTAAAATACAATTAAACTAAAAATAAAATAAAGTCACATAAAATAAAACAAGTAAGGAAGGCTAAGTTCGGGTGTAACCGAACATTACATACTCAGCTGAGAGCTTTGGAGACTTATGGCATCAAAAATATTCTAGAACAATTAAATTAAAAAGGGCGGAGCCACGCCCATTTTGAAATTTTCTTTTATTTTTGTATTTTGTTGCGGCATATAATTACTGGAGTTGAATGTTGGCATAATTTACTTATATACTGTGAAGATTTTAAATTTTTTGTTAAAATTTGACTTAAAAAAAATTTTTTTTAAGTGGGCGTGTTCGTCATCCGATTTTGCTAATTTTTATTTAGCACACATATAGTAACAGGGGTAACGTGCGAGCCGAATTTCATTATCATATCTTCAACGACTGGCAAATTACAGCTTGCAAAACTTTTAAATTACCTTCTTTTAAAAGTGGGCGGTGCCACGCCCATTGTCCAAATATTTACTAATTTTCTATTTTGCGTCATAAGATCAACGCACCTACCAAGCTTCATCGCTTTATCCCTCTTTGGTAATGAATTATCGCACTTTTTTTATTTTCGAAATTTTCGATATCGAAAAAATGGGCGTGGTTGTAGTCCGATTTAGTTCATTTTGAATAGCGATAGATGAGCGCACAGGAACCTACGTAACAAATTTCATCAAGATACCTCAAAATTTACTCAAGTTATCGTGTGTACAGACGGACGGACGGACGGACGGACATGGCTAAATGAATTTCTTTTTTAACCCAGATCATTTTGATATATAGAAAGTCTATATCTATCTCGATTAGTTTATGCCGTTACTGATTACCGTTATGCAAAAAAAGTTAATATACTCTGTGAGCCCTGCTCACCTGAGTATAAAAACAAAGGGGGCGGGGGGCGAGAGGAGAGAAGAGAAGAGGAGTTGAGAGGAAAGGAAAGGAAAGAAGGAGAAAGTAAAGCAAGGATATTAAATGTATAGTGCCATCATTTGCAATGTGTAACCAACCCCTTTAACACCCATATCTCTTTGATTCAACTCTAATTAAACTGCAAGCTTCCCTGGGATTTCGTTGGTTAAATGACAATTTGTGAGTGATCGCACATATGGTGAGAATAAATGGTGTTAATGATTAGCGTATTTATGGTAAATGCTTCAAAGCCATAGTCCATAAAACGTTGACACTAGAGCCCTTGTTCGAATCTTTGATTATTATTTTCTTACAGGGTATTCAAAGTAAAAATTTTAGAGAGCGGCAGTGTTAGTCTTGTATTTAAGAATGAAAACTTCTCATATAGGAGGAGCTCACTTAGCCAGTTTTTAGTAATATTATTATAAATTGATCAAGATAATAAATGAAACCATACGAAAGTTGAACATAAAGTCTGTTTGTGACAAGTGCTGCATTTGAAATAAATTATGCTCAGCCGATTTTGTGGCAGTTCAAGCGGATATTTTTATCATTTTGTAAGTTTTTATGCATTCAAATCATCTTCAATAAATACTGAAAGCACACAATAGCTCAGAAACATTTATCTAAGCTAGTACAGCTACATAAACAATGAACCATAACTCAAATTTTCTAAGCGAGACATATAACCGGCTTTCGTCCGCTCCATTCACTCATCTATTTGTAATTTCATCAATGTCATGTCATCATCATCATCATTATCATCGACATCAATGCCATTGTCAACAACGTGATAACCAGAAAGGAATCAACATTTTGTCTCATAGACAAGCCATACAACAACAATACGGACAACAACCTCAAGTCTATTAACATTAGTCGCCATTTTCCGCTTCCGTTTCCTTTACTTGTTTGTGTGTGCGCACTTTACATACATATCTACAAACAAACATTCCTTTTTGTGACAAACTAAGCACAATGATATCTATTATCATTTTCTGTCATTAACAGCACTGCATAATCTTTGTAAGAAAATAATGTTTTCTTTCTTATTCTGTGTATTTTTACGCAAGCTTTTAGATATGTGCGTAAATATCAGTATAGAGTTGAAAAGAGCAATTGTGTTGCCATCGTTGGGCGCATTCAGTAGATACAACTGATAAATGATACGTTGGCAACATGTTTACGTTAACAATGCTGTGTTTACTCAACTGCCAAATGAAATAATTTTTCTAAAATTTTAATAAGGGGTACCACGTGAAATTTCATTATAATATTACAACCATGGCGGAACTGGAAAATGTAGCGGAAGAAAATCAGCTGATTGGTACTTTTTTATTTGATTTGACGTTTCAACTTCTGACGCAGTACAATTTTGACATTAAAGCAGAGAATAACCAAAACATAATACATGAAATGTGGGTGTTCCTTTCTTAGCTAGTCACCCTCTCGCGAATTTGTGTGGTTCCGACGTGATTAAATATAATCATTAAATTTTCGAAATGTCAAAGAACTGCCAACGTCCTTAAAACTCGTTGCGGGAATGGAAGGTTAAAAATGTATGATCGTTAATCCGAGGTAAAATTGAGTCTATTGAGTGCTTCGGAAATACTCAATGGACGCCTTCGGCGAACACTATTATTGTTGATAGGAAAAGGGCTACTTAAATTATTTTTCATGCTTCACTTCAATATCAAGAAGAAAAATTGTATTCATAACTAACACTTTAAAATGTCAAAGAACTGCTAGATAACTGAATGAACTTAACTTGCGAAAGTAGCAAAAAAAAAACATTTGTGCTGAATAATCACCCTTATCGCGATTTTTATTTTCACCCGAAAATATTCACAGTTTTTGTTCACCCTACCGCAGAGGATGTTCGAAAAAGATTTCACCTTATTGGCAACTCTTTGTTCGGGCGAAGTGAATAGCGTGGAATCCCTAATTTATTCACTTACTATTTTACAGGCGTACGAGAGAAAAACAAAATGTAAGTAATTTTTTGTTTTGAAATTTGATATCCTTACAACTATATTTGTAATTTTATTATTAGCAGTAAATCAATAAATAATGCACATTCGGAAATACTGTTTAACAAGATGATCGGGGAAAAGTTCCGGACTTCTGGAAGCAGCTTACTTTATGTTTAAATAGCCTTGGTCCACAAGAGTGAAGCTGAGTGAAAAAAAGGAAAATTCCTTTATGGCAAAATATTTAAACTTGACAGGCCTGCGCGAATTTTGTAATTAAAATTTAAGTAACTTCCCGATAAGCTATAAGATTGATACTTGGAATATAGTTCAGAACCCGATGACAATGCAATAATCAGAAAAAATCGCCGCTAGGTGGCGCAAGGAGACGAAATATTCACAAAAATCGTATTTGTGGTCCGATTTCGCTCATATTTGGAAATCATATTTGACATACAGAAATAGAAACCGCTTAGTAAAAAAATGTTTAAGTTAAACGGTTTTATTGAAAACAATACTTACATTAAGTAGTAATAATACTAAAAAATAGAAAATAATTAGGTAGGTCGTAGGTACTAGTCATCACACTCCTCATCAATCTATGGCGTTGATCAGACAATTAAATAAAAGCGTTGGGCGCGTGAAATTTCTGAAAATGTGAGGCGTAGCATAACCTGATTAAGGTTCAGTTGGTCTTACTTATGACTATCAATAGAAATTTGACTCGTCCAACGTTTTTATTTAATTGTCTGATCAACGCCCTAGATTGATGAAGAGTGTGATGACTAGTACCTAGGGCCGATCTAATTATTTTCTATCTTTTAGTATTATTACTACTTAATGAAAGTATTGCTTTCAATAAAACCGTTTAACTTAAAGTTTTTTTTTTAAATTATTTTATTTAAACTGATTTCATTTAAACCGCGAACAACTATCAATATTAGACAATTTTATACAGAATCTATGCTCACTGCGCTCTCTGTTTTTTCTTATGACCGCATAAAGCTGCCATATCAACAGCCGTCCCTGTTATTTTCATGATACAAAAAAGAAGGTAGTTCCACTCAACATTTTAGGGCGAAATTGTGGGTTTTCTAGATGGAAATTTCCTTTAGGATGAAAACGAAATGACCATCTAAAACAATAATAATATGCTTTAGCACGATTTATGTGCATATATATCGATTGAGAATGCAGTGAAACATGCACTTTTATTGAAAAATAGTGGATAATGACTCATACGTTGGTTAATGACTCATATCTATATGGCAGCTTGACCTCTAGACAGAAAAAAAAAATACGAAAAATCTTGTTCTTATAGCGTGGCCCTATTATCGTGCCCCTACAGTGGATATTTCTCAAGGCATGTTGAGAAAAAGTGTTCCTGCAAAGTCTGCACATCTATGTGAATGCTAAAAGGGCACAGAATGTGTAGAGGCGTGGCTGTCCCAAGGTGACCCCTGGTGCAACGGGCAAAAACACTCTCATAATTAGTGGCTAACCTGTAGAGCTACAGGCTAATGTTCTCCCTTAAAAATGGTTTAACAATTTCTTCCTAAAGCGCAGCGCTTGAATTATGAAATAAATAAAAAAAATAAAAAATGTGGACTTGTAGCCAATTTGTCAAGGAATTCCGGTGTCGGTTTATAAGGACCTCCTTTGAGCAAGCAATTGACAAACTTGTATGTTTTGCCAAATTGTTCTGAGCAAACGTACGCATAATTAAGAAGGCTATATTTCCTTGCTTTGCATACAATTTTGTGGAGCTCGAAAAACTTATTAAAAACCTTTTCTAGGCTGATATTTCGTATTAAAATATTTCGAAGGTATAGGGCTCATTTTTTTCTTTTTTATTTAAAATAACTACGAAAGTAATTTAGTCGTATTCGTTAATATGGAATCCATCAAAATTAGAAAAATTCGCAACATTTTTCAATCTGGTAGCTTGTTTTGGTGAAATTGTCATTGTCCCCGCAAAAGTCAAGTGGCTAACGTCACACGAAATGGAACTACCTCAATTTTTTGTATCATGGTTATTCTTACGGCCCGAAACACATTCGACTTTTATGTTGTTTTTGAGCTGGTATCACTTAAAAAAAAAAAAAAAAAAAACACAGTGATAGTGTTCCTGCCACAATGAACGAAAAATACTCAATTTTTGTCATTAAGAAAAAAATAAAAATTTGTTTATTTTTTTTTTTTAAATAGACAAACAAAAATATTTTCTAAAATGAAAAAATTTAATTCAAATAGAAAAGAAATTTCAAAATTTGAGAACATCCCGAAAAATGGACTGACAATGCATACCAAAACTTTGAATTTTGAGTACCTTTGCATAACTTTATCGTTGTCGTACCGTTACATATTGGTTAAGAACATAGCCATAAAAACCTTAAGCACAGCACAGGGCTCCAAAAACGGAAAGTGATTGCCCATTCGCATACGCGTAAAATTGTGGTATTTAACGCAGAACCCAGGATAAAAGTCAGTTGTTGACGCAACGTAAACACAAAAATCGAATGTGGTTGGGCCTTAATGTATACTAAAACCTGTTATTTGAAGAGTTTATAATGGTATCCTTAGAATGACAGTAACAATTGTTAAGTTATAAGAGCTATAGCTAACGTACTTATGACTAAATTCCTTTTTGTTTATTTGCCTGTTGAATCATTCAATTCAAATTCAACAACTTGTGCGAAGTTGATTCAAAGCCTATTTGTGATGGACTAAATTGACAGAAGTTCCTTCAATGCACTTATATAAAAATTATCGCTGTAATTGGTAAGCCGTTTTTCAGATAGTAGGGAATTTGGAAGGTATAAGTATAACCCTCTTTGAAATAACTTGAGTTCAATACTCTTCTTCATATATGTATCTTGCTTAATTTAAAAATTCCATTACGTAGCATCCTTGTAAGAATATTCTAAGCATTAACATCTAAGTGAAACAGTACAGAACTTGTTAAATTATAATGGTGAAGCAATTTTTAGATTGTATGGCAGATGGGATGTATGGCTTTACTTTATATTTTAGCCATCTGAAGCTGTCGAATGAGCTGATATGCAGGGGTGTGTTAACAGGTTTTCCGCCCCTAATTGTTGTGATTTTTTTTTGCTCTTCAGTAGTGCATTGATCATGAAGACACTCTACAATTGTATGAATTGAAACCGGAATAAATTACGCCTTTCATAGTATTCAAAGTTTGGGTGTAGCGTAAAAGATATATCACATACGTTGGACAGCTTAGTGGCTTTTTGAAATTTTGTTGGCTATTTTTGGAAAGGTCAAAAGGTATCATCTTCGAGTAAAAGATATTGATAGGGGTTGTTCAGTGGTTATGGCTTCTAGTGCTTTATTGATACAAAAGACTAAAAAGATGGCTGTTAATTTTGTCTTTTACTATCAAGAATTTTGGGCATGACACTGATTTTGGGTTGGAATGTTGCCTTGGTTTTTTTAAGATGGGGTAATCACGTGTATTATTGAGGTTGATACTCTTACGCTTATTAGGTGGACCCGGTGCAGTGAAATAACTCCAAAATGAAATAAGCCCCATGAAATAACTCCCAATGAAATAAGTCCCAATAAAAATGAAATAACTCCTAACTTTAATAAATGAAATAACTCCCAAAGAAGGAAATGAAATAACTCCCAACATTTGCCAGTTATTTCGTAATGAAACCACAAGTCCCAAAAACAAAAAAATGAAATAACTCCCAAATGAAATAAGTCCCAAAAAATGAAATAGATCCCAAATCAAAATTTGAAATGGTATCTTTATACTATAAAATCAGTTACAATGAGATTTGAAAAATACAGCAAACTATTATGTACATATGTCGGCCACCGTCGTGTGATGGTAGCGTGCTCCGCCTACCACACCGTATGCCCTGGGTTCGCACCCCAGAAAAAGCAACATCAAAATTTTAGAAATAAAGTTTTTAAATTAGAAGAAACTTTTTCTAAGCGGGGTCGCCCCTCGGCAGTGTTTGGCAAGCGCTCCGGGTGTATTTCTGCCATGAAAAGCTCTCAGTGAAAACTCATCTGCCTTGCAGATGCCGTTCGGAGTCGGCATAAAACATGTAGGTCCCGTCCGGCCAATTTGTAGGGAAAATCAAGAGGAGCACGACGCAAATTGGAAGAGAAGCTCGGCCTTAGATCTCTTCGGAGGTTATCGCGCCTTACATTTATTTTTATTTTATTATGTACATATGTAAAAGTTACAATTACAAGAAAACTTGAATAGTGTGGTCGAAGAAAACGTAATTTATTTTAAAAAATCGCATTTTTTTTATGAAATTAACATAATTTTTTAAAAGTAAAAAATAAAGGGAACAAGTCTGCGTAGAATACCTTTCAGCATAGGCAGCCTTCGGTCAGTGTTCTACGCAGAAAAACTGTGAATCGCGTGATTTTTTATTCCAAATTTTCTATTTTTTTGTAAAATAAATAAATGGAGTTGAATGAAAAAGGTCCATTTTCCTCGTTGGTACTATTTAAAAATTTTTCATTCGTTGGAACAATTTAAAGCATCTGGTACCACCAAGCAAGCAGTGAATTAGATAAAATGTCTGTATTGCTTGTGTTCACGGAAAGTAAACAAATAAATCATTAAATTTTACAATAATATGCAAATTTAAACAAATGAAAATAGTTGATTGTGGTTTTATAAACATTATAAAGTGTACTTATGTATAAACTTCTTGTGAAAATGTTCGTATGTAGATAAAAAGTGATAGTTATACCATAGTAACTTTAACTACTAATTACTAGTAAATTGTTAATAACAATTAAAAATTACTTACTGAATCTCGTTGGGGAACTCCCTGAGAACCTATGTGCAAATTTCCAAAGTTCAAATCCCTTTGCTTTACGAATAAAACCAATTGGTCCCTTAAAGTATAGCCGACCCATAAAAACTGTTAGAAGAACGTCAAAGTTTGATAAAATTGTATTTTTAAGAAAATGAAATAACTCCCAACAAAAATGTAATAACTCCCAATGCCTGAATTACAAACAATGAAGATAGTCCCAATAAAAATGAAATAACTCCCAATCTCAAAAAATTATGAAATAACTCCCAAAGAAATTTTATTGGGGATTATTTCATTTGGGAGTTATTTCATTATGAAATAATTACCAGCAAAAATTATGAAGTAAGTCCAGTAAATTGGGAGATATTTCATAATGAAATAAGTCCCAATTTGTATGGAAAATATTTAGGATTTATTTAATTTTTTTGTTGGGAGTTATTGCATTTGGGAGTTATTTCACTGCAACGCTGGACCCCCTAGTGAGTTGGGGGCTTAGAATATACATGCGGTAGGTATGCCTGCCGTGAGTCGCCTCTTAAATACCAAATTTGATAAATAAATTGTATACAAATTATTACTTACTGGTGCTAAGTTCACCAATTCTTAAGACCTTAAGTAAAATCTACCTTAGATATTTTTGGAAAATTTTTGGGTTTCTTTCAAATAGGGTTCTTGGAAAAGTGAAGTGCAACCAACACCATTTAATTAAAAATAAATAAATGCAAGGCGCGATAATCTGCGAAGAGATTTGAAGCCAATCTTCTCTTCCAATTTTCCCCGTTCCCCTTTATATTTTTCCCTCCAAATTGGAGGAACTGCAACTACTTGTTTTATGCCGATTCTGAACGGCACGTGCAAGGCAGATGAATTTTCCCTGAGAAACTTTACATAACAGGAATACACTCGGTATGTTTGCCAAATCACTTTCAAAGGGCGGCCAGGATTAGAAAGATTTTTTTCTGACTGTTTTTTATTTTATAAATTTTTAATATAACTTTGCCCGGAAGTTGAATTCAAGACCTTCGGTGTGGTAGGCAGAAAACGCTACCACCACACCACGGCGGCCACAGTACTTAATAACCTATCTATATATATAACAAGTAAGGAAGGTTAAGTTCGGGTGTAACCGAACATTACATACTCAGTTGAGAGCTATAGTGACAACATAAGGGAAAATAACCATGTAGGAAAATGAACCGAGGGAAACCCTGGAATGTGTTTGTATGACATGTGTATCAAATGAAAGGCATTAAAGAGTATTTTATGAGGGGGTGGGCCATAGTTCTATAGGTGGACGCCATTTAGGGATACAGCCATAAAGGTGGATCAGGGTTGACTCTAGAATGCGTTTGTACAATATGGGTATCAAAAGAAAGGTGTTAATGAGTATTTTAAAAGGGAGTAATTCTTAGTTCCATAGGTGGACGCTGTTTCGAGATATCGCCATAAAGGTGGGCCAGGGGTGACTTTAGAATTCGTTTGTGCAATATGGGTATCAAACGAAAGGAATTAATGAGTATTTTAAAAGGGAGTAGGTCTTAGTTCTAAAAGTGGACTCCTTTTCGAGGTATCGCAATAAAGGTGGACCAGGGGTGACTCTAGACTTTGTTTGTACGATATGGGTATCAAATGAAAGGTGTTAATGTGTATTTTTAAAAGGGAGTGGGCCTTCGTTCTATACGTGTTCGCCTTTTCGAGATATCGCCATAAAGGTGGACCAGGGGTGATTTTAGAATATGTTTGTATGATATGGGTATCAAATGAAAGGTGTTAATGAGTATTTTAAAAGGCGTGGGGCTTAGTTCTATAGGTGGACGCCTTTTCGAGATATCGCCATAAAGGTGGACCAAGGGTGCCTCTAGAATGAGTTTGTACCATATGGGTATCAAATTAAAGGTATTAATAAGAGTTTTAAAAGGGAGTGGTGTGAAGGCGTTTTCCAGATATCGACCAAAATGTGGACCAGGGTGACCCAGAACATCATCTGTTGGATACCGCTAATTTATTTATATATGTAATAACTGCCAAGATTTTAATGGTTTTTTATTTCGCCCTGCAGAACTTTTTCATGTTCTTCTACTTAATATGGTAGGTGTCACAACCATTTTATAAAGTTTTTCCTAAAGTTATATTTCGCGTCAATAAAACAATCCAATTACCTTACCACGTTTCATCCCTTTTTTCGTATTTGGTATAGAATTATCGCATTTTTTTAATTTTTCGTAATTTTCGATATCGAAAAAGTGGGCGTGGTCATAGTCGGATTTCGGGCATTTTTTACACCAATACAAAGTGAGTTCAGATAAGTACGTGAACTGAGTTTAGTAAAGATATATCGATTTTTGCTCAAGTTATCGTGTTAACGGCCATGCGGAAGGACAGACGGATGACTGTGTATAAAAACTGGGCGTGGCATCAACCGATTTCGCCCATTTTCACAGAAAACAGTTAACGTCATAAAATCTATGCCCCTACCAAATTTCAAAAGGATTGGTTAATTTTTGTTCGACTTATGGCGTTAAAAGTATCCTAGACAAATTAAATGAAAAAGGGCGGAGCCACGCCCATTTTGAAATTTTCTTTAATTTTTGTATTTTGTTGCACCATATCATTACTGGAGTTGAATGTTAACATAATTTACCTATATACTGAAAAGATATTAAATTTTTTGTTAAAATTTTACTTTAAAAAAATTTTTTTTTAAAAGTGGGCGTGGTCCTTCTCCGATTTTGCTAATTTTTATTAAGCGTACATATAGTAATAGGAGTAACGTTCCTGCCAAATTTCATCATGATATCTTCAACGACTGCCAAATTACAGCTTGCAAAATTTTTAAATTACCTTCTTTTAAAGGTGGGCGGTGCCACACCCATTGTCCAAAATTTTACTAGTTTTCTATTCTGCGTCATAAGTTCAACTCATCTACCAAGTTTCGTCGCTTTAGCTGTCTTCTGTAATGAATTGTCGCACATTTTCGGTTTTTCTAAATTTTCGATATCGAAAAAGTGGGCGTGGTTATAGTCCGATATCGTTCATTTTAAATAGCGATCTGAGATGAGTGCTCAGGAACCTACATACCAAATTTCATCAAGATACCTCAAAATTTACTCAATTTATCGTGTTAACGGACGGACGGACGGACGGACGGACATGGCTCAATCAAATTTTTTTCGATCCTGATTATTTTGATATATGGAAGTCTATATCTATCTCGATTCCTTTATATATGTACAACCAAACGTTATCCAATCAAACTTAATATACTCTGTGAGCTCTGCTCAACTGAGTATAAAAAGAAGTGTACATTTTGATTGTCATTCGATAACTCGAGAACGGGTAGAAAGATTGCCATGCAATTTTTAGGAAAGATACAGGAAGGAGAGATGATGGTTAGTTGATTTTGAAATACCAAATCGGTTTAGCCATTCTTGAGTTATGATTTTTTTTTTAGAAAAAATTCAAAATTTGAAAATTTGGTATATAAATTTGCCTATATTAGTATTTACGGTCCTTTTTTCCGGAAAGTTAACCAGAGACGGACTGGGACTGGGATTAGAACTAAGACCGGGACTGAGACTCGGAGTGGGACTGGGACTGGAACAAAATACATACCACCCTTTGGGACAGGCAATAAGGGATGAAGAAGAATGAGAAGAAGGTGAGAGAAGAGAAAAGAGAGAAGTAGAAGGATACTGAGAAAGAAATAGAATGAGACGAATATGGAGATAGATGAAACGAAAAATACGGAAGGAGGAGTGTATAAAAGGATCAGGAAAAAGTGAATAGGGGTCGGGGAGGGCAGAGTTGGAGTTTAAGAATAAGAAATTTAATTTTGTCCAGCTAAGCTGCAAAATGATGAAGCAAAAAATAGAGGAAATTTTGTTTTTGTGATAAGAAAAACGGGAAAATAATTTTAAAGGTTTCTTAGTATGTTTTTTTTTGTAATAAATTCTAAAATTTTTTTGCTTGATATCGATTCATTCGTGAACCTTTAAAAGTTTTCGCTTTGCATACGTTTATGGAAAGAAATTTGTTACTTAAACAAAAACTGATAATAAAAAAAGATGTGGCCTATTCTTTCACATTTTTCTCTCCCTTCTTGTGTCTTATGAATTAAAATTTGATACCAATTGTGCTGAAAATAATAACTGAACAATTATGAGCTGCACAATAACAAAGAAATAATACTTCTTGAAGCCTAAGGATATCTTGACTGTAATCGCCATTTGTCAGTGTGATGAAAAGAGCGATTTGATTTGTTGGTTGAAGGATTTCATTTAAAATGATGACGGTTGGGTTAATGGTGTTTGTTGTGTTCAGATAAATCGAAGGATTTTTTTGATTATTGTTTTCGTTTAATGATATATGCACTATGATGATTTAAGGAAACTAATTTTATCTTGATTTATTCGTTTGAATGATAGTCGTTCCGCAAGTGACCAAAGCTACTGCAACTGATGTAAGGAAGAAAAGGCTCCCGCTTTTTAGAAACAGAAAGCAATTAGAAACAGAAAGCAATCAGTCTACGGCTGAAGGAAAACGGAAAATCTAGAGCTCGAAAATAACTACCTCATAAAGCTTAGACTTGTGAAAGAAGGTCAAGATTTGGTCTTTTTCGGCGGGGCCAAAGAGAAGTAACGTTGTGACCCCGTCTATCGAAGGAATGTTCGAGAGAATAAATAACGTGACGAAGCAGCCTCTGATTGTGATCCCAATTGATAACAGCCGTTTTGGACGGATGTTTATCCAGAAGTGGAGATCAATTGAGCGGAAACTTCTAAATTTCATAAGTAAGCCGCTTGCGTCCTTCGATTCGGTGGAGTGATACATTTTTAGTAAGGATGATCAGCTTCTAATCCTCTAAATACTTGTTACAGGAAACCATGGGTACAGAATGTATTCTGTCAACTCGGTATCGGCCTTCAGCAGGCTTCTGGGCACGTGAGGCTAATCTAGGAGCCGTATCTTCAATAGGAAGAAGGGCTTACTGGGCTGAGCACGCTCGTATTCGGCGTTAACTATTTCAAAGTCGTTGCGATATGTTACATTAGAATGATACTTAAAAAATTAAATAACCGATTTTGTTCAGACTCCCTTATTCAAATGGTGATACCATTCTCAAAATAATGACATATACATTGTACAATTTCTGACTACCATCAATTACTACTCTAATGTAACATCATGCATTTTGAGAGCCTCAGTACTTAACATACACTAATTGTTCAGCATTTCGTTCCTATCCTTTATAGGAAGTATTCCCTCCTAATTGCGCAGATGATGTTTTAGCTCATAAGAAGACATGTCATGGCAGTTTCAACAGGCCTACAATGGCTTTCCCTTAAGCTCGGCGACAATACTGAATATAGCGGCTGGCGAAATGCTTTCTAAGTAGCTATGTGCGTTGATTTGTCTTTTCCATTACTGATTTTGTTATGGTTATTACCGAATTTCACATCCAGCAGCTTTCGATGCCGGCCAGACCTTAGCAAAATACCATCAACGAGGATGTCCTATAAAACCGAAATTTGCCACTTCTAGTCGTAAATAAGGTCGCTGAAGACTTGGTCGGTGATAGTGCCAAGTTACACGAAATATCAAAAAGATGGCTGTTAAAGTTGGAGCATAGCACATTAGTGGAAGGGCCAGGTCTTGTTCGGCATAGGAAAGAATAGTCATGTAATCGAATAGGAAAGAATGAAAGCTTGTACTTATGGAGAGCTCGAGGTACCATTGTTTTTCTTAGATTATGTATAATGTTCCAGAACTGGTTCGACGTCTGCCGACCATTTAAATATTTTGCGGTCTACCATATCAGACTAGCTGTAAAGGTAGACCGACCCATCCAAGTTTAGCAATTATGTGCCCTGATTGACTGTGTCAAAAGCTTTTGGCAAATCTTGTACTACAAGTACTGATCTATGCTGAGGCTTTAGCTTAATCGCAATTTATTTAAGTGGAAATGACGTTTAGTGTGATGGCGGTGCTATGTAAGTTTTGGAAGCCATGCTGGTTCTTGAAAGCCACAGGATTGCTGTGAAAAAAGGGAGCTGCACGGCTTCAAGTATCTTAACTACTGATAACTGGCGAATTCTCCAACTGTAGGGCTAAATACTTTATCTTTGCCCACCCTGGCATAAGAGTTACCCAGCATACATAATTTAAATCTCCTAGCGAAGCAGCAATCGTATGATTTTTTCTAGTTCATTATGAAGGATTTTTTTTTATCTAATTCCCATGTCCCCTTGGCTACAAGTCACACATATATAAATAAGATTTTGAATCTCAATGTCATGCAAAACGTGAAAAGAATTGGTTTAGTAAAAGTAATAAATATATTTACGATCCCTGGTTAGAGTCAACATTTCCAACTATAGGAAACGGGCTTGAGTTATCCGTTGTTTCTACTTTGACGTATGCTTCTATAATGAAGATATTTGACTTAGCTCTATCTAGCTTTGAGTATGCGGTTCCAAAGTCACACAACAAACAGAATGACTAATGTGATTATCCCTTCTCCGGAGTATATTTATAAACAGTGCGCTGCCGCAAAGATGATTCTAAACTCTGTCTATTACTTCAGCAATGCCTTGAACGCAAAAAGCTGCTTTCTTATTTGACATTTGCGAAGCTCACTTTGTAAGTAACTACGTGAATAAGCTCCCAGGTGATAATCAGATAAACTTTAAAAGATATAAATTACCTTTTGTAAGCTGTGGCAATCCCCATCCATCGCTGTTGAACTCTGCTCACGACAACATCACTGCAATCCACAGCAAACCAATTCGTATGCAATTCAATACCTGCCAAGCTCGCTTTACAATTTTTTGTTTACATTTTCTGTTTAATATGCTAACAGCTTTCTAACTCAACTCTCACTAGCGCCCCCTTTGCTACTTATCCATCTAAGTATATTCTACATCCATTACGCGTACCTACTAAATCTAAAATATATTTCAGCAACAACACGACGAATTGTTACATATTTCCTATGTCATTTCAGCAGGTGGTGTAACGGCAGGTACGACCGCATTAGAGGCGTCTCCGCCCACTGATGCAGCACCATCACCGCCACTTGCTACAGTTATAGCCGACGAAGATGACGATGAAGCTGGTGATGTGGGTGAGAATGTTGTTGATGTTGCTTGTGTTGTGGTTGCTGCAGTGGTTTGACTTGTTGCAACGTCAATATCTGTTGGGCATAATGATTGCTGCGCTGCTGCAGCTGACACACCTTCTCCTATGGCACTTATGTAATCAGTTGTTGTTATTGTTGTATTAATGCCACAGGGAGATTTTAAGTTTGCTGCTGTTGGCGGTGGTGTGGTTGGTGGTAGAGGAGAATCAGTAACGCTTACGCGTGTTGCTGCTGCGTTTGTATTGCGTGTTAGGAACCAACAATCCATTGGTGTCGGTTTACCCTTCATGACGACAGGTCCACGATATTCCAGATTGAATGAATCATCATGGTTAATCTCTTTGCAAAGCAATCTGTAAATGTACAAAGAAAATGATGAAGAATTTTAATAAAATATTGTTGTAAAACGATGGACTAGATGAAGATTGAGTAACAGCAAAATGCTTGGTTGGTTTGTTTGATAGACTTTTAGCAGAATGATATCTTTGCTTATGGTTAACATAGGACGCAAAGAGGTGTAATGGTGTAAATATTAATCGCTTTGCTCGATATAAAGCTTTTAACAATCTACTGACTAAGAGAATGCACAAAAAGGCGCGGCTTTACAATGAACCCCATGAAGAATTTATCTTAGTTGAGAATACTCATAATATGAGATCCCAGGGTTGAGCTCTTCATGGTTGATTTGCAATGTATGAATATTCATATATTTTTATTAATATCATTAACAAGAAAGTTATGATGTTAAGCCGTGGTGTGATGGTAGCGTGCTCCTCCTACCACACCGAAGATCCTGGGTTTACGCCCCGGCAAAGAAATACCAAAATTTTAGAAACAAGTTTTTTCAATTAGAATAAAGTTTTCTAACCGGGCTCATCCCTGGACAGTATCGGGCAAGCAATGCGAGCGTGTTTCATGAAAAGCTTCTCAGTGAAAGCTTATCTGCCTTGCAGATACTGTTCGAAGTCGGCACAAAAGAAGAAGGTCTCGTCCTGCCAAATTTTTAGGAAAAATTTGAATGAGCTCGGCGCAAATTGGAAGAGAAGCTAGTTAGTTTGTATTTAAGAATGTTTGCATGTTTAGATGTAAATACGAATAACCGAATGCTTCCCTTTGTGACTCTATAATGCCAAAATCGGGAGAGATTTTAGATTACATATGGCACCCGGAGAATTATAGATACTTGCCCTTTATTAACAATATTTATTTTAGCATTTAAAACAGTTTTGGAAAAGTATCGACCTCCTTTTGGTGTATTTTTTTTAAATCAGCATATGACTGAGGGTTTCCAGAAGGTATATTCCCGGCCATGCTGCAAGTTTCAAGTAGAGCGGCCGTGGAATGGCTTAAAATAATATTTGGGGTGCATGAGACTGAATGATATACAGCACTCTTGGAGAATTGCTCTTGTAGCTTTCCTACTAAAGGCGGGGAAGATCGGTAGCGTGTATCCCAAATATTATAGACCCATTAGCTTAACATAATTTTTGCTCAGAAACTTTGAGAGGCTGATGTGTACACAAAGTCCAATGTGAATGAAAAGCTGCTCCCCATAACACAACATGCGTACACCAAAGGCAAGTCGGCAGACACTGCATTGCATAGGGTGGTAATAAGCATAGAGAAAGCTTTGGAATGTAAGGAATTTCTCCAAGAGTCTTCTTAGACATTGTCGGGCTTTCGAAAATGTTTCTAAATGGGCGATAATGGATGGTCTTAATTACATTAAAGTACATCCAGCCAGATGGATCGGCTGCATGTTAAATTGCAGGAAGATTACATCACTATGGGGATAGTAGGAGGCCACGAAATCAGTGGATAGTGGCACGCCGCAGGGAGGGGTGCTATCACTTCTGCTGTGGAAGCTGGTCATCAACCAACTGCTCAGGCGATTCGATGAGAGACCCGTAAAGCTTACGGCTTACGCAGATGACGTTGCCATTGTCATAAGTGGAAAGTGCCATCCAACGAATAGCTTATATTACATGGGCATCTAATGTCGGGTTGAAAGCCAACGGGGAGAGGATGGATGTGGCTTGTTTACAATGAGGTACAAGGTCCCAAATTGGACCAGGCCTAAGTTAGGAGGGGTGACCCTACAGCAGAAATCTTACACAAAATATCTAGTAATCATCCTAGACAGTAAGCGGTCATGGAAGCTCAACGTGGAGCAGAGGGTGAAGGCCCCAACGGCACTTTACATATGCACAAGAATGCTGGGGTGGACGTGGAGTTTATCGTCCTCTCTTTCTCTTTGGGGTTTTACAGCGATTGTAAACCCTATTCTATACTATGGAGTTATTGTTTGGTGGAAATCCACATTACGCATCCCGCGTTACGGGAGCCCTGAAAACAACCCCGATGGCTGCACTGGTAATATGAGGTGGGTTTTGTCTAAGGATGGGGAAACGCTCAGTCAATCCAGAGTCGAGTAAAGGTCCCACAAACCCCTACTGAATAAAACACAATATTTATGTGTTACGAACACACGCACACACGGCTGGAGGTATTAGACGGGCGGCAGCTTACCGTCGCAAGATGGTGAGGGTACGGAGCGGCGGCTCACGGCCGTCGGATCAGAGGAGGTATCGGCACGACGGTTGAACGGTGGTCGGGTAACGGACGGATTGGTACGGCGGTATGGAAGCAGAGGCGGGATCAGCACGGCGGCTGAACGGCGGTCGGCATAGCAGCGGCGGGATAGAAGCAGCGGCTTAACGGCGGTAGAATGGCGGACGGCCAACAGTCGTAGTAGCAGCGGCAGGACAGAAGCAGCAGCTTAACGGCGGTAAGATGGCGAACGGCCAACGGTCGTCGTAGCAGCGGTGGGACGGAAGCAGCGGCCTAACGGAGGTAGGATGGCGGACGGCCAACGTTCATCGTAGCAGCGGCGGTACCAGAGGGACGACAATGCGACGGCAGTAGTGGTGGGTACGGAGCGCGTACCAGGGGCGTGGAGAGAGAAGAAGTTGGCTGGCGATTTGATCGGTAGTCTTCGGCAGGATCGATAGTGGGCGGGGTCGGTCACCTAAGGAAGAGACTGCGAGGACAAGGGTTAGTGCTGGTTTCACCTCTGGACACTCCCTCCTCCCTACTTGCGCACTAGTATAAGGTGCGTAAGGGGGGCGGGGTTGTACCAACCGAGCAACGTGGGTCGACCCGTGGGCGGAGGGGAATTGCACCTTAACGACACATTAATTCCTTACCAGATCAGGGCGACGGAGGGAAAAGTAGTCCGAAGGCACCACTCGGGTCGTTCAGTCCAGGTGGAGGGTGACCCCCGCCATTACGGCGCCCCTGCCATTAAGCCCGGGCTAAGGGGGGATAGGGTATTTGGTCACTGAGGCGGCGGGCCGCTCAAGCACAAGGGTGGGCGACGGAGAGAAAAGTAGTCCGAAGACACCACTCGCGTCATCCAGCCCTGGTGGAGGGTGACCCGCGCCACTTTAAAAAGACAACCACTCTCGTTGGCTCACCTAAGAGGACTGATTTGCAAAATGCAAATTCGCTGTTTTTATACGGGTGGTGCCGTAAACTGCTCGAGAAATTAAAACACCACTGTTGTGAACGTCTTTTGTGGTGATCTTGCTGACGAAACACACCGTTGGTCTGCCATCATTCGTTGGCAGCGTATGGTCATTTTGCATATGGTGGTTGTATTGTTGCCGCCCGCCATCTGGTAGTGGTTGTTGGCTATGCTATAGAAAAAGAAGGACAGGGGGGTTCAGGCTTAAATGAAAAAGGGAAGTACAGGGTGGTTATGTTGTTGTAATGCTACGTTACAGTAGCAAAGAACATAGCGTTAAGAACTGAAACTAGGGTCGGTGTCTCGGGGCTTGAGTGCCGACCATACGGCCATAGTAGTATAGCGTCAATAATTAAAAGACGAGCAGACTACTTGATTCCCTATCTGCGCTTCGAGGGAGGTCTTAAAGCCACAATAAAGGTGGATGGTTAGCGCAAGGGCGCTCAAATGGCGGACGGGCGATACATGTGCATACAGACGGTTCCAAAGAAACGGAAGGGGTATGGTCTGCGGTATACTGTGCTGATGCGGAAATAAGCATATTCTAAAAGCTGTCAGATCACTGTAGCGTTTTCCAAGCGGAAATATTAGCCGTAACCAAAGCAGTACAAAAACTCGCAGAGAATAGCTTAAACTGCAGCCGTGTTAAATTTTATATTGACAGCTAAGCACCAATTAAGGCAATAATCTCGCATAGCACAGCATCTAAAGGTATGTTAGAGTGTAAACAGTCTCTGGAAAGAATCGGGACAGGGAGAAGCATACATCTGTATTGGGTCTGAGCGCATATGGAATAGATGGGAATGAAAAAGCAGATGAACTCTCTAAAAAGGCCACATTCCTTGAAGCTTACGCCGTAGATATCCCAATTAGACTGGGCGAGATTAAAAGAAGGCGAGAGGTGCACATAATCGACCAAGGGGGAAAGGCGTGGGTACAAGGGCGGGGCTGTAATGTGTCACAAATCATTTGTACGTCTAACAACCTTAGACTAACAAAGTTATTCCCATCATTAAAAAGAGAGGACTGTATACTCATTATGATTATTCTGACTGAACACTGCCTTCTGGCGTCACATGCCTTTAAATTAGGCTTGTCCAGTGGTAGCAGATGTAGGAAGTGCGTGTTGCAGGAGGAAACGATCGAGCACATTTTGTGCTTGTGCCCTGCGCTTGCCAGGGTAAGACTCAAATTATTAAGAGAGATACAGCTGTCAGATATAGAACCAGCAAGTGGCTTAAGTCCTAGAAAGTTTCTAGTATTTGCCAAGAGGACGGAGTTATTTTATAACATAAGTCCTGGTTTTTGACTCGTTCAGTCTATGTGCGGTCCTCCCGGACCGGACAGTTGAACCCAACGTAACCTATGACTGAGGGTGAATTTAAAAAAAACAAAAAAAAAAAAAAAAAAAATTGAATGGAGCACCAGATTATATTGGTGACGGAAAAAGAATATTGCAACAGTTACAGCTTACGGCACAAGCTAGAGTTAAGTAGCCGAAAAGTGCAACGGTTATAATCTGATATTTTGTAGGTGCGTGGGATTTGTGCTGTGGTTAAGTCAAAGGAGATGACGCAGTTGTAATGGGAGTAGAACATGGAGGGGGATGGCACTGGGATTAGATATATGCATTAACGTCAATATGCCAAACGTCTGTCATTTTCGCGACTTTCTTCTTACTCTAGTTAGACAGTGCAGATTTACGCTTAAGCGCTTTTACGATTTTAAAAATTTACGCTCGATTTTTGTTAATACACTCTTCGCGCTAACAGTTATTATTTTTTTGCTTTTTGCTGGACAAAGATCGCAAACAGTCCAACAGGTCACAGGCAAGCCTGTATATGCAAAGTCTACTAAACGGATCCTCTTAGTTGGTGTTGGTTCTTAGCTTTTGTCCTTGTTAAAGAGATTTGCTTATTTATATATCTTGTTTTTATATTTCATTGTCCTTGGATTAAATTTGATAATTCCTTAATCTGAGGAAGATAACGCGCAGCTCTGAGTTACCAGTTGATGGCACAAAGAGCAAAACATAACCCAACACAGAATTCAGGACACACAAGTGAAGGCCAAGTGCTTCAGCTCTATTTTCCAATAATCCTATACACCTTAGGCTCATTTGAGATTCTTAACCAACATTCGTAGCCAATTTTTAAGGATTGCTGAGATACATGGACAAGCAAGAAAAGCCCAGCTGCTGATACCCAGAAACTTGAAAATCGTAGCAAAATTACTAGAGACGCTACTTTTCTTGGCGTATACAGCAAAATTGCGGCTGTTAACACACCATTAAGTTTTACCCAATTTTTAGCACAATCTCTTGGTATCTTCTCCCATATCAATATAGACTTAAACAAACGAGTATCTTCCTAATCTTTGAATATTTTTCACAAGACTGAGTAAAAATTTGCTTGCGGAATAACGTCTGCTAAGTATAAAAGAGAGCGAAAAAAAAAAATTTAAATACAATTCCTCTGACTCTGACATAACTATTAAATCTGTCATATATGTATACAGTTTTGTATGTGCTTCTTCAGGTTAATGTACAGGCTTTCACACATTCCAAGTAATGCATGATTCATGTTTTTTGCGATAAGACGATTTATTCAGCTACACGCTTCGATGGAGCTAACATCTCGTAATGCAGCATTTCCTTTGCATTAACACATTTTAACCTTTTCTTCATCAGCAATGTTTAAATTGTGCGAAAATAAACACATTGAGAAAGAGCTGCGCAGAAAAAAGGGGGTTAAGTCACCAAAACAGGTGTTTATGTGATGTATAGTGAGGAAGTTGACAGGCAAACTTGTATTAACAGTGCTAAAATTTAAGATTTATGTATTTAAACTAACCATAAATAAAGTGAACATTTGAAAGTAGATAGATAAAGAACTAATATAGCCTCTAAATGCGATCCTTGTTGTTCTTGTAGTGGCAAAACACTCTATCATGGCCCTTTTAAAAGTCTGTTCCGTGGATATATCTAAAGGCATTTGGCATACATAATTGAGTATGTTGAGAAACAGTGCACACCCAAGAATGAATTGGGCGTCCTTGCTGTCAAGGATATTTATCAAGGACTTTAAATTGCTACGTTGTTGTTGTTGTTGAAGCGACAATGACACCCCCCGAAGGTTTTGGGGAGTATTATCGATGTTGATGGTCCTTTGCCGGATATAGGTCCGGTAAGTTCCGGTAACAAGCATCACTAAGGTACAAGCTCCTAGTTCCAGTCCCTCGGCTGCTAAAGGAACAGGTTTCGTCATAGCTAGGTGAGGTTGACAATTGGGTGGGGGAAGCTATAAATTGCTCTGGCAACCCATTGAAAGGATTGCGCCACACAAGCCCGTGAATCATAGTCGCCTCTCACGACAGGCATACCTGCCGCGGGTAAGTTCTAAGCCCTCTTACCCGATGGGGTCGTGATAGCTACGTGTGGCGAGACGCTGTCTCCTATGTCATATCAATAATAAAAGGGCGCAGAATTTGTATAGGACGTGTTGCCGCTGCTTCTACGGGTACAAGAATTTGTATGCCTAAAAAAGCGACAACTTTTGATAAGAAGTCGATAACTTTTCAGTAAAAAATCGATATCACGCCGATTACAAAATGGTAAAAGTCGAGTAACAATCGATAGATTTTCGATAAAAAAAGATAACTATTTGAAAAAAACCGATAACTTTTCACAAAAAACGATAACACGCCGATATCAAAACGGTAACTAATAACAAATCTATAGTTTTCGATAAAAAAATCTATAACTTTTTGATAGCAAATCGACAAATGTTTGATAATATATTGATAAATGATCGAAAACTCTTGATTATAAGTCGAAACATTTCCGATAAATAAATATGTAAACGTAAGGCGCTATAACCTCCGAAGAGATCTTAGGCCGAGCTCCTTTTAATTTTTCCTAAAAATTAGCGGGCGGGACCTACTTGTTTTACGCCGACTCCGAACGGCATCTGCCAGGGAGATGAGTTTTCACTGAGAGATTTTCATGGCAAAAATACACTCGGAGTGCTTGTCAAACACTGCCGAGAGGGAACCCCGCTTAGAAAATTTTTTTTCTAATTGAAAAACCATGTTTCTAAAATTTTTGTGTTGCTTTTCCCGGGGCGTAAACCCAGCATCTTCGGTGTGGTAGGCGGAGCACGCTACCATCACACCACGGCGGCCGCCCAAAATTTTCGGTAGCGAACTGATAAATTTTCGAAAAAATCGGGTTTTTGAAACGTATATTTCGATAAATGACTCGAAATTTTGTTCCCCTACCAAGGGCTGTCATTTCAGTGTAACTCTATTTAATTTGTTTCGTCCCTACCACAAATTGTCGTCCTCGGAGTAGCTTCTTGCAGCTGGACTGCCACATACCCACCTGCTCGGGCAAAGTATTGAACCTAACCCCGGTCCCAAGCTGTGGTTCTGCTGCATATGCCGGAAAACATCTACCTCAGACGGTCATATTCTTGCGTAATGTGTGTCACGTGTAAAATATTGTAACAAATTTAGGGAAACTCCGCTTATTTTACACCTTCTGCAAACATTCGAATCGCTAAAGTGTTGAATAAATAACTTCAATATTCAGTAATGCAAAATGGTCTTTACTTACCTTGGGACTAGTACAATTATACTTTACTTCGGAATTGATAGCGTGTTTAAATCAACAGCTTTCGCTGCTTTTATACTCTCTGTTGCCTCGTTCACCCATTTCTCCTAAGGTCTAGTAACTTCGCGAACTTCATGCTTGGTTACCAGCCATATATGTACATGTATTTTTGTAGTTTATAGTCTCTCGCATAGCCATATGCGTGTGTATATGTGAGTACTACTTCGGCTGATGATTACATGTGTTTATGAGTATCTGTCAGTTGCCATGTATGTATGTGTGTAGACGATGATTGCCTTGTTTACGTACATATGAGAGGCTGCTTAGTATTGGCTTAGTGATGATAGTATCACTTAGTGATGTGAATATTCGTCACACTGCCCTCCACCTAAATCTGGTCGTGCTGATCAGACAAATCTCTCGATTTAACCACGGCTAGCCTCTCCAAATTAACCACCTTTCTATTTCGTGGTTTCCCAATGGTTTGTATGCGGTAGATGGGATCACTGATCCTCTTCACACCTTTGTACGGGCCTTCCCAACTGCACCCAAATTTGGATGGAACACCTTTCCGCCGGTGAGGGTTATATAGCAGTACCAAATCTCCCTCCAGGAAACCTTCCGAATTATTGTTCTTGTCGTACCTGTGTTTCATCTTACTAATCATTACAATGGTTCGTTCCCTAACACCTTGTTGTTTGGCCAATGGACTACTTCGTAGAGCTTGCGCTTGATGGATTGGCTTCGCATAATCAGTATCGTTCCGACATTTCACAATAGTAGTGCGCCCTGGCTTGAAACCACCCTTGCATTCTTTCTGGGAAATTCTTTCCTTCATTTTGGTGCGCCCATTTGGGTTTGTCAATGTCAGTGTTTCTGTCGCAGGTATCTTTGATTTTGTTTTGTTTAGCCCATTCGTTCCATCAACCTTTGCCCGATCTACTGCTTTTGACTTTGGTGGTCTTTGTCGAATCGCCTCCACCAGCACTCGCTTACTGCTGAAACCCTTTCTCCAAATTGAAGTAAAGTGGAACATCCTTGTTCTTATAGCGCATAATCCTTCTCTGCATATCGGTCCCGATGTCATGGTCAACTAAGAAGTCCACTCCCAATATGACTTCATCAACAACCTCTGCCACAACGAATTTGTGAAGAACCGTGACCTTCCCAATTAAGACCTCACATACCACTTCTCACTGGACTTGGTTATACTCGCCAGTAACCGTACGCAATCTTGCTCCAGGTAATGGCTTTACTCTCCTGTTGACCAAATCAAATCGGACTAGAGAATGAGATGCACCCGTATCTGCAGTCAGTATACGCTCCTTGCTATCCACATTTCCTTTGACGGTAAGTCTGCTCGATTTTCTTCAAATTTGCGAGTTAGATATCACAGGACATTCAATAGCAGGAGCTAGCTCTCGATCTTTACATCTTACTCGCTCTTGCTCATCTTCTCCAGCTTTGTCTTTAAGACCACCCATGCTGTTGAAACCACTAGGATCAAGAACGCAATGACGTGCAATGTGACCTAGCTCCCGCATTTGAAGCATTTGATAACTCTTTCACTCCGCTTTTGCGATCCTTTCAGTGCCTCCAATATTGGGTTCACCCAGTCTGGTCTTTCTACCTCCACGCGGCGTGCTTTGAGAGCCTGGCTTACACAGAAGCGATGCTGTTTCCTGAATAAGAGCATGTGATGCCATTTTTGTGAATGTAGGTTTTGGGGTTGCGTATGTAGCTTGCTTCGTTTCGACATCCCGTATTCAATTAATAAAGCTCTGGATTTTTACCCTTTCGGTGTATTCCACGGGTGCGCCCGCATTCGCTAAATGTACCAGGCTTTCAAGATCCGACGCAAACTCTTGAAATGTTTCACGAGGCCTCTGGAAGCGGTTCAGTAACTCCATTTGGTATATCTGTCTCGTATGCTCGGTTCCGTATCGCCTCTCTAGTGTGCCCATCAATGCTTCATAACTTTTATACTCTCTGTTGCCTCGTTCACCCATTTCTCCTAAGGTCTAGTAACTTCGCGAACTTCATGCTTGGTTACCAGCCATATATGTTCATGTAATTTTGTAGTTTATAGTCTCTCGCATAGCCATAGGTACATATGTTTATGAGTATCTCTCCGTTGCCTTGTATGTATGTGTGTCGATGATGATGGCCTTGTTTACGTACATACGAGTGGCTCCTTAGTATTGACTTAGTGATGGTAGTATCACTTGGTGATGTGAATATTCGTCACAATATGTTTGAACACTTCTGGTTGTTCTGGGTTAGAAGCCAACGCTCGTCGTCCACGAAATTAAACCCTAATAAAACTCCGATAACTTTTCGATGCAAAGTCGATATACTTTTGATAACATTTTCATTAATTTTCTATAAATAATCGACAAAGTTTAGTTAAAAATCGATAACTCGATTATAAAAAATTGATAGCTCATGGACAACTTTTGTTATCGATAACTAGCATTCAAATAACATTTCGATAACAGATCTATAAATACGTCGATAACAAGACGTCAATATTAAATCGATAGCTTTTCGATAAAAAACCGATCATTTTTTTATAGCAAATCGACAACTTTTGATTGATAAAAAAATTTAAAACTTTTCAATAACGAATCGACAAATTTTCGATAAATGACACGGGATCTTTTTCCAGACGAAAGGCTGTCATTTCAGTGTAACTCCATTTAATTAGTTGCGTCCTTCCCACAAATTGTCATCTTCGGAGTAGCTCCTTGCAGCAGGACTGATCTATACCCTCGTGCTCCGTCAAACTCACCCCGGTCCCAGGCTGTGGTTCTGCTGCACATGCCGGAAAAGCATCTATCTCAGACGGTGATACTCTTGCTAGTGTGTCACGCGTAAAAGATGGTTGAACCCTTCCGGTTCGGGGTTAGAAGCCAACGTTCGTCACACCCGAAATTAAACCCTAATAAAACTCTGATGAAAAATCGAAATATTTTTGATAACATTTGGATTAATTTTCTATAAATAATCGACAATCGATTGTGAAAAAGAATATCTCATTGATAACCTCTGTTATCGATAAGAAGGATACAAATAACATTTCGATAACAGATCGCTGAACAATAAACAAACCTTTCCAACACTTACGCTTATAATACATATTCCCCTATTAAATATAGCCAAATATTGTTGGCTTTTAGTTGTGTGTGATGCATCACAGATCGAGAATCTTATTAAGGATAAATGTTTCATGTAACAGTAAGGAATGACCTTATGTGTTGTACGATGTGTTTCGACAAATATTGAATTTTTTCCAACCATTTCAATACAAAAATGGTAAGATTTTTTCAAAGAAAATAAACAGATAGAAGTTGTTGTTGTTGTAGCGATAAGGTTACTCCCCGGAGGCTTTGGGGAGCGTTACTGATAGGATTGTCTTTTGCCGGATACAGATCCGGTACGATCCGGTAACACAGCACCATTAAGGTACTAGCCCGACCATCTCGGGAATGATTTATATGACCACATTAAACTTTCAGGCCATCCCTCCCCTCCAAGTTGCATGAGGAGAAAAATAAGGAAATGGTTGACGAACATGGGGATGGAGATGGCTAGCAATAAGACAGAAGTGGTTCTGGTGAGCTCAAAGCGGACTGTGGTTGGTCCTAACCATAGGAGATTATCAAATAAATTCAAAGCCCTCCGTGAAATATCTAGGAGTAATCATTGACTAAAAACTAACTTTTAGGGAGCACTTCAGGGCGGTGGGGGAGAAAGTTTCTAGAGTTAGTGGAGCCCTAACGCGAATAAT
Organism: Eurosta solidaginis; assembly: GCF_040869045.1. Classification (NCBI taxonomy): domain Eukaryota; kingdom Metazoa; phylum Arthropoda; class Insecta; order Diptera; family Tephritidae; genus Eurosta; species Eurosta solidaginis. Next base: position 296,297,044 of record NC_090319.1, read on the forward strand.
GCCCAACATTGGCGGTCCAAGTGAAGCTACCCGTCAGCTATTATCCGACGTAACCAGCTCTATAATATTATATGCAGCACCAGTATGGCACGGATCTAAAATGGTCCACCAAAAACATATAATAGCAGCCTACCGCATTACTGCTATTCGAATAGCATGTGCTTATCGGACGGTGTCTGACGACGCGATCCATGTTTTATCCAGGAAAATCCCAGTAGGTCTAATCTCAGGTGAAATGGCCGATCTGTATGGCATTGGAATCAGCCGACCATCTGAAGATGCTACGAAAAGCGCAAGGTCAGGAACAATAGTTAGGTGGCAAGAATGGTGGGAAGATTCGAGAAAAGGGCGCTGGACCTTCATGCTAGTCCGGAATATAGCGGAATGGTACGAGCGAAAACACGGCGAACTAAATTACCACCTCACACAGATATTGAGCGGCCACGGCGGCGTCAAGGAATATCTACATAAGCGTGGGATAGAGGAGGATCCTTTCTGTCCAAGCTGTCCCTCCGAATTGGAAAGCGCAGAACATGTAATGTTTCACTGCCCTCGTTTTCACGGCGAAAGACTGTCTATAAGCAGAGTTTTTGGAGAGGAGCCTTCCATTAGGAATTTAGTTCCACGAATGTGCGGACAAATAGATTGTCGGATTGCTGTGAGAAAGATGGCCTTTATACTAATGACGAAATTGATGCATGCTGAAAGGGAGCGCAGAGAAAGGCGCATACGAAGTAGTGGCGACTAAATGTGCACTATGAGTTTACTGGAAACTAACTTGTAGTTAGTTTCTTTTTCTACTGGGTGGAAAGAGATTAAACAATTTTAAATAAGTTTTTAATTCACTCATACAAACATAATGACAGCCCCAAATCAGCTGTTGTTTTGAGACTACGTAGTGGTGGTTAGGTTTTGTTTTTGTTATAGTTCTAGATATGCACGCGACTGAATACAAAAAAAAGCTTTGAAGTTAAGATGTTGTGTTAAGTGAAAGCAAAACAGTTTGAAAGAACATAAAAATGTCAAACAAATCAGATAGGGGAATGTATTGATTTTTCAAAGAGCAACATTGTGCTTAGCAAAACACTTAACAAAAGCATGAGGCTAACAGCGTCATAAACCTTTCTTTTTTACAGAAACTTAGCTAATTGAATAGCCAAGTATGTTTTAACAATTTAATGCATAATGTTAACTTTGTACGCGCACTATTCGCTTCAACTCAATTACAGCGACTAAAGAGATTCTTTACGCTTTTCTCTATTGTGCCACTATTAACTGCTTTATGTTAGAAAATTATAAAATCAAATTATTTTGAAGTAGAGTAAAAACTTAATTATGGAAGCACTTATAAAGAAATCATGCTTAACTTAATTTGTTAACACTTTTTTAGAATTTCTTATTTAAATAAGAGCAAAATTGCTATGCAGAGCCAGCGAACACTTGCTTGCCACCAAGAGAATAAAATATTGAGCGAATATGAAGAGTACATAAGACTGAAATGAAATGAAGAGATATAAAACTTGTTGATTGATATGGAAAAGAGATTTTTTAAGCATTAAACAGAGCAATAAAAGGGTTTAATTACAGAGCTAGAATTAAAAGCTTAATTCCTATAGGGAACGCTGTATAAAATCATTTTGTTGGCATAGGGTATTTCATAAGAGGACCTCAGGCACTTTTTGAAGCAACTAGGGCACAAAATACCATATCATTGTTTTTTCTTATCCCCATATAAATATATATAAAATAATTATTTTTATTAAAAACTTAAAGTTGAATTCCAAGATTTTTTTCCAAATTGGGAAAAACCGTTTCGAGACATAATTTTAACTCTGCGAGTTATTGATTTTCTAGCGCTTCCTTCTCTCAAATATTACATAAAACAACGTTCTCTCTCTTCAATATACGGACTATGTGGCTGATGTTATAACAGCATACAACTGTGAACTGGAAGATCAATGGAAGTTCAATGAAAATAATGTCAATTGACCTTGTGACAACTTAAATTGGTCACAAAGCATATTGAAATTGTTTCCATATAACATAGCCACAGTTTCAAATATTATATTTATTTTTTGGACTAAAATCGACACAGACATAAAGCGGTCGACAACTAAGATAAAATATTAACAAAAATTAATGTTAAAATTAAATACAAATGTATATATTAAATTCAACCTTACATATGAAAGAAAGTTCAAAATATCAGGCCAGACGTGAGAGCATTGAAATATGCAACGCGGTAAACGAACATTAATTATTACGAAGTGGATTATTTTTGGAAAATTTTTGCCGCCAAAGTGGTAAAGGCACAAAGTATCTGGACGGTTTACCGGAAACAGCAAAATTTAGTTCACTAACAGGATCAGAAGAGTCAATCTCGCCCATAATAAGCTTATGAATAAACATTACCCCGAGTAAAGTTCATCGATTTTCTAAAGTCGGCAGACTAAAAAGGAGAAGCCTATTTCCATATGATGACAAATTCACACTAGAATCCCAGTTAAGACCACGTAGGGCAAATATAAGGAATTGCTTCTGTACCTACTCAATACGCTTTAAAAGGTTTTGATACCCTGGGCGCCAGACACACGAACAACAGTTGGTCGTACCAACGATGAGTAGAGGGTCTTAGTCAGATACGGATCATTAAACTCCTTAGCCCATCGCTTCACGAATTCGACTATTCCCGTTGCTTTGCTTACCTATAATGAAATATGCATAATAAAAGTCAGTTTTGGATCAAAAAGAACGCCTAGATCACTTACAACAGATATACGCACGAAAGGCGGGCTGTTTAACGTATACGATGTCCAACTTGGCTTTACTTGGTGAAATGTCATTAATTTGCATTTCGAGCAGTTCAAAACTAGTAAATTTGCAGTACAACAACATTGAAATGAGTCCAATTCTGCCTGTAGAAGCTCCACGCGGGAAGACTCCGAAGGCAAGTATGAGTAGCAAAGTTGAACATCATCCGCATACATAAGAGTTCGGGAATGTATGAGAATTTGTGATAAGTCATTTATATACAGGTAAAAAGTAATGGACTCAAATGACTACTCTGAGGCACAACAGACGTTACATCAAACAACGTTGAAATACTGTTTTTAAACAAACATTTTTGAATCCGATTCGCGACATAGCTTGTGAGCCATACAAGGAAATGCTTCGGAAACCCAAGTAATTCAAGCTTATAATTTAAAAGCTCATTATTGACAGAGTCAAACGATTTACAATATCAACAATATTGATGCTATGACCATACTGCTCTGCCATGTTAAGTCGAATGAAAAGCAAAATCGTGCGATTTTTGCCTCAGAATTTTTGCTTGCGACGGTAAGATTTCCTTAAAAAAAAAAGAAAAACATATTCAAAAACCTGTCTAGCAAAACCTATAGAAGTTTTTGTTGCTTCTTGTTGTTGTAGCAATATTTCGCCCCACCTAATAGCTGCGACCGATCACAAATTGTCATCAATATCCTCTAACGGGAGTCCAAGGAAACTGGCTGTTTCGACAGGGGTGGACCATAATGAAAGGGGTGTTAGAGGCGTTGGTTGCACATTACAATTAAAGAACTGGTTGGTGTCATGTGGGGACACATTGCAAGCGAGGCATATATTTTGTATGTCGGGGTTGATTCTGGATATGTAAGAGTTTAACCTGTTACAGTATCCAGAACGAAGTTCAGCCAGAGTGATTCGCGTTTCCCTGGGGAGTATGCGTTCCTCTTCCGCAAGTTTTGGGTACTGTTCCCTGAGTACTGGATTCACCGGGCAATTCCTGGCATAAAGGTCCGCCGCCTGTTTGCGGAGTTCACCAAAGACCTGCTTGTGTGTTTTTGCTTCATACGGCTGAGTTCTTAGGTGCCGTATTTCCTCAAAATGCTTACGGAGATGACTCTTTAAGTCCCTCGGCGGTGCTGGCTCATCAATCAGATATCTGTTGGGATGTCCAGGTTGCTGGGTATTCAACGGGAACTGTTTGGTTAGCATCTCATTTCTCTCCCTGATGGGGAGTATTATGATAGTTTTTGTTGCTTTTGTGTTTATCTTAAATAGCTGTAGATGGTTATGATCTTTTCCCAAATAATCATAAGGTCAAAAAGAAATTTCCCAAATAACCAAAAAGTGAAAAAAGAAGGGTCGTCAAGCTAATTGAACTTATGATTATTTGAAGTGGTCATAAGGCCATTTGAAGAAGTCTTAACATGAATTGACCTTTTGTCCGTTGACCTTATATTACCCCACCATTTAAGCCTTCCAAACCACTTTTGAGGTCAAATATCAGTATTATATCGTTGTATGTGAAAAAAATATTAAATTTTTTTGAGGTTAGAGCTTTCGAAGTATTTGCTTTTTTTATGTGTGCGTGGTCTTCAATCGATTTTGTGGGTTTTTACCTATTATATATGTAAAAGCAACGACAAAGGCGTTGCCAAATTTATTTCAATTTAAGGCTCGCAAAACTCCCAAATGTGGGCGTTGCCACGATTTTCCAAAATTTGATTCATATCTCTTTTGGGGCGCTAATCAGCTTATTGGAATTTCCCTAAAACCTATAGAATTTTCGAGTTTTAAGATATGGAAAAGTGGGTATTATTAACGCCCGATTTCGGCCATGTGCAATACTAATTCAATATGGGTTCATATTAACGTACGAAATTTGTCAAGACAAAATAATCTTCGATGTTCATAGTTTGAAATTGGGTAGTATATATCCTTCTCAATTCTGTTATACCATTACCCACGAAAGTGGAAGGAGATAAAATTATACTTTATACACTCATTGACCTCCCGCCTTCATTTCTCTATTCTCTGCTATCCCCATTTTTTAAATATTTCATATTAAAACTTTTGTTAACTAAAACCTTTTATTTCTTTTAAGAAAAAAACGTACAAACAAACAAGTTGTTTGAGACTTTTATCGCACTTATATGAGCACGTTGTCACACTCTTCCGTTCAAGCTTCCTCTCAATAAAACATAAAAAAAAAAAGTAAAAGCTCGCATCTGCTACTGCGCCTGAAAATGTGCTTTCATTTACCGCCAACAGCCCGCTGGTTGAATTTGTGTAAGTATTCGTTATTTTGGGGAGGGTCAGGTGTGTGCACGTTTCAGTGTCAGCGCTAGAATCAGTGTCGTAAGACAGCCAGCGAGCTACATGACAATGAAATGTTTTTGCTTTTTTTCTAGGAAATAAATAAAAGCATAAAATACGGAGATAACAAAGACGCTAAAGAACGTAATTTGCACATACTAAGCAGTCATCATTCTTACTGGATAATATATAGTACAAGCACATAAATAACTTAGTTTTGTGTGTATGTGTGTGTTTGTGGGTGCGTGGGTATGAGCAAACTCAAGCGCTATATTCACATTATTTTGAAGCTTTCGTAAGCACGCTTCGGCCATAAGATGTTTGGATTTTCATTGAAACTTAAATGGCTATACAAATATTTGGCGTAATAAACGTATCTATAATGAATTATAAATCGAATAAAGATTTAAAATACAACAACTGTCCAATTTGTTGAAATTTCATAAACCAGCTGCTGCTCTTCACTATAAATTAGCGGTCGTTTAGCTTTTCGGTTGGTTAGTTCAATGTCCGCTAATTGAATTACGCGCAAACAAATATTTAGAAAACAAAAGCTAGCACATAACTGTTTTTATGGCTTCCCTTCTACAAGACTTGTATTAGGGTGTATATGTGTGTGTGTGGACATAACAGTTCAAGATTATTTTTTCATTTAGCATATCCGCTACAAGAGTAGTCAGTTGCACACAAACAGCTCTGGCAAGTTTGCTGCTCACTAAGGAATAAATATTTCTATTTTGAATTTGGTTTTTTTGTTTATCAAGAAAATGGAATTTATATTTGATTGCTTCTTTGAAAATACTTTCGATAAAATTACGCGCAGTGGCCTTCAGGATCGTGCCTCGAGACGTGACGTTTTGGATCATTTGAATGCCGTTATTGGTGGTTGTAGTGATGGTGAGAATTAATTGGCATTTTATTGTTAAAAATTGTCACATTTGTTTTATTTTGTTTTTGTAGGACAGGATATGCATACTGAGGAAGTTGCTAAGATTGCTGTTTTGGCTGCAGTGCGTTATCATCGTGAGAAAAAGGGTGGAAATGGCGATGTGAGTAGAAAAGGAATGAAAGAATATTTATATAAGGGTAGGATTGAAGGCAATTAATCTAAGACTTACTTGTAAGTGGGGGATTGTAAAAACAAAATTATCTGCGAAGGTACATTTCTAAGTGGCTATTCACATTGCATGAGGTTGGAAAATAGTACAAATATATACATATATATACATTTTTTTTAAATCCTCAATTGAAAAATATTTTAGCTAATACTCAAAAATGGTTTGACCGATTTCAAAAATTTTTCCTTTCCTTTATTTAGTTGGGCTAAGTGTTCATTTATAGCAAAATAAAATCTAAATATAACTAATTTGACTGTTGTTATTCCTGCTGCTTGGGCTATTTTTATACCTGCTGTTACAACCGTTTCGTATATGCAACATTTCTCTATTTGGTATATGCTAAGAAGCGATATAAATTTAAATTTTTCCTACGCAATCAGTCCTGCCGCTTACATAATTTTTCTCGTACCAAAAAATGGCCCAAAACGCTTTTGAGTGTACCAATATCATTCTTTCCCAGTTGTGATATTAATATATATAAATTTTGTTGTCTTTTCGAACAAATTCTGTTCTTGGTTCAATTTAACTGAAATCGGGCATATATGTAGGTAGCCCTTTGCCTAGAATAATATTTATGCACTTTTTTCGGGAAATGGAGAATAGACACCAACTGGAACTGGGACTTGGGGTGAGACTGGGGCTGGGAGAAAGGGATGCAGAAGAACAAGAATAACTAGAGAGAAGAATTAAGGAGAGAGAGATAGAGTTAGAGGAAAATAGGGAGTTATATATAGATGGAGTGGAAAAGAAGTGAGAGAAAAAAACGGAGAGCTAGAAAGAGACGCAAGGAAAGAGAGAGGTAGAGGGAAGAGTGAAAAAATTGATAAGGAAAAGGGGACGAGAGGATAAGGGAAAGTAAGAGGTAAGAGCTGCTTATGTTTAGTTATGCAGATAGAGCACAGCTAAGGTAGAGCAACGTCTACCGGGTCTGCTAGTTTCATATAAAAGTCTGTTAGAATATATGAAGGCTATGTTCACTTAAACACTTCATAGATTGCGAACTGTCCGACTGCTGTTAAGCTTAACGTAATAGGTACAAAAAGTTTTGTTTTGACAACCCTTCCTCCCTGAGTTGATTTAGCAATGCCATCTACCCTTTGTAAATTCTTTTTCTTATGTATTTTGGCATGATCCTTCCTGGTAATTGAACCTAAGATCTTCAGTATGGCAGGCCGGTGCACTACGTCAAAACCATGCCAATCCGGCATTTATATGGAATATAAAACTTCCACAATTTCTCAAGAATATTTCACATGTTTCGATAGTGTACCAACTGCATAATTTCTTCCCTTTTATTGTCTTGCCAGCTTGTTCTGAACTTTGCTACTAATTCCATCCAATCCAATTTTACAATTGAACAAAAAGACTCAATCGAATGTGAACGTCACTTAAAAATGTATGGAGCTCAGAGCTTTTTTATAATTTTTTTTTGAGTTAGCTGGTTTTATTTTTGGTAATTTTAAGCGATTCTTTGCAATAAACACACTTCCTTTCCCCATCATATGCAGGAACTGCCTCCAATGAAAATTAGTTTTGAGTGAAAAGTGTAGTAATCAGTTATGACCTCGTCGTCGACGATATCGCGATTTTCTCTTATATGCTGTTTTTTTTTTTTTATCGGATGAGGAACTATATGTAAAATACCATACTTCGTTTGCTACCTAGCTAATCCAAGCTTCAACTTTCGAGCTTAATGGGAAGCACTTCAAAAGACGATACCAACGTTTCCTAATTTTGCACTTGAAACCAACAGGGCTGGTCAAATCTTATGGGGAAAAAAAGAATTCAGGTGCACATCCAGTTTCTGCAGCTATGGGTCATACTGAGTAATATTGCCCATGGGACCGTACGTCTGAAATGTATTTCGAGCCTCCCTAATTTTGTTAGAAAGTATTTTTTTTAGAAATTTTTATTACTATTTTTGTTAGAAAATATTTGGGCTATTTAAAAATTGAATTTGCAATATGGAAAAAAAATATTCGTCGATTTTTGCAACAAATTATTCGATTTTCTCCAAAAAGGAGCGATAAAATGAGAAAAATAGTAGAAACGCGCCATATAGCGACGAATATTTTACTTTTCCATATTGCAAATTCAATTTTTATATAACCCAAAATATTTTCTAACAAAAATAATAATAAAAATTTCTAAAAAAAATACTTTTTAACAAAATTAAGGATGCTCGAAATTCATTTCAGACCTATGGTCTAAAGGGCAATATTACCCAGGATGGCCCATAGTTTCAGAAACTGGATGTGCCTTTTCAACAATAAATTTGACCCACCCTAATATATACATAAATATTCATTTATGCATGAAATAAAGGCGCTAAAGATTGATGTATATTGAAACTATTTTACGACATCCATTGTCAAAGGTTCAGATTGTGCGTTTGTTCGCTGTGAACCAAACGTTAAAACGCACATTCACCACATAACAAATGCACATTTTGATTCGGTCAAATGGGGGTCAACACTACCTCCAATACCTACTTATGTATTTGAATAAATATTTATGTGTGAATTTTTGAAACTAATTTCTTTTCGATTTCGTCGTCACATACTTACACGTTTATTAACAAAACCCATTAAAGCCATCAACCCCTAAGTAGGCTTAAATATCCCTGCGGCAGATATGCTGTCGTAAGAGGCGACTGAAATACCTATATGATTGAAGGGGTTGCCAGCACAATTTATAGCTTATCCAACCCGTTTGTCAACTCCACCTACCAGCAGCGAATCCTGCTTAATTAGCAGCCGAGGCTCTGGTTACCTCAAAACCTTCGGGAAAAGTGTTTATCACTACAACAATAACAACACTAAAGCCATCAACGTCATTTAAATCATATTCATGTATTCGCTCGAAGATATTTTATGAATTTTTCCGCATATTTGTGAAGACAAAATTAAGCCAAAAAAATTAAAATTTCCAAAAAAGCTTTCTAATCGGGTTCGCTCCTCGGAAGTGATTTGCAAACACTACGAATGAATGTCTGTCATGAAAAGGTTCTTAGTGAAAATTCATTTGCCTGGTAGATGCCGTTCGGAGTCCGCCCGGTCAATTTGTAGAGAAAATTAAAAGGAGCACGACGTAGCTCAGCCTTAATCGTTATCGCGCCTTGCATGTCTTTTTGAAGATTTAAAGAGATAAAAGCCCCTATTCCAAGGAGAGTTGAAAATAAACTATTTCCAGTCCTCACACCCTTTTCTGTCCACCTTACTACTAACAAAAGAAAAAAAAAGTACGCTCGTAGTAAACTTTGGTGTTAAACTTTGGTGTTAATGTTGTTGTAGTTGTAAAAATAAGACCCCAATTAAATCAAACGTATGACAAGCATGATATGAACACTCTACGCATCCCTTTTCAAATATTTATCTACAAGCCTTATGATATACATATATATGTAAATATTTCACTCACTCTAATGTTCATCTCAAATTTCTTTCAGGTTTGCCTAATGGGCAAATACCATAATATTCTCTATATCGCACTTCGCACTTGCTGGGATTGGGGTGTGCGAGATTCTGATGTTGTCGTTTATTTGTTGGGTAAGTGAAATGCTTTGTTGGTTCCGTAACAAGTAACGATTATAATGTTTATGCTTATTGACGTATGTATGTTATATGTAAAAAGTTTACACTACAAACTAAGAAAATTTTATGTAACATTAGTATGTACAAAAAGTACCCAGCAGAAAATATAGAGTATCACTCAAAGCGACAGTTTCTAACTCAAGGTTTATTGACTACTTCCCAACAGGTGTTAATCAGATGCAGAGCAGGTAAATTGCTTTGTACCAACAAAGTTTAAGGTTTTTCCTTCGCAGTGTTTTTATTTGATACTTTTAACGGAATAGCAACTGCCCCACTGCAGACCTTTAGAACTCATTCTTAGCTGGTTTCGTCGTAGGTGGATCCGAGATCGTAGATGCCTTTTCCATACGTGAATACCTACATGAATATTGCATTTAATTTTTTAAATATGAAATACGTTTGAGACACACATAGTATTATGCATCCGTTTTACCGATTACATTTAACGTAGCTTCTTTGCGTAACCTTTTACATCCATTAAGGCACCGACAGATATTAGCCCACTACAGAACTGAATGTTTGGCGAATTAAATGTGAGTTGGCAAAGTAATGTTTGCACATTTGTATGGCATTAGACATTAGAAAATCTGTGTTAGAAAGCTTTTAACTAAGAAGGCAAGAACGTAGCAGAGAAAAAGAACATATGAATTGTATGCTATTTCGGATACGCTCAGTGTTTTCTCATAACAAATGCTTTTATTTTGCCCTTATCTCTAATATTTAGCAACTTTCTAAGCACGTCCACATAAGTAAAGCCCACGTAAAGATAAACATGTAAATGGAACTCAGGTTCACTTTGTTGTTATGTACTTTAATGTGTGATAAGTGTGATGACATTGCGATTAATTGAAGCTAATTAACCGTAGACGCCTAACGACAGCCAAGTAGAAAAACTTATCTATTTGTCAAAGAGGTTACATAAGTTATTATTAACTGATAAATATGTTATTGGCAACGCTAAACAAGCATCAGCACATGTATCATTAATTAAACAAAATCTATTGCCCAGAAATAAAAACAAGTAAGAAAGGCTAAGTTCGGGTGTAACCGAACATTACATACTCAGCTGAGAGCTTTGGAGACAAAATAAGGGAAAATCACCATTTAGCAAAATGAAATGTGTTTGTATTAAAGAGTATTATAAAAGGGAGTGCGCCATAGTTCTATAGGTGGACGCCATTTCGGGATGTCGCTATAAAGGTGGACCAGGGGTGACTCTAGAATGTGTTTGTACGATATGGATATCAAATTAAAGGTATTAATGAGGGTTTTAAAAGGGAGTGGCCCTTAGTTGTATATGTCAAGGCGTTTTCGAGATATCGACCGAAATGTGGATCAGGGTGACCCCGAACATCATCTGTCGGGTATCGCTAATTTATTTTTTTTAATACCATGAACAGTATTCCTGCCAAGATTCCAAGGGCTTTTGATTTCGACCTCCAGAACTTTTTAATATTCTTCTACTCAATATGGTAGGTGTCACACCCATTTTCCAAAGTTTTTTCTAAAGTTATATTTTGCGTCAATAAACCAATCCAATTACCATGTTTCATCTCTTTTTTCATATTTGGTATAGAATTATGGAATTTTTTTCATTTTTCGTAATTTTCGGTATCGAAAAAGTGGGCGTGGTCATAGTCGGATTTCGGTCATTTTTTATACCAATACAAAGTGAGTTCAGATAAATACGTGAACTGAGCTCAGTAAAGATATATCAATTTTTGCTCAAGTTATCGTGTTAAGGGCCGAGCGGAAGGACAGACGGCCGACTGTGTATAAAAACTGAGCGTAGCTTCAACCAATTTCGCCCCTTTTCACGGGAAACAATTATCGTCATAGAATCTATGCTCCTACCAAATTTCACAAGGATTGGTAAATTTTAGTTCGACTTATGGCCTTAAAACTATTCTAGACGAATTAAATGAAAAAGGGCGGAGCCACGCCCATTTTGAAATTTTCTTTTATATTTGTATTTTGTTGCACCATATCATTACTGGAATTGAATGTTCACATAATTTACTTACTTATATGCTTTAAAGATATCAAATATTTTGTTAAAATTGTGTGGCGTGTTCTTCATCTGATTTTGCTAATTTTTATTTGGCACACATACAGTAATAGGAGTAATGTGCCTGCCACATTTCATCATGATATCTTCAACGACTGCCAAATTACAACTTGCAAAACTTTTAAATTTCCTTCTTTTAAAAGTGGGCGGTGCCACACCCGTTGTCAAAAATTTTACCATTTGTCTATTTTCCGTCATAAGGTCAACGCACCTACCAAGTTTCATCGCTTTATCCTTCTTTGGGAATGAATTATCGCACTTTTTCGGTTTTTCGAAACTTTCGATATCGAAAAAGTGGGCGTGGTTGTAGTCCGATTTCGTTCATTTTAAATAGCGATCTGAGATGATCGGCCAGGAACATACGTACCAAATTTCATCAAGATACCTCAAAATTTACTCAAGTTATCGTGTTTACGGGCGGACGGACAGACGGACGGACGGACGGACGGACATGGCTAAATAAATTCCTTTTTTCGCCCAGATCATTTTGATATATAGAAGTCTATATCTATCTCGATTAGTTTATGCCGTTACGGATTACCGTTATGCGAACAAAGTTAATATACTCTGTGAGCTCTGCTCAGCTGAGTATAAATACAAGGCGGTTTATAGCTCCGAGGAGAATTGAGCTGAGTTTTCTTTCAAAGAGCACTACTGCAAGGCGGATGTATTTTTCACACAGCCGAGTGGCGCTTTCGAAAATTGGCAAATTTTTTTTTTATTGAAAAAAAAACTATCTTCTAAATATTCCATATTGATTTGACCGAGACTTAATGGCGAGAATAGATGAATGACTAAATGGACAGATGACCGTATACGGATATTGCTTTTGTTTTTTTTTACAATTTCTTAGCCTGGAAAGCTATTTGATGGACGACAAACATTCATCGTCTACCTTGTCGAGTTTTTGCACGAATTAGAAAATATCATATAGGTGTACAAAAAAAAAGGAAAACAATCCCACTCCAGAGCTTAGAAAATCGTCATTATATTCCTCATTTCTGCAGTTTTTGGGTCTTGCACTTTAGTCCCAATTTGTTCTTAACTGTATAAATATTGTCATCTTGGAGGCCAAAATTAATGAAAGTACAAGAAAGCATGCATGTCGTGGCGGAAGCAGTGGTAGCGTACTCCGCTTACTACACCGAAGTTCCTGAGTCCAAGGCCTGAAAAAAATTTCTAAGCGGTGTCGCTCTTCGGCAGTGCTTTGTCTACACTCAAAATTTATTTTTGCCATGAAAAGTTTCTCAGAGAAAATTCATTTGCCTTGCAGCTGCCGTTCGGAGTCGATCATATCCAGCCAATATATTGGAAAATTAAAAAGTAGCAACACGTAAATTGGAAGATAAGGTGGGCATATTGGTAGGTACAGATATTTTTCAAGCCATCTATTTTCCAAATCGAAAATTTTTATAATTATAAAAGCTGTATGTGAAAATTGACCCTGTTGAGGAAATTGACCCAAAAATGTCCATACTTGAACTTGTGATAATGAACCCACTATTAGAATGTGTTTTGTGGTCCGCACGACCAAGAGTCACCCATATTGTGCGTTCAAATCACAAGTTTGTTTGCACTCAAAATCAATTGTTATTTTTTCTTTATTGATCTGGATTTCGGGTTCCATTGTTGGGAATAGCATAATCCAAATAAATAAAAAAAAAAATATGTAAGGCGCGCTAATTAACTCTTCAAAATTAATTACAAAACAAGTATTCCGAAATCTAAATTTGCCTAATTAATGCCGAAATAATCCCGAAAACGATTCCTTAAACACCTCGCTATGATCTAGTACCGTCTCTGAAAACCCTTCAGACACAATCGAGAAATGATTTTGAAAATAATTCCCAAATGATTCTGGAATAGCTCCGAATTAATCTCAAAACGCCCTATAAATTCTCTACAAAATATTCCGAAATGGTCGTTAATACGAGCCAAAAATTATTCCAAAATATTTCTGGAACTGTTAAATATTTACGCAGCGATAACGAAATAGTCACGACCTTAGCCTTAAGCTTTTTTGAATGGAGATCCCTAAGAATTTAGAAAATATACTGAAAGTGTCCTGTAGTCTTTGAAATGGTCCAGAAAATAGTCCCGAATTAGCCTCGAAAACAATTCCCAAATCATTCTGAAAAGTTTCCTGAAACATTTTTAAGTTGCAAAAAAAAAGAAGATGTAATACCGCACTCAACCATTTACAACGTTCTCATCACTGGTTCAGCAACGTGACAATTTCAGCGCACATACTTGCATCTGCGCTTGCGACTAAAAACACGAGTATTAGAAATTACTGCAGAATTATAGTTAATCAATTACCATAGCGAGAGGACAAATCGAGGGAAACAAACGATCGCAAGAACACTTTCAATTGAATGCTTTAATCACTGATGTGAGAACGAACCATAAACAAATTTTGAGAAGCTCAAACAAGGATAGTGTGACGTCTTGTACAGAGAGAAGATTCTGGTCAACAGCATCAACACCAGCACACGAGTACTTTGAAATTCATAAACTGGTCATTATAAATGCAGAGGAAGGGGAGAGCAATGATATGTGAGAGATTTAGATGTACTCTTTGTAGTGTGATTATGTGGATAACGTTCATGTGATATTTATTTTGATCACTCCGAACCGCATCTGCAAGGCTGATGAATTTTCTTTGAGAAGCTTTTCATGGAAAAATACAGTCGGAGTGTTTGTCAATCACTTCCGGAGGGCGACCCCGCTTAGAAAAACATACCGCAATATACCTACGAGGAGATTAAGGTCGAGCTTCCACTCGAATTTTAGTGCAGCTCTTTTAAATTTGTTCTTACAAATTTGCAGGACGAGACCTACATATTTTTTGCCGACTCCGAACGCCGTCTGCAAGGCATATGAACTTTCGCTGTGAAGCCTTTTATGCCAGAAAAGCACTCGAAGTGTTTGCGAAAAAGTTGTGAGGTGCCCCTCCGCTTAGAAGCATGTTTTTCTTACTGAAAAAATCAGGGTTGCAAACCGCCTCGAAATTCGAAGTGTTAAACCGCTTCGTGGACGGCTTCGTGGATACCTCTGAACCGCCGAACCGGTTTGGTTCAAGTGGTTGAAACGTTTAATACTAAGTTGTGATAGTATACAAAATTTTAAATTCGTCACTTGGGATCTGTGTGCAACCAACAATCGATATGTACCTACTACAAATAAAATACAGTTATTGAGATCAAATCCATGTATGTATTTATTTATAAAACTTATCAAAACGGTTTTTTGATTATTATAAAATGTAAGGAACGAAAATGGTAGAATGCATGACTATAACTATAGGGAGTATTTACAACGCATATATTCTGCACATAAGAAAGTAATCGTATTTTTAAGAGAAGAAAAACTATTCAATTAGCTGTTTCAATATATGTACATATAAAAAATACCTACTAAATTTTAGATGCGAGATTACTACAAAAACTAAAAGATATTCATGAAAATGTAAATGTCTTCTTTGCTTTATTAGGTATTAAGCTTATAAATGTTGATATAATATAGGTATGGGCAACATCCTCGGGGAAATTTTTTTACAAAAATTAACGGTAATTCTCATCTACTTGAAACTTGCACACTATGAAATTTTCTGCACATTCAGAAATTTTCTATTGGTAGCCATAAGTTATGCTACGCCTCACATTTTTAGAAATTTCACGCTCCCAACGCTTTTATTTAATTTCCTGATCAACACAGGAGTGTGGTGACTAGTACCTAGGACCTACCAAATTATTTTCTAGATTTTAGTATTATTATTATTTAATTTAAGTATTGTTTTCAATAAAACTGTTTAACTAAATTTTTTTTTTTTTTGATTATTTTATTTTTAAGTTGTTAGTCTTTATTTAATTGCCTATCATTTATCATTCTATTTAGTTCATTTAGAGACTCATTATTACAAGGACTCTTTCTGGCAAATTTGTTACAATCTAAGTCCTCAATACATAATCCTTCAAAAGACTTTACTCGACTCAGCGCCACGTATGCTTGCCCCTACTCGAACTCCAAAGTATTTTGATGTCACTTCTACCGGACTGTGTGTAATATTTGTTCCAAAGATGAACCAAATCGGACCACAAATACGATTTTATTGAATATCTTGATACTTGCGCCACCTAGCGGCGATTTTTTTGTAGGTCTATTTCTATTCATGTATGTATTATGTGTTCAAAATATGAACCAAATCGGACCACAAATACGATTTTTTTAAATATTTCAATTCATGCGCCACCTATCGGAGTTTTTTCTTATTATTCCATTGTCATCGGGTTCTGAACTAAATGCAAGTTTCAAGCTTGTAGATTATCGGGAAGTTACTTAAATGTTAATTAAAAAATTCCTAAACAAAGGCCGATCGGCCAGCCGCTACACAGAGTCAAGCTAAATAAAACCCTTTAAAAATGATACAGATATCGTTCAGCTATATCAGAACAGCGATAAACTCAACCAATCAGAATGCTTAACAAAATCACACGACTGACTGCTTCTCCCGTTTGCATCAATGCAATTCTAAAGTTTTTACAAAGGCTTCTTTGTAACTTCAAAATGGCATATGTAATCTGCTTTGACATGACTTCGAAAATCATTGCAGACGATCTTCAATGCTAAAGGGAGGTCATATAGTAACTCTCTAACTCTCTTTCCTGGTTTCCAAACAAAATTTTGTTGAAATAAGAAAAACTTGGAAACCTTTTAAAATGTCTACCCCTGATATGATCACACATATTCCAAACAAAACAAAACAAGTCTCGGAATATTAAAAAACAAAGGAAATATTGGTTGTGACATGAAAAAAAATGCATGTCAGTTAGGCAGAATTTTTGACCGGCTTGTGATTTCCTTATGAGTTTCGCTATCAGTGTCCGGACTTTTGTCCATATTATTGTATGTATTTTTTGGAAGCTATTAAAGAAAATATTATTGTTTCGCTGTATTTGGTATTAAAAATGATAATAAATATTTCTGAATTTTTTTTAGATTTTTCAAAAATATTAGCTTATGGCCCCGAAATATCCAGTAGATGTATGAGCTTATGACAAAATAAACTTCATAACACGAACTATCCCCGAAGATGACCGAAATAAGCTGAGCATCTGAAGTAAATAATGCCTAAGTACCTTCAACCATATAAAGTTTGCTTAGCAAGCCCTCCGAGCATATTTGCGTCATGAGAAGCTTTTCCAAAAAAAAAACCAAAAAATGCATTTGAATCGGTGTATTGACAAAAATAGGTGATGTATTGAATCTCGCAGCGTGTAGCGAGAAAAAAAGTCGTGAGTACAAATTACTCGTGAAATTTTAAACATACATATGCAAGTCTAGAAAACCAATCTTTCAAAGTTGACTACAACTCGCCCAGGGGTTGAAGTTAAATCTCAACAGAGCTAACTTTACTTGCAAAAATAATTTTGGTCTTCGTCGGCTTCTTATCGGTAACACCGGTTACCTACAAACTATTGTTTCATAATCGGCTTTTCGGCTTCTTATTGGGTTCTTATCGGCCTGTTTTCGAGGGGTTTCAGATGCGTCGTCGATTTTATATTGAAGTTTTATCGCTATCCGCTGATGATTCGTCGATAACACACCGCGAATAAACTGGTAACACTTCACGAGGGATTCGATACATTTTCAATATCAAGTAGATAATTTTTGATAATAAATCGATACCAAGCCGATAAGAAAGTGGCAAAACTTCGATAAAAAAGATTACTTTTCGATATCTTTTCGATAACAAATCGATAACTTTTTAATAACATAATTTATATTTTTTCAATTAATAAACGATCACTTTTCTATAGTAAATCGTTAGTTTTCCGATTGAAAAACCTAACGCTTTTTATAACATATCGATAGGTTTCCGACAAATCATCAATAGCTTTGCGATACTATATCGACAACTTTTCGATTTTATCAAGTATCACCTTTGACTAAATGCTACAGTCGCCCGATCCGGTCGGTTCCGATAAATGATTATTTGGCACAAAATAAAACCCGCTAACCGAATTTCACCAAGATATCTCAAAAAGCGAGACTTTAGTTTGATTCGAATGCCAATAAATGCCGCTTTGGACTAGGTAGGCAATTGAAAAGTAAAGTCCTCACTCGGCAAACGAAAATTATACTCTACAAGTCACTTATCGTACCCGCCCTGCTATATGGTGCAGAAGCATGGAGCATGATAACATGACAAATGAGCCGCTCTGGGAGTTTTCGATTGAAAAGTTCTTCGAAAGGTTTATGGACTTTTACGCGTTGGCGATGGCGAGTACCGAAGAAGATTTAACGATGAGCTGTACGGGCTATACGCAGATTTCAGTATAGTCCATCGAATTAAAACGCAGCGGCTGCGCTGGCTAGGTCGTGTTATACGAATGAAAGATGACACTCCGGCCAAGAAAGTGTTTCTATCGTAACCTGCCGATGGAATCAGAGGATGAGCGGCACCCAGTACGTTGGAAGGACCAGGTGGAAAACGATTTAGACTCACTTGGTGTGACCAATTGGCGCCAGTTGGCAGCGAGAAGAAGCGACTGGCGACTTGTTGGACGAGAATAACCGTTTAAACAGATAAGCGCCAATTAAGTAAGTAAGTAAGTTTGCTTTCAAACAGACAGACAGACGGACGGACATGACTAAACCACTCAGTTCGTCATTCTGATCATTTATGTATACTAATTTATAGGTATATCTCTTCTCCTTTAAGGACTTACAGTTTTGAAATAAGGGCCAAACTTAAAATACCATTTCATTTTTATGAAACGTATAATTAGCTTTAGTAGGGTATTATATTCCCGTCTGCTAACAATCATCCTCGAGTTGTTGCCCAATATTTTCATACACGGCGGCCGCCGTAGTGTGATAGTAGCGTGCTCCGCCCACCACACCGAAGATACCTGGTTAACACCTGAGAAAAACGCCTTCAAAAACTTTAAAAACAAGTTTTTTCAATTAGAGGAAAATCTCTCTAAGCGGGGTCGCCCCTCGGGAGTGTTTGGCAAGCAATCCGAGTGTATTTCTGCCATGAAAATCTCTCAGTGAAGACTCACCTGCCTTGCAGATGCCGTTCAGAGTCGGCATAAAACAAATAGGTCCCATCCCACCAATTTGTAGGAAAAAAGAAATAGGAGCACGACTCAGATTGGAAGAGAAGCTCGGCCTAAGATCTCTTCGGACGTTATCGCGCCTTACATTATTTTTTGTTTTATATTTAAAAAAATCAGTGAAACGAACCGGAAAAACAAAATATAAAAGTTATCAAATTCGTCACAATTGTTGTCAGAAATAACCCTTATACAGAGAGTGAGGAGGTTTATAATATACCCGCGGCATATATGCCTGTCGTAAGGGGCTACTAAATACCCAAATGATTTATAGTTTCTCCAACCGAACTGTCAACCTCACCTACTTATGGCGAATCCTGTTTTTTAGCAGCCGAGGCTCTATGGAACAAGGGGGTGGAGAGGAGGATAGCCTAGAATGTTCAATGTAGCCATATCAAATCGTTTCCGAGATGTTCCGACTTGTACTTTAATGGTGCTTTTTACCGGAACGTGCCAGATCTATATCCGGCAAAGGACCACCAACATCGATAGTACACCCCAAAACCTTCGGGGAGTGGACTTTATTGCTACAAAAACAACACAATCGGCAATGAATTTGAGATTGCAACGACGAAGGACTTTAATATTATCGAGCATTTAATAAATTTTTCAAGTTCGAGCACTGTCCACTGCCACTATGAATTGGTTATTTGGGAATTTATGCACATCCGGTTCAATGTGTGTGTGTTGCGCCCAATTTAAATAAGCACACAAGTGTATATGCGCTGCTTTCATATTGAGATGTATGTACATTTGTGTGTACTTCTAATGCTTTCAGTTGGCTTGTGCAAATGCCCTAAAAGTGATTGCATGCTTACACTTACACAAACTCATACAAACATATGTATGCATGAATGGATGTGTAAAGGGTCACATTTTTGCTAAGCTTTCAATGCATACGAAGTATTGGTTTATACATTTTGTGCCATTTCATATTTATTCAAAAAGCGAGAATGTGTATGGCACGCAACTGTAGAATGGATGGTAGACGGTTATTGAATTGGCAAAAATTTTGGCGTTGCGTGCAAATTAAATTGCCAAAGTGATGCATATTTCCTGACACATGCCTACATGCGTACATACGTACATATATATATATATATATACATATGTGCGATAGTTGACCAACAATTTCTACTCGAGCTACAATTTAATTTATGCCGACTAGGCGTATGAGTAACAAGCAAATTAAAATGAGCTATACACGCATGATGACAACAACAACGATGACGATGGCGTGTTGAATGTGGATAAATATTTTCATATGTATGAATGTTTGTGTTATTCATCTAAGCATATTAGATTTAGGGGTATTAAGTGATTTTAATTAATTCATTGAAACGAGTGTAAATAATATGTGTGAATTTAGAGCGTATCTAAGGGATGTTCGCAGCAGAAAACTGTTTGTGTCAGTTGGTATCACAGTAGCAGGTGTTATGTTCCCGGTTTATGGGAAATAAATAAGTTTACAGTAATTTAATGGCGGCCACCGTGGTGAGATGGTAGCGTGCTCCGCCTATCACACCGTATGCCCTGGGTTCACACCCCGGGCAAAGCAACATCAAAATTTTAGAAATAAGGTTTTTCAATTAGAAGAAAATTTATCTAAGCGGGGTCGCCCCTCGGCAGTGTTTGGCAAGCGCTCCGGGTGTATTTCTGTCACGAAAAGCTCTCAGTGAAAACTCATCTGCCTTGCAGATGCCCTTCGGAGTCGGCATAAAACATGTAGGTCCCGTCCGGCCGATTTGTAGGGAAAATCAAGAGGAGCACGACACAAATTGGAAGAGAAGCTCGGCCTTAGATCTCTTCGGAGGTTATCGCGCTTAATTTTTTTTTTTTTTTTAATTTAATAAAAAGTTAGGCAGGCACGTTTTAGCAAGGGTTGGCTAAATTCATTTTTAATAGTATGCCATAAAATGCCAACAGTTAAAAGGCGACTTGAAAGTTCATTTACTAAAAACCAAATGGTGCTGAAAACCTTGTTTTTATATGTATGTATATCTCTAGTGAACTTATATAAAATAACCATTTATATTATTAGCTGTGTTTTTTAAACGGTTTTATTTAGCTTGACTTGACAGGCCGGCCGGTTGGAACACATAATACATACATGAATAGAAAGCGACCTATGATGTCCGACTGGGCTCATATTTGGAACTGACATCAAAATACTTTGGAGTTCGACGAGGGGCAAGCATACGTGGCGCCGAGTCAAGTAAAGTCTTTGGATGCATTATGTATTAAGGACTTAGATTGTAACAAATCGTCAGGAAAGAGTCCTTGTAATAAGAGAAATAATAGGCAATTAAATAAGAACTAAAAACAAGAAAAAAAAATGTTTATTTCAACGGGTTTATTGAATACAATACTTACATTAATTAATAATAATACCAAAAGCTAGGGCGTTGATCAAACAATTGAACTAAAGCTTTGGGCGCGTGAAATTTCTACAAATGAGAGGCGTATCATAACCTTATCATGGTTTAGTTGGTCTTACTTATGACTATCAATAGAAATTTTGCGCGTCCAACACCTTTATTTAATTGTCTGATCAACGCCATATATTAGTGAGGGGTGCGACGACTTGTACCTAGGATCTACCTAATTATTTTCTAGCTTCTAATGTTATTATTACTTAATGTAAGTATTGTTTTCAATAAAATCGTTTAAATTAAATTTATTTTTTTAAATTATTTTATTTGCATGTATATACATCTACATTTGCGGGTAAAAAAAAACGTTTATGATCACTTAGATAATGTTTAGGAGACCCCTTTAGCGGCAATTATTGAAGACACGCGCTGGTGGTAAATAACTCGCTACAAAACGGATTGCGGAGACACGTACCTCTGGTTGTCATAGCATATGACATATACCTGAATTACATGCGATGAATAGAGGACACACACCCTTTTCGGTTATAGAAGTGGAAAATAGTGTAGCGCTAAAATGGAGAAAAATATTTCTGTTGCAACAGAGTATGATGCATGCTGAAATTCGTCCGTATTAATCTTATGCGCAACAATTTCAAAACTTTAGATAAAGCTACACACTTAGCAGTACAAATAAAGTTTAAGTGCATATGTATATAAGTGTAAATATGTAACAGATATAACTTTAACGCAGAAAAACACTGGAAGGGCTAAATTATTATTATAACCAATTATTCGTGATTTCTATAAGACTACTCGATAATCTGTTCAACCCTATTCGTTCAGTCGAAAAACCTTCTGAAAACTTTTTAGGAACATTTTCAAACTTCCGCGATTTCCAAGAGTATCTAACTGCCTATAATTTCAAGCCTAACTGCGCTAGAGCTGGAGTCTCCGACGTGAAAATATGGACTTTTTATTTGCAATTTCTTCACCGCAGCTCTTGTGTGTATTGTTGACAAGGATTCTCTTTATCGCAGCCCGCAGGCCAGTGTTTGTTGACTGTGGAAATAATTCTTAACCTTTTTAGCAAGTCCGTCGTCCGCCATCCTGGGTTCATCAAAGCGCCAGTGGTCAAGTCTCGGGCAAGTTTCAAGTCCAAAACAAGTTAACAGTTTTAAAAGAAATTTTTGCAATTAAAAACAAGTTTTATAGGAGGGGTTGTCCCTCGGAAGTCGTTTGGCAAACGTTCTGAGTGTATATTTCAGCTGCCGTTCGGGGTCGGCATACAAAATATAGGTCGCGTTCAGCGAATTTGTTGGAACAATTAAAAAGGAGCACGACGCAAATTGGAAGAGATGTTCGACAAGTTTCAATTTTTATCAAGCAACTCCATAGTTCTCTTACTTTCTTGATTCGGCCACATATGTCGTCGGGTATCTTCCAAATTCGAGGCGTACAATAAAACCTCTCCTTTTGCGATATCCCTTTGCCCTTAATGTTGCTGTGACCAGGAGCCCATATTAGCGTGATTCTTGAGAAGTTAGCTGTGGTATGTAGATTTATCGTGCAGTTGCTGACGGCATTGCGCAATGGGTGTTTGGCACTAAAGCTGTCTGAGGAAATGTATAGAACTCACCAACTCATCGATGCCTTCAACAGGGGAAAACCGTTATACCGATAAAATATAGTGCCTTATGAAACCTTGCTTGGTTCCAAATTGCTTGAAGAGGCCCTTTCTGAAGAAGAAATAAATCTACATTTCGTGAAGCCACTTTAGAGTCGACAAAGAGATTGCGTTAAAATAATTTCTTACCATAGGTATCCATTATGATTCGACGTATTGCGCAGTTCTGATTACCGTATTTTGTTAGATGAAGGGGCGTGGTACCTCTCTAATAAAGAGAATTTTATTACTCCATATCTTTGGAAGGATTTATGCCAGATCACCGCCCTTAGAAATTTGGTTGAGTAATACAATGTTTCAAAGTAAGAGTGGAAAAAGGGATAACGGGGTTTGCGATAAAGAGTGGTAGTGAGTATGAGGGTATGAGTAGAAGTAGGAGTGGTAGTGGTAACAGGAGTAAGCCTGGGAGTGGAAGTTGGAGTGGGAATTGGATTACTAATGGAAGTAAGAGTGGATGTGGTAGTAAGTGGGATAGGGGGAGTAGGAGTGGGAACAAGAATAAGAGAGGGTGTGGGAATGGTAGTGGGACGTCCTGAAAATACCGTTTTAAATGGTACGGGGGCCTTAAAATAATTTTTCGCTTACCAAAGTTGAACTTGTCCATAATGAACCAGTATAAAATTAGTGCATTTTTGAACGAAGTCGGAAAATTTACATATCGACATACACATGTCTAAAATAGAAGAACAAATGCACTGGCTTATTCTTCGTTTAGTACTAATTATAAGTAAGCTAGCTGTTGGTTTTAAACATTCATATTAACGAGTTAATCGGGGATTGCCCGTACTGCTTTTTTTAAATGTATGAAAACATTTATTTCAAAGCATGTTTTCATACATTTAAAAAAAAGCAATACGGGCAGTCCCCGATTAACTCATACATAACAGACAACATTTGGTTAATTCGTTGTAGTTCTATAAATAGAACAAAAATAGCAACAATACTAAGTTTCTTTGAAACCGCCTTACAAACATGCATAACTTCAACACATAACTACATACGAATTATGTGATGTGTAGAAGATTAATATATGCAAAAGAAAGCAATTGGGAAAAACTTTACAACAACTAAGGCATGACGTAGCTGAATGCGTTTGTAACCATTTCCACTATCGTAGGAGTGCGGGTTCGAATCCCACTCCCGGGAGAAAAGGCTTTGAAGAGATTTACAAGGAAACAGCTGTCGCCTTGTCCGTCCTGATGTCACGTTGTTTAAGTTTTTCCAAAATTATTAAATAAATTAATATTAACATTGATTAAAAATTTTACCAGAGGATTAATTATATATATTTATAACAGCTAATTGTAACAAAGGAAGACCCATTAGATATAACTCCTAATCTTAGTTGTTGTATTTCTCTTTATTTTCAGAGGAAATTTATTCATGCGAGAAAACTTTTGAGCGCATCTTTTTGGGAGCTTTGTTTGGGCCTCACGCACCACATTTTATAGCCGGTTGGCGTAGTGACTTTCGTGATCAGGTAAAGCGGATTAAATTGTATTTTAAACTTTTTGTTTGCAAGCACACTTACCAAAATTTATATTACTTAATTTTACTTGCTCAACTTTTGTTTTTGTTCTTTGTACTCTTTTATTTACCTTCTACCTTTGATTTTTTTGTTTTTGAAATGCCCTTTTGCTGTGCGTTTTCATATCTTTTCTTAATATTTTGTGGTTTCCATTCTAAGACTGTTAGCTTTTTAGCTTAAAGATTATTTTTAAATTTTTTTCATTTGAACAAATCTTTTTTCATTTCTTTTACACGTTTCCTTCGGCTATGGCTATGCACAAATTCAGGATGAGAACACGCGAGCTATGGTTTATTTTCTGCATCACGCCACATCGCTTAGCATGCAAATGCCAGTGTGGATTGCACGTTACGAGCAGGATCGTATGATAAAGTGAGTGAAAATTTGCATACTTCTTCTTGTAAGGTTTTATGTGTGAGTGTACACTAGGGTAGGTCTAGTGTTTGCGATATCGGAACCGACCACTCATATTGTATTAATAAGATTTGCTGTAATAACTCCAAAAAATGTCGGACAAGAGAAAAAGTTTCGCTGCACCTCAAATATGATTGTGATTTTCTATATTGGGAGCGGCAGAGCAAGTGGAAGTAAGAAGCAAAGTTAAAAGGGAAGAAGAATATGGGCGACAATTTGCCACCCGAAAATTTACTTATTTACATTTAGAAAGCTTAACTACGCTCCACATGCTGTAATCTTTTTAGAGGCCTTAAAGCAGGAGTGGAAATGGTGTAGAAGTGAGGTTGGTAGTGACAGTGTGGTGGTTGTGGTAATATAGTGTGTAGTTAACAATTATGATAGGAAAGCCTTGTTCGGGGATATTCTAAGCCCTTCAACTAATTGTGATCTGCGGTATTCATATTTGCCTCTTCCCTACTCCTTCCTTTTCCTCCATTCAATTCCAATTTTTCCTATTCCTAGTCCCCTTCATATTCCTATTCCTATTCCTTTTCCTACTTCTATTCTCTTTTCTATTCCAATTGCTATTCCTTTTCTTATTCCTATTCCTATTCCTATTAGTATTACTATTCCCATTCTTATTCATATTCCTATTCCTATTCCATTTCCTATTCCTATTCCTATTCCTATTCCATTTCCTATTCCTATTCCTATTCCTATTGCTATTCCTATTCCTATTCCTATATCTATTCCTATTCCTATTCCTATTCCTATTTCTGTTCCTATTCTTATTTCTATTCCTATTCCTATTCCTATTCCAATTCAATTCCTATTCCTATTCCTATTCCTATTGCTATGCCTATTAATATTCCTATACCTATTCCTATTCCTATTACTATTTCTGTTCCTATTCCTATTCCTATTTCTATTCCTATTCCTATTCCTATTCCTATTCCTATTCCTATTCCTATTCCTATTCCTATTCCTACTTCTATACCTATTTCTATTCCTATTCCTATTTCTGTTCCTATTCCTATTCCTGTTCTTATTTCTATTCCTATTCCTATTTCTATTCCTGTTCCTATTCCTATTCCTATTCATATTCCAATTTCTATTCCTATTCCTATTCCTATACCTATTCCTATTCCTATTCCTATTCCTATTCTTATTTCTATTCCCATTCCTATTCCATTCCTATTCATATTCCAATTCCTGTTCCTATTCCTATTCCTATTCCTATTCCTACTCCTATTCCTATTCCTATCCCTACTCCTATACCTATTCCTATTCCTATACCTATTCGTATTCCTATTTCTATTCCTATTCCTATTCCTATTCGTATTCCTATTCATATTCCCCATTCCTATTCCTATTCCTATTCCTATTCCTGTTCCTATTCCTATTCCTATTCCTATTCCTATTCCTTTTCCTATTACTATTCCTTTTCCTGCTTCTATTATATTTTCTATTCCTATTGCTATTCCTATTCCTTTTCTTATTCCTATTCCTATTCCCATTCCCATTCTTACTAATATTCGTATTCCTATTCCTATTCCTATTACCATTACTATTCCTATTCCAATTCCTATTCATATTCCAATTCCTATTCCTATTCCTATTCCTATTCCTATTCCTATTCCTATTGCTATTCCTATTCCTATACCTATTCCTATTCCTATTACTATTTCTGTTCCTATTCCTATTCCTATTTCTATTCCTATTCCTACTCCTATTCTTTTCCTATTCCTATTCCTATTCCTGTTCCTATTCCTATTCCTATTCCTCTTCCATTCCTATTCATATTCCTATTCCTATTCCTATCCCTACTCCTATTCCTATTCGTATTCCTATTCCTATACCTATTCGTATTCCTATTTCTATTCCTATTCCTATTCCTATTGATATTCCCCATTCCTATTCCTATTCCTTTTCCTATTCCTATTCATATTCCTTTTCCTATTCCTATTACTATTCCTTTTCCTACTTCTATTATATTTTCTATTCCTATTGCTATTCCTATTCCTTTTCTTATTCCTATTCCTATTCCCATTCCCATTCTTATTAATATTAATATTCGTATTCCTATTACTAATACTATTCCCATTCTTATTCATATTCCTCATATTCCTATTCCTATTCTTGTTCATATTCGTATTCCAATTTTTATTCCCATTCCCATTATTATTCTTATTTCTTTTCCTATTCTTATTTCTATTCCTATTGCTATTCCTTTTCCTACTTCTATTCTTATTCCTGTTCCAATTCCTATTCCTATTCCTATTCCTATTCCCATTCCTATTCGTATTCAGATTCCTATACACATTCCTATCCCCATTCCTATTCTGACTCCGATTCCTATTCCTTTTCCTATTCTTATCCCTATTCCTATTTCTTTTATTATTCCTATTCTCTATCCCAAGGACGCGCGTGGTACGGTCTGCTTATCCAACAAAATCTAAAAGATACCTAAATATCATTAATCTGAACTGAATATATTTTAAGCTATGGCAAATTGAAACTTCACATGGCATATCGTGGCCCGGCCCACTTTTTAAATCTACCGCCCCTTTCTATCTTCTTCTCATTCTATTACTCTGAAACCTTATTCCTACAGTTTATCGCCACCTTATCCTTCCGTCCCACATCCGTTTATTATCCCTTTCCTAGACTCTCCCTAGTTATCTGCTGCTCTATTCCTGTGTACGGAGCGCAGCATTCCCCGAAGAAGGCTAATTTGTAGACTGTGTATGTATGCATGCGTACATACACACATATGTATATCAAGGCACGAAAATGTACTGTAAGTACTTGCGCTCTCAGCATACAATATTTAATATAGTTATCAAAAAGTTTTTCTTAAATTTCGTGCTTGGAATTTAATAGCTTTAATTAATCTTCCCGTACTACAAATAAGACTTTCCCAGTGGAAAATGGAATTAAGTTTATTTTTGTTTTTAAGTTTTGCACGAAATTGAGAACTCTAGGGAAGAGCTATGTAATTTTTACTTCTATTAGCTTAGTCCTCTTCTCTTTAAAATGACTATGCATTTTACCCCAACCCAATACGACTCTCTTTAAATTTTTATGTACACAATCCTCGCGGATAATATAGCTTCATTCACAGTACCTTCTATGGCCATAGTCATTAATTAAAATTTCAAAACGAAAGAAAAACTCTTTGCATACCTCAAGGAGCTTGCAAAGTCTGAATTGACTTCGAAATAATTACTCATTTGCAATTTATATATTCCTAAATATTCCTAGCAAATATGCATTTTTTGTACAATATTTCCATCATACTTGAATATTGAATCTTTTACATACAAATGCCTTTGTTCTTGATAATTTTTCAGATTCATTGACGTTCCTATCGAATCATGTGGACGCTCATCACCTTTACGTGTTGCCTTACAAGCGAGTGCGCCTGACCTGCTGCTAATTTTGTTACGGTAAGTAAGTGGAATGTACGAAGTGCTACAAAATGTAATATGGATGCAAAAAACTACTAAGAAAGTGAAAGTTCGGGTGAAGTGAAACATTATATACTTAGCTGTAACCTATTAGACAATTCTACATCATTTAGGATGGTTCGCTCAGGTCGGACCATACATCTTTTCTGTTTTTCCGGTAATAAATAGATAGAGGATAACAAAACGGCCAGCCCGATGAGTTGGAAAACGGGGGTTTATAACTCGATGAATCGACGGTAGACGTAGCAATTTGCTTGGGAGAAATCAAAAAGGAAACAGGATTTGCATATTATCCGGCAAGGAAGAAAGGTATGGATAGAAATACGAGGCTTCAAAATGTTTATGATTATTTGAAAATCCTACGCCATTAGACTTACAAAGTTGCATATTTCTCTAAAGTAAGAAAACTTGAGACTCATAATCGGCAAACTAATTGGACGTGGATACCATCCAAAATGTTCCATTTTTATGCCAATCTATTTTTGGTCAATATTAACTTCTCATAAAACTTTCTTTAAGATATTGCGGTGAAATTATCCTGCTGTAAGGTACAGACTTCAAACCGATATGTCTGACATCCTTCCACTGAAGACACTCGAGAGGCTAATGAACTCCACATTAGGGGAGTCCTTGGAGGGAAAGTTATCTACATCCCAGCATGCGTATATGAAAGGAAAGTCCACGGAAACGGCCTTGCATGCAGTTGTATCCTAGGACGAGATATCCTTGGCGTTCAAGGACTTCACATTCATAGCTTTTCTCGACATTGAGGGAGCTGTAAACAACGTTACGCCCTCTGCGATAACTGATGCACTAATCGGCTAGGGGGCCGATTTGGGACTAGTGAAACTTGTTCATCTTTTACTGTTGCGAAGAAAGGTTCATGCCGACCTGGCTCGTTCAACGTTGGTCAAACATAAACGGAGAGACACCCCGCAGGGGGGTACTCTATCCACTTCTATGGGCGTCCACACTTAATGAGCTCTTGGTTCTTCTTGAGAAGGACGGATGCAGCAAGGTAATCGCATATGCAGATGACCTCGCACTGTTAGTTAGCGGGAAGTTTCCGCAGACACTATGCGTTCTAATGCAAACTAAGCTGAGACTGGTGGAGGACTGGACCAGGAGTAAAGGTCTATCGGTCAATTCACCCAAAACTGAACTGGTTCTGTTCACTAGGAAATATAAGATTCCTGTGTTGAAGCTGCCGGTGCTAGCGGGCACGACTCTGACGTTGAGGGACTCTGCCAAATACTAGGAGTAATATTGGATAGGAAACTATCGTGGAGGGAAAACGCTCAAGAGCGTGTGAGGAAAGCAACGGTGGCACTGTACAGCTGTAGGGGAGCTGTTGCACGAAGATGGGGACTATCGTCGGATATTACCCTGCGGCTCTACACTGCTGTGGTTAGACCAATCCTTCTATACGGGGCTTTGGTCTGGTGGACGAGCTTAAATACAAAATCGAACCTACGAGTATTTCAGAAGGTACAAAGGAGTGCTCTAGTCTCCATGGCGGGTGCTCTACGCACCACCCCTGCGGAGGCGCTGGATACTCTTTTTAATGCCTTGCCAATAGATTTAATGGCCAAAACATGTGCGGCCTTTTCTGCTCTACGGCTGCGGGAGTTATCCAGCTGGAGAGACAATGTGGTTGGCCATGCAGCCATTCTTAAGAATCTGGATTCGCCTTCGTCCGAATATTGCGCGCCGACTCTATTTTTCGATATGATGTACGAGGTTGTTACCCGGATAGGGATTATTGGTCAAAGGAGCCGCTGGACCTGAGCGATAGGCTGCGGGGTCTTTGCACCTCAATTAGGGTGGAATCTATCCTTTAGCCTACCCGATTATTGCAGCGTCTTCCAGGCGGAAGTTGCTGCTATAAATGAGGCCGTTGATCATATGAGGAAAGCTGCTCACGGCTATAATAAAATTTGTATTAGCTATGACAGCCAGGCTGTACTAAAAGCGCTTGGATCGGTCACATCTAAGTCCAGTAAAGTGTAGAAAAGCCGCAAATCGCTTAACGAGATCGCTGAGCAAACATCCCTCAGTCTGGTATGGCTACCTGGACACTCGGAAATACCGGAAAATGAGCTGGATGGCGAACTTGCAAGAGGGGGCGAATCCGTTCCTCTTTCGTCGTCCTCGCAGGGATTGAGCAATCCGCTCGCTACCTGTAAGCTCACATTGAAAGGAATTTTCCTTAGGGAAGCGGGTGTGAGATGAACCAATCTTGTATCCTGCCACCATAATAAGCTGGTGTGGCCTGAATGGAACGGGAGATGTACAAGAAGTCTCCTTCTTCTTGGAAGGCGGACATATCTCTGGTGGCTGGACTTATAACCGGCCACATAGCAATCGGGAGGCACGCACAACGGCTGGGTGCTCCCTATAATGATTAGATAGAAACAGTCAAGCATTTTCTGTGCGACTGTGCTGCGCTTTTGTGCAAGAGGAGGATATCTCTGGAATCTCACTTCTTTGACGATCTTTGTGACCTGGCTAAGTTGGAACCTAAGAAATTCTTGACATTTGCTGAATCGACCTGTTGGTTTGAGTAGGGGAGAGGTCCACGTGGTAACACAATAGTACCTTTTGGTCCTAAGTGCACTGGTGCTCGCACCGGTGGCCACTCTAACCTAACCTAAAATAAGTACAGATATACGGGCGGATGGTCAAAAGTCAGATTAGCTCCAGCCGACTAGTCAACAAAGACCACACATAGGCTGAATGTGGGCATAGTGTTACCAAGAATTGCTTGACGAAAAAAGGGAACGCCCAGGTACCAGGACGTATGCTATAAAATACCAGCATCAACTTGGCAAGTACTAAACGTTTTCTAAGAAATGGCTAAATTACGGTCTCGATATCTCTCCACGAAAAGATAGCGTGCTCAGTCGGTTCTTCATGTAGCCCGCACTTCCTTCATCCGGCAAGGGTGAATCGACTCCTTTTTTATCTTGATAAATAAAACTTGTTATCAACGTCGACCAAGTTACGCTATTACAATGAGCGTTAAGTAACTAATTTCATAATACTTTATTTAATTTGCTTAACACAACTAAGAATAAAAAAAAAACACTTTTTTCTGAGTGAAAGTGCATAAAATCACTACCGAAGTCAATATATGTGACCCGGTCTATGAAAAGGTGACTCGAAAAAAAATTTCCACTTTTTTTCTGGTTTCGCTAGTTTTTGAGACGCTCTTTCACGTGGTGAAAACTAGAAAGTCCTAACTTGCTTAGAAGTGTACTAAAAATGTAGAGAAGAAAGAGCACAAATGAAAGACGATGAAACCTTTGGTTCCTTCGATGCCACTTTGGTGCCTGGTGGAGCATCCTCAGTTTTTTTTGATAGCATTTTTTTCGATAGCAATGGAGCCAAAATATCGGCCAGAAACTGGTTTGTGCTTTGCCTTTTGGGCATGACTGTTCATAATGCAAAAGAAAAACTACTAAGAAACTGAAGAAATGCATTATTTATCTTTAACAGCTGTTTCTCGCAATTTTTTTTTGAGTCATACATAAGCCACCTTTTCATAGACTGGGTCACATATATTAATTTCAGATATCATTTAAGTTCGAATTTTTATCCTAATACTTAAAAGCAAATTTGCTGGAAAATGCTTAATTTCACTTTTCTCCAAAAATACAATTTTTTCCTCCTTTTTAACGAGAACCAAAATTATCTTCTGCTATAAATTTTCGAAATCGCACTTGGCTATCAGTGTTGTGTATATTTCGTTTTTATTGATAAATGCATCATATCAATTGAAGCATGCTAAGGATGATTCCCTTATTTACCTACCGCTACTTGCTTACGCTTTTGTACTCATACAACCAAATCTTTGTACATTTCATGTTATCAAAACAATTCACATCGTTGCACATTAGACACGCATTGCTCTTCATCTGAGCATTCTAACATAGCAAACGGCAAATTTACTTTTAGGCAAAAAAGGAAATATGAAAATTTAACACAAAATCACACAAGCAAAAGCATGATGATACTTCCTTCTATAATTTTAAAAATACGTTCACAGTTTTCTAAAGTGTTTTGGGGAGAAATATTGCAACGTTGCGGCTTTTTAATCGTTGAAAGAGTACTTGAAAATATAGCAGTGAATGCGAAAGTAGCAGTGGAATTTTTATAAATTTTCCTCATATAAATTTTTATACTCAGCTGAGCAGAGCTCACAGAGTATATTAACTTTGTTCGCATAACGGTAATCCGTAACGGCATAAACTTATCGAGATAGATATAAACTTCTATATATCAAAATGATCTGGGTGAAAAAAGAAATTCATTTAGCCATGTCCGTCCGTCCGTCCGTCCGTCCGTCTGTAAACACGATAACTTGAGTAAAAATTGATATATCTTTACTAAACTCAGTACGCGTACTTATCTAAACTCACTTTGTATTGGTATACAAAGTGGCCGAAATCCGAATATGACCACGCCCACTTTTGCGATATCGAAAATTACGAAAAATTATAAAAATGCCATAATTCTGTACCAAACATGAAAAAAGAGATGAAACATGATAATTGGATTGGTTTATTGACAAAAAATATAAATTTAGAAAAAACTTTGTAAATTGGGTGTGACACATCCCTTATTAAGTAGTTATGCAGGCCGAAATCAAAAGCCCTTGGAATCTTAGCAGGAATGCTGTTCGTGGTATTACGTGTATAAATAAATTAGCGGTACCCGAGAGAAGATGTTCTGGGTCGCCCTGGTCCACATTTTATATATCTCGAAAACGCCTTCACATATAAAACTAAGGGTCACTCCCTTTTAGAACCCTCATCAATACCTTTAATTTGATAACCATATCGTACAATACACATTCTAGAGTCACCCCCGGTCCACCCTTATGGCGATATCCTGAAATTGCGTCCACCTATAGAACTATGGCGCACTCCCCTTTAAAATTCTCTTTAATACCTTCCATTTGCAACCCATGTCATACAAACACATTCCAGTGTTACCCTAGGTTCATTTTGGTGATTTTCCCTTATTTTGTCTCCAAAGCTCTCAGCTGAGTATATAATGTTCGGTTACATCCGAACTTAGCCTTCCTTACTTGTTATTTTCTTATTTTCGTTAGTTTAAGAAAAACTTCCATGAATTTTGTAACTGAAACTAAGCAATCTCAATATGGGGAACTCGTATGGTTGAAGGCGGTAGAGATGAAATACATAACTAACATGCTAGGGAAAGTTCAAAGATCTGCCTGCGGAGCGATCACGGGGGCAAATGGGTCGTGTCCCTCGGAAGCTTCAAACGTGATTTGCAATGTTCCACCGTTAGATCTATTTATCAAGGAAACGGCATCTCAGAGGGCCCTAAGGCTTCGTGAGTTGGGCGTTTGGAGGGAGAGTACATATGGGTACGGCCGTATCCTGCTCAATATTAACGACTCCCGACTCAAAAACGGACTACATATGTCCAAGGAAAGCCTTCGACATAAACTATAAAATTCTCTTCCCCACACGGAAAGATTGGAAAGATGGGGGATCACTCAGAGATTCGACATCTCGCTTTCCACCGACGGATTCAAAATGGCTTGCGGAGTGGGAGCGGGAGTATTTGCGACTCTCCCGCCCACGTCCTTACGTGTCCGGCTTCCCAACTCGGCAAGTGTGTTTCAAGCTGAGATTTTCGCTATCCGAGAGGCGTGCAAAGCGTTAATGGATACCAAAGGTAACGGTAACAGTGTAGCCATTTTGTTCGATAGCCAGGCAGCTCTTGGGGCAGTCGGGTCAGAGACGATATCATCAGACCTGGTTGGGCAGTGTAGGGAGAACGCCATGATACTGGCGAGCCGGCAGATCGTTACCCAGATATGGGTGCCGGTGCATCGAAACATACAGGGTAACGAGATGGCATATGAGCTGGCACGGCGTGGAGCGGTTCTTGATATCTCAGGAGCGAAGGAGGTCCTTGCACCCCTGGGACTCATCAAGGGTCGCATCTACCCGCACTGGTTAGGTGAGGTCAACAATAAGTGGAATCGGTTGCGGACCTGTAGAGTTTCCAAGAGCATGTGCTATATAACGAAAAACGATCGGTAGCTTTACTTAAGATGAACAGAAGGGATATATCCAGAGTAGTTGCGGCGCTCACGGGGCATTGGACAATTGGTGGTACATGCAGCACGGATGGGACTGGAACACATTACCTCCTGTCGCAGCTGCAAGCGTCCGGAGGCGGAGGAAACGGTTGAGCATCTACTGTGCGAATGCCCAGCACACTGTTGAAGCAGAATAAAGTTTCTTGGAAAGCCTTTTTTCGAAAGCCTCCAGAACTCAAAGATTTTGGGGCGAGAGAGCTTCTCAAATTCATAAACTCCACGGGATGGACACAGGGGGACGGGTTTTTCCCTGAGACGCGTAAAAATGTTCATTAGTATTCTTACAACATACTTTCATTGGTTAACTCACGAGTTTGTGGCATCAAAATGGCGCATGAGCGCTAATTGGAGTCAATTGGGACTCGCCATTCCAACCAACCAACCAAGCAATCTCAAGAACGATTACGGAAAATTTCATAAATTCGAAAAAGATTTAAGAAAACTTCGAGCTATTTATTTGAACTTTTATATATATTTTTTGAGTATGTAATTTGTAGGCCCAATATATTGGTCTCTCTAGTGATTATTGACAGTTTTTTCCGATGTGTGTTTTATATTTTCTTTCATAAGATGGGCGCGAAAATTAATTTTCGATATGGAATTTGCAATTCCCTTGGCAAAAAATTGTCGAAAATTAATGCGAACTTTTGGACCGATAACCGGTATTTTCTTAAACTAAAATTGTTGTGCTAAAAACTGTGTGTTTGAGAAAAATTCAGAAAACTCAAAGTAAAAAGAACACTACTGAAACATTCAGTCTATGTGATGTCCTCAAGGACCGGCCAGTTTAAAGTAAAAAGTTGAAATTTTGTAAAAATATTATCGATTTGTTTCGAAAACGTTGTGCCATCATCAGTGTCGATTTTCGTTCGAAAAGGGATGACGGAAAATCGTTCCAATATACATCATTTATCTACCCTTTAGGAAAATCAACAAAACAAGATAAGTCAGCATAGCGGGGTGTTTTTTTAATTATCGAAAATAAATGAAGAAAAATTTAATTGAAGAAATTTGTTAAAAAATCCTATTTCTAGTTTTGTATTCTTCGCTACTGTATATATGTACGTGTGTATATTTTTGTGTTTTTTCTTTTAATTTATTATTTATTGCCAGAAAAAACTGTAATGCAAAAAAAAAAAAAAAAAACAAAAAAATAAACAAGCGTCTCCAGGTAGTCTCATATTCTCTTGGCAAGGACAACTTTGTGGGATCGTTGTAGTTTAGCCATTGTTGATAGAATGAAATAAGAGGAAAAAAGAAAATAATAAGCGGTAGCTATTCAGAGCAGTTTGTGGAAAAAATATAAGTGCGACCTTGTTGGGATCTAAAGCTAGAGTTAACAAAAAAAGCATTTTTCCCAAATAAATAAAGAGATGTTAAGTGGAAATTTATTTATTTATTTATTCTTATGCGTCGACTTGCTGCGTATAAAGATTTTATAGACACGTTGCTTTATTTAAAACCGACCAGTTACACGCAAACATGTTCATACCACATGAAAAGACGGGCACCGGTGCGTATACGTAACATGTTGGTTATTACTTGGCATAAAAGAGAGTTACACAAACATTAACATAATGCTAATATAACAGCAGACCAAAAGAAAAGTAAGCTCTGTGCACTGATAGCTTCGGATATTAGAAATGCTTTCAACACCGCGAACTGGATGCATTGCATGACAACGCTACGAAACTTTGGCACACCTGCATACCTGCTCAGAATAATTGGTAGCTATTTAAGTGACAGAATATTCCTTTTTGATACGGATGATGGACTAAGAAATCACAACATCACCGGCGGTGTCCCTCAGGGATCTGGTTCTGGTGTATCGCTATGGAATACGATGTATGACGGTGTGCTACATATCGACCTTCCGGGAGGCACGAAAATTTCGGATATGCAAATGATATTGTCGTAGTAGTAGTGGCCAAGAAACTTGATCTGCTCCAAGCATTATGAAACGATGACTTAGGAAGAATAAAGGAATGGCTGACGCGAATGGGGCTGGAGATGGTCAGTAATAAGACAGAAGTGGTTTTGGTGAGCTCAAAGCGGACTGTTGGTGAGTTATTCCTAACTATAGGAGAAAATGAAATAAATTCAAAGTTTTTCTTGAAATATCTAAGACTCAAAACTAACTTCTAGTGGTCCGTGGGGAGAAGTTTCAAGATTTCGTGGAGCTCTAACAAGAACAGTGCCCAATATCGGAGGTCCAGGCGAAGCTACCCGTTAGCTATTATCCAACGTAACTAGCTCGATAATATTGTTACGAATATTACTAAAACTAAGGGGTGCTGCTATCTCTAAGCCGATGCTAAGCAGTGACGCGAATTCACATCAATAGATCAATCATTATGTATCTACATAAACGAAACAATAATTGCGTCTACATATATGTACCATGTACGTATACGAGCAGCGGAGAGTCAATGCACAAACACATGCATATATCTGAGATACTCCTGAAAGTATGCAATGAGAAAAAAACTACAAAATCGTGCAATTGTAGTTACAGCTGAGAAGTTTGAGAGCTGCTGGACTAGTAGATTCTGGAATCGCCTAGAAGATGCGAACGTTGAAATCCGAGAGTATAAAAGGCGGCAATTGTAGAGGCGATGGAATTCAGTTTGATTTGAGATTTCGATTAAGACGCTATCTAGCGAGCAAGAGCAGTATTATTTTGTATAGTAGAGTTTCATTGAGCTCTCAATCAGTGTGGTTATTAAGCCAGCTATTCGTTGCACAGTTTGAGTGTTATTGTGAAGTACTTTAATAAAGGCCATTTTGCATTATTACATATTGGAGTTATTTATTCAACAGTTTAGTGATTCGAACTTAGCAGAAGGGCAAATAAGAGTATTTGCAAGTAAATTCGTTACAATTGGTGTCAGAAGAGGAATTGTTGAATAAATTCGGGAGGACAACAAGGACATGGCAAAGTTCAGTGAATTGAAGATCCAGCAACTGAAAAAGGAGTTGGAGAGCCGTGGATTGAATACAAGCGGCGTTAAACTCGAACTTCAGGCACGGCTGCGAGAGGCAATAGAAGCAGAAGGAATTGATGTGGACGAGTATGTCTTTTATCCTGATGGGGACGAGACAACAACAAAAATTGAAGAGAAAAACGAAACATCGCAGACAGTTACGAGCGCAGACTTGAACATGATATTGGCTGCAATAGCTGCTCAAACATCGACAGTAACATCAATGTCGTCGCAAATATCATCCCAATTAGAATCACAGGAGGTACGCATTTCAGAAATGGCGTCGCAAGTAACATCACAATTGGAAGAACAGAAAACGTATATGTCATCACAGATGGAATCCCAAGAGACACGAATAACATCGAAGATTGAGGCACAAGAAACGCGTATGTCAGAAATGTCGACACAGATTACATCAAAGATGGAAACACAACTGAAAGAACAAGAGGCACGCATAAGAGTACAACTAGAAGCGTAAGAAACGCGTATATCATCAAAACTCGAGCGCGTATGGACGAGAAAATAACGCAGTTTGAGGAAAAAATCGAAGCCAAGGTGGATGCTTTGAGAGGTCGTATACAAGAGTTGCAATTAAATCACCCAGCTGTTTCAGCAAGCAATCCAAAGGTAAAAACACCATCCTTTGACGGTTCTGTTCCTTTCCAGGTCTCCAAGCTACAGTTTGAGAAGACCGCAGCAGTGAACAACTGGAATGCGGAAGATAAAGTTGCTGCACTGTTCGTGTCATTGAAGGGGCCAGCAGCGGAAATCCTACAGACGATTCCCGAAGGAGAGCGGAGCAATTACGAAGCATTGATGGCTGCTGTAGAACGACGTTATGGAAGCGAGCATAGAAAACAGATATACCAAATGGAGTAGCGGAACCGCTTCCAGAGGCCTGGTGAAACATTGCAAGAGTTTGCGTCGGATATTGAAAGGCTAGCACATTTAGCGAATGCGGACGCACCCGTGGAGTACACTGAAAGGGTAAATATTCAGAGCTTTATAAATGGCATACGGGACGTCGAAACAAAGCGAGCTACATACGCAAACCCAAAGCCAACATTCGCAGAAACGGTGACACCACCTCTGATTCAGGAAACACCGTCGCTTCTGTGTAAGCCAGTTTTCAAAGCACGCCGTGTGGAAGTAGAAAGGCCAGAGTGGGTAGACGCAATATTGGAGGCGCTGAAAGGATCGCAAAAGCGGATTAAAAAAGTTACCAAATGCTTCAAATGCGGGAAGTCCGGTCACAATGCACGTCATTGCGATCTTGGTCCTAATAGTTCCAACAATGTGGGTGGCCGTAAACGGAAAGCTGGAGGAGATGAGCAAGAGCGAGTAAGAGGTAGAGATCGAGAGCTAGATCCAGCTATTGAATGCCCTGTGATAGCTGTGTTGCAAATTGGTAGAAAATCGAGCAGTCGTACCGTCAGAGGGAATGTGGATGGTAAAGAACGTGTACTGACTGTAGATACGGGCGCATCTCATTCCTTGATCCGATCTAACTTGGTCAACAGGAGAATAAAACCGTTACCTGGAGCAACGTTGCGTACGGTCACTGGCGAGTATAACCAAGTTCAGGGAGAAGTGATATGTGAAGTCTGGATTGGAAATGTCACGGTTCTTCACAATTTCGTTGTGGCGAAGATCGTTGAAGAAGTCATATTGGGAGTGGACTTCTTGGTTGACCATGACATCAAGATCGATATGCAGAGAAGGGTGATGCGTTATGAGAACCAGGATATACCACTTAACTTCAAGTTGGAGAAAGGGTTCAGTAGTAATCGAGTAATTATTGAGAATACTCAACAAACGCCACTAAAGTCAAAAGAAAATGTTGATGGATCGATTGGGCCAAATAAAGCGAAATTAAAAGTACCTGCGAGAAAAAGACCGGCATTGACAAACCCTAATGGACGCACTAAAATGACTGAAAGAATTTTTCAGAAAAAATGCAAGGGTGGTTTCAAGCCAGCGCGGACTACTGTTATGAAAAATCAAGGCGATAATGTTGATGTAAAGTCAATCCGTTAAGTGCAAGCTCTGCGAAAAAGTTCATTGGCCAAACAACAGAGTGTGAAGGAGCGAACCAGGGTATTGAGTAGTACGATGAAACACAGGTACGATGAGAACAATAATTGGAAAGATTTCTTGGCGGGAGATTTGGTACTGTTATACAACCCTCACCGGCGGAAAGGTGTTCCATCCAAATATCGGTCCAGCTGGGAAGGCCCGTACAGAGTTGTGAAGAGGATCAGTGATGTCATCTACCGCATACAAACAATTGAGAAACCACGAAGTAGAAGGGTGGTTCATTTGGAGATGCTAGCAGCGTTTAGATCGGGAGATTTGTCTGATCGGGACGATCAGACTTAGGTGGAGGGCAGTGTTACGAATATTAGCAAAACTAAGGGGTGCTGCTATCTCTAAGCCGATGCTAAGCAGTGACGCGAATTCACATCAATAGATCAATCATTACGTATCTACATAAACGAAACAATAATTGTGTCTACACATATGTACCACGTACGTATACGAGCAGCGGAGAGTCAATGCACAACCACATGCATATATCTGAGATACTCCTGAAAGTATGCAATGAGAAAAAAACTACAAAATCGTGCAAATGTAGTTACAGCTGAGAAGTTTGAAAGCTGTTGGACTAGTAGATTCTGGAAGCGCCTAGAAGATGCGAACGTTGAAATCCGAGAGTATAAAAGCCGGCAATTGTGGAGGCGCTGGAATTCAGTTTGATTTGAGATTACGATTAAGACGCTATCTAGCGAGCAAGAGCAGTATTATTTTGAATAGTAGAGTTTCATTGAGCTATCA
Source organism: Eurosta solidaginis (assembly GCF_040869045.1). Classification (NCBI taxonomy): domain Eukaryota; kingdom Metazoa; phylum Arthropoda; class Insecta; order Diptera; family Tephritidae; genus Eurosta; species Eurosta solidaginis. The sequence goes on from NC_090319.1 coordinate 296,337,458, forward strand.
ATCAGTGTGGTTATTAAGCAAGCTATTCGTTGCACAGTTTGAGTGTTATTGTGAAGTACTTTAATAAAGACCATTTTGCATTATTACATATTGGAGTTATTTATTCAACAGTTTAGTGATTCGAACTTAGCAGAAGGGCAAATAAGAGTATTTGCAAGTAAATTCGTTACAATATTATAGGCAACACCAGTATTGCACGGATTTAAATGACCCACCAAAAAATATACTAGCAGCCTACCGAATTACTGCTATACGAATAGCATGTGTCCTTCGGACGGTGTCCGACGATGCGATATATGTTTCAACCAAGAAAATCCGAGTAGACGTACTCTCATGTGAAATGGCCGATCTGTGTGGCATTGTAATCAGCTGACCATCTGAAGATGCTAAGAAAAGTGCAAGGTCACGAACAATATTAGGTGGCAAGAACGGAGGAAAGTACCGAGGAAAGCACGCTGGATCTTCATGCTAGTTCGGAATAGAGTGGAGTGGTGCGACCGAAACCATAGCGAATTAAAAAACCACTTCCAACAAATATTGAACTGGGCACGGCGGCTTTAATGAATATCTACATAAGCGTGTGATAGAGGAGGATCTTTTCGTTCCACACTGTCCCTCCGAATTTGAAAGCGCAGAACATGTAATGTTTCACTGCCCTCGTTTTCACGGCGAAAGACTCTTTGTACACAGATCTTTTGGAGAGGGGACTTCCATTAGGAACTTAGTTCCCCGAATGTGCGGCCAAATAGATTGTTGGACCGCTAAAAGCAAGATGGCCTTTATAGTTATGCCGAAATTGATGCATGCTGATAGGGAGCGCAGAGAAATGCGCATACGAAGTAGTAGCGACTAATTCGCCTAGTATACAACTAGTGCAGACATTTCGCCTTAAGGGACGGTACTAGTTATAATTCAGTCCTGTCAAATCGACTCTTTGTTACCTTCAACATTTTGATGGCGCACGTAATGGCAATTACCCCTCTTTGCAGACCTTTTGAACGCGTCCCTAAATGATAATGTCGTAGGTGGTTTTTAAATAGTCGCAGCATTTAGGTAAAAAGTTTAAATACTTATAGCTTTAGACTTCAGCGCTTTTGATACAAGTGTGGCTACTAACTGTCCCGCTCTGCATTCGATAAGCACTACCTCGGCAGTAGCCATTAAATTTGTTGTGCAAAACTGTAGCTTTGCGTGACTGTCACTCATATTTTTGGTTGATGGCTACAGACATGGCAGACGTCCCTTTTGCAATCTCTCCATTTCATTGACAAAATCTTCTTATTTAAAATGAGTATTTTATAGAAGCTACTTTTCCTTCTTTCATAACCGAGCGCTCCTCACTCAGAAGCACAACCCACTCCATTGAACTAAGACGCTCACATATACCTAAATTTAGCTCAGTAACCAATTGATGCCACGCCCAATTGATTGCCATTGGCGCTAATCTTGTTGGCAACGAGAAGCACATCGATTTGTCCGTTAAATATTGCTTCATCCAAAAACTTGTCAGCTCGCCAAAAATTATGCCACGCAAGTTAAATTTATGTCGTAAATGCGTGGGTGGCAATGCAAATTTTAAGTGTGTCAGATTCTTTTTTATTGCTGGTGGAAACTGGTACACACAACAACAAAAACGTATATGACAAAAATGTATAAAAAGCGCTTTTACTAAAAAAAGAGCAAAAGAAAAACTTTTCCAGTGATTCACAAAGTGCATGCGATTTTATTGGCACACAAACAGAAGTCTTTTGAAGGAGAACAAAGGAAAAATAGCAAAAAACAAAAATTTCCTATAAAAACATGCTGAGTAATCATTGAAATACTGCTAGGTGCAGAGCTTTAACCAGATTTGACAAACTGACACATTTGCATATGTGTGAGTCACTCGTGTATTATCAAAGACGACACTAACGCAGTTAATTGTCGTCTCTTTTTAATGGCTCAGTAGTGCTTTGATTGCTTGTGGTTCCTATAATTTGCAAACATTAGTTCGAGAAAGTTTTCAAAATCTGTCTGATAAATGTCGGAGAATGAAATCAATAAATAAGTTGTGCACATATGAAATTGAAGCAACTGCATTTTTCAATCGATGCGACAATAAGATTTCCGACCTTGTGAAGCAATTTTTCATAGTCAGCAAAAAAGTGAAATGTCATAAAGCAGGAGCAATAAAACTGGAAAGTGAAAAAAAAAAACATCGTCAAAATGCAACATAAGTTTTCAAATCGTTTCATTGTGATTCACTCTTGTCACCAGACTTAGAACTTTATCGTCTACATGGTCTTGATTGTACTGAATGTCTATTTTGATTCAAACACTAAAATAAGTGAGAACACAACCCTCTTCCAGAAGACTTAATAATTTTAGTGAACTTACACATACTCGATGTAAGGTTGAACTGGCCGGTAAATAAAGATCTAACCCAATCAGGTGCCAGGACTTATGTTATAGAAAAACTCCGTCCTCTTGGAAAATACCAGACGTTTTCTAAGAACTAGCTTAATTGCTGTCTTACGATTTGGTAACTCTGCCGCCCCTTATAGTTGGGGCTTTAACCTGGCGAGCGCAGGACACGAATACAGAACGTGCTTAACCGTTTATTCCTGCAGTTCGCACTTCCTACACCTGCCGTTATTGATGTGGCCTAACTTATTAGCATGCGACGCCAGATAGCAGTGTCCAGTAAATATGCCTATCCTGAGCCTTCAGTCTTCTCTTCAGATATATGAGCCATTTTGTGAGTCTTATGTCGTAGGATTCGTACATTATCCTAAACATTTTGCAGCCCCGCACTTTTCCTTAACTACTTGATGGTTCATATGCAAGTCCTGTCTCCTTTTGATTTCTCCCGATAATGGAGAAACTTTTGGCTACTCCCGTGGTAGTTTTGAGGGCTCTTGTTATGCCTATTATTGATAATCTGCATACCCCGTTTAGTTTTTTGTGGATGTCCACCAAGCAAAACCCTCATTGTAAAGTGGCTTGACAATTGCTGTAAATACCCAATGGGAGAATTTGTGTGATAGTCCCCACGTGCACTTTAGCATCTTCTTGTATGCATCAGTGCCGCAGAGGCTTCATTCGCTCTCTATTCCACATGGAGTTTCAACGACAACTTACTTTCTAGTATAACTTCCTGATATTTTGTGCATTATTTTTCTTGTAGGGTTACTCCTCCATGCTTTGGTTTTGTCCAAATATGGACACTATATCCATTATAACGCGTTGGCGGTTAACCTAACCGTCCCATCAGAGATTTTTAATAATTTAATTGGTCTGAGAATGCAAATTTAAATACCGAATGAACCAGTTTTTCCAAAGAATATCAGCCTTCGTCCTGACTAAAGCACAGCAAAATAAGGTAGGATGATAGCTACTCCTGCTAGGGCAGCTCCGGTTTTGGTACAGCTTCGGGTTCATTTTCAGTCCGGTTTCAATTCAGAATTCGGGTTTTACATTTTTGTTTTTGGCCCGTTCCAATGTCTTTCCCAATTTCGTTCAAACTCCGGTATCTGTGGTATCCCATTTTCGGTCCCAGTTTGGTTCCCGTTTATGTATACAGCCTTGGTTTCTCTTTACATCGGTTTTCGGTCTCTATTGCACGCCAAGCCTTGATTCCTGTTTGCATGGGGTTTTGGTCTCGGATTTGGTTCCAGAGTTAATTCAGGTTTTGATCTGGTTTCGGTTCTGAGTTCGGTTCATGCCCGCTTTGAAGTTTCATCTCAGATTCGGTCCCGATCCCGATTTAGTTTCAAGTACGTTATCGGTTTCGTCTCATATCCGGTCCTGGTTTCCGTTTTGGCATAGGTTCGATCGTAGATTAGGTTTCGATTTTAGAGGAATTTCTGTTTCATTTAAGTTGGGTTCCAATTCAGATTTCAGAATTTCGATTACTTTCTTGGGTTTGTTCCAGTTTCTCTCCCGATTTCATTCATATCAGCTCAACTTTGTAGGTTAGGTTGGGTTAAAGTGGTCGCCTCCGTTGCCCAAAAAGAGGCTAAACTGTGTCATTGTGGCCGTTCTGATACGATACCACGAAAGAGGCCTTGTTTCCCTTCTGTAGAACGTGGTTCATACACCCATTAAGCTAAAGCAACTCATTTGCCTTACGTTGCGCGGAATTTCGTTTATATTTGCTGATTCTAGCTCCACAATGGATCAAAAGAAACGCTTGTGGAGATATCGTTACCTGGTCTTCGACAGAGCGGGACAATGACATCTACGCTTTATTTATTTATTTTCCTTGTCCCTGCAGCTGCTGCAAGTCATTTGTTTGCAAGCCCATATGAAACCCATGGGCCCTTATACCTGTTAGAATACCCACTAATGGGCTAATAGAGAGGTGATTCGGTAGTATGGCCGATTGCGATTTCTTTTCGTCCAGGTTGGGCTAGATATGCATATTTGTTCCATTGTCCATCTCGCGTTAACTTGTTCCGTAAGCACAACTATCTACAACTACTTTGTAGTTTACAAAGATCCTATATGCTTATAAGCACATCAGAGCCAAAATACTTCCTCTCTTTCGTTCGCATCATTGAGTTTCTATATTTCTTAGGTAGTAAAAGTAATGTCTAATACACACATTACTCTCTAGGTTCTGAACGCCAAAAATTTTGTAGAAGGCTCCGATCTTCTCAAATTTATATTGCTCCGAGGGTATTGATAAGCTTTGGTCTATACTTTTATATTTGTTTATATCCTACAAAAACTCGGTCTTCAAGATAAGCTTCTTACCGTATTTCATTGCTCACCCAGCCCTCAAATGATAGTTGTTTGATATCTAGAGAAAATAGTAAACTCTTCCAAATGAATGGTCACAGAAAGCCGGAAAAGCAGCACACGCTGTTCTGTAGTGTCTAAAGGGCCAAACTACAAAAAGGATGTGCACTGTTCGTGCTTAAAATCTTCTCTGTAATACTTTGTCCAGAAATCGACTTCACAATTTTTATTCTGTAGTTCTTGCTTTTGTATAAATTAACTTTTGCTGCTAGAACCAAGTTGCTCTACATTGAGACTTTGTCTGGATTTTAGCATATTGTTATCTGTAGTTAATTGCAAACTTAAGCCCCTCTAGCAAATAATGCTTTAGTTTTATTTTATCAATGCATTTATTTGCATACAAAACACATTGTATTCGTAATCAAATAGTTAAGTAATATAATGGCGTCTGTGCAAAAGGTGAATGTGTTTTATGCACACACATTATTATTACACCTTTATTTCTTCCTGTCATTTGTGATATCACAACGTTGTGCAAACGAGAGCTGACGACTTATTTAATGTGGTAACTGCATATGTTTGTCTTAAGTTTATTCAAAATACAAATTCGTTGCAATGTTTGTTGTTATGTTGCTTGTCTGTCCTGTGGCTTACATGTCCTGTTTGCTCACACATACGAATAGAACTACATAAGATAGCTCGTTTCTTTTGACAGCACCTTAGAATTTAGATATTAACAGCAATCATAGTTTGACAAATACTTGTTGTAAAAACACATACACACATGCAAAACACAGAATGCAATAGTAGGTGTGTGCTAAACACCCTTCAGTGAGAAACGAAAATAGTAAAATTAAAGTACTACTGTTTGGTAAAGTGAATAAATTTCGTCATAGTTTCATTCTTCTCTATTATTTCACTTTATCTGCGGCTTCGCTTGTATTTTCGTTCTTTAAACTTTAATCGGTTACGATTTTTCAAAGGTTTTTGGTTGAGTTGGTGTTTCGAGTCACGGATTGTGTTTGGCGTTTGACTTCATTGTCCAAAATTAAGTATTCTTTTAGGTTCAGGGCATTAATAAAACAAATAAACGAAAATCGACACTGATGATGGCACAACACCGAAACCGGTTTGTCTCTAAATCGAATTTGAAAAGGGATGACGGAAAATCGCCCCAATATACATCATTTATCTACGCAAGCGGAAAATTAACAAAACAAAATAAGTCTAAATAAATAAATATAGGGCACGAAAACCTCCGAAGAAATTTAAGGCCGAGCTTCTGTTTCAATTTGCATAGTGCTCCTTTTATTTGTTCCTACCAATGGGCGGAACGAGAACTACGTACATCATACCGACTCCGAACGGCAACTGCAAAGCAGACGAGTTTTCACTGAGAAGCTTTTCATTACAGAAATACACTAGGAGTGCTTGCCGTAGCGCGATCCTGCTTAGAAAATATTTCATATAATTGAAAAAACGTGTTCCTTAAGTTATGATGTGGCTTTGCCCGATGCTTGAACCGAGAATCTTCGGTGTGGTAGGCGGAGCACGTACCATATTTGTACTTTATTGAAAAAATATGCCTAAGATCCTATACATAAATTGATACAAAGGTTTGAAAAATTAACATTGTCATGCTCCCTACTAAGAATAAACTGAATTCGGTGGTAGGGGAATAAGATGAAGCGGTGTAGGTGGCCTTTTTTTTTTTTTTTTCTAATCAACGGCAAGCAATATTCGGGCAAGACAACGCCTGTCTGTTCCGAAAATATACATAATTTTTTGAAGTAGGTGCCTACCAGTTGGTTTGACTACTGGATGTATGTACAATGTGTGCTAAAAACGTATACAGCCAATATTATATTATGGTTTATGCCCATAAGTACCAAACTATGCATTGTCGTAAGCGTCGATTCACAGAGCATTTTTCTGTACATTTCCTGCAACAAATATGTATCTGTTTAATTTGTTTTATTCTACAAAAGCATAGACCAGGTGTACCCAGAAAAGCTTCGTGCAGGCAGTGAATCAATTTTTGCTTGCAGCACTAAAGAAACATTTTCTTTCACCACTGTTGTTGTACACACATGCCACTACAATATATGCTACCGTTGCATACTGGGCTCTGCTAATGTTGTGCACCTTTAGTTAAGGCTTATTCTTATGCATGTATGCATATATTTAAAGCCCTGCATGATCACACAATGTTCACAGTATATGCTGGAGGCGCGCGTTGAAAAATTGTAATGATGGTATAATACAAATTTTACAACTGGTATTATATACATTAAGCATGCGTTTGTTATCACATGTAAACTAGGAACATATATATTTATGGCTGATGTTTTGTAAGCTAGTATATTTAAAAAAATTGGTAATGGTCCTGGCGTATAGGTAAATTTGACAAAGAGTATACATTTCCTTTGATTTTGGAGAATCTCATGTTTAAGCGGACTCCGAATAGCTTCTGCAAAGAAAACTCATTTGTAATGCTTGGTTGTCGAGAAAAAATACATATGTTCAGTTAATACTAGCTTCACACATAATCTTAAGTAAGCATAGGTTGAACAGACATGTCTGTGAGGACCTCACATAGACTGAATGAGTCCGTAGTGTTACCAGAAGGTTGTTTAACGATCAAACAGAGCAAACCTATAAACAATCAAGACCTATTTCATAAAATAACTCTAAACCCTTGGAAAATACTAGACGATTTCTAGGACCTGTGCCACTTTCTGCTTCTAGATCTGATAGCTGCATCATTCCCAACAGCTGAAGTCTTAGCCTGGAAACCGAAAGGAAGGAGCAAAATACATGCTTGATTATTTCTTCCTCCAATCCGCACTTCCTAGATCTGCTACCACTAACAAAGCGTGATTTAAAGGCATGTGACACCAGAATCCGTAGAGTCACCGTCATGAGTCTACAGCCCCTTTTTTTATAATAAGTGTTACTTTGTTAGTTTAAGATGGTAAGACCTAAACATGTTCTTCAACACTTTGCAGCATCGCTTATTCATCCCCATCTATCCCCATATACCCTTGGACCCAATATAGATGAATGTTTCTCCCTGTCCCATTATTTCCAGGGATTGCTAACACTCTAATACACAGATACTGTGCTATGCGAGATTTTTGCCTTAAATGCTGCCTTGCTGTCAATACAATACAAAAGTTGAGGTGGTTGCGGTTTAAGATATTTTCTTCCAGTGATTCTACTCGGCTACGGCTACTACTTGTTGGTTCTATTTGTACCGCAGATACTAGTCCTTCTGTTTGTTTGGAGCTATCGGTGTACCGGTATATTGCCTAGTATCCCATTTGGACACCACCCTTGCGCCAACCATCTACCTCTTTTGTGGCGCTAAGAGCCCTTCCAAGCGCTGATAGGGAATCAGGTGGTCTGTTCGTTCTCTTAATGATGTCGCTCGCCATCGGCAATATTTTCAGGGCTCCTGTAATGCTAAGAATTGACATCCTTCTTCACTCTCTCCTTCACGTTTAGCCTGTATGACAACTTACTGTTTAGAATGATTCCTACATCTTTTGTGCAACGTTTCTCCTGTAGGGGCATCCAACCAGGATACGGCTTCAATTTTGTTTGAATAGTAAATTAATAGTAAAGATTTGCGCTTACAATGTTTTTCGCGATTACTCTTTAATATAAATCTTAAATATAAATTTGATATATAATTTTTGAGAATAAATATAGGATCAGATCGAAATTATTGTAACGAATTTAGGGAAACTCCGCGTATATTACACGTTCTACTAACGTTCGAATCGCTAAATTGTTGAATAAATAATGCAAAATGTCTTTATTAGACTACTTTGAAAATACTTCACAATAACACTTATACTTCGCAACTGATAGCGTGCTTAAATCAAACTGATTACGGACTACTCAGCTTCTGCTGCTTTTATACTCTCTGCCCAAATGCCTAGACGTTTCTTCTTCTAGAATCCTCTACTTGGTCACCAGCCATACGCGCGTTAATTTGTAGTGTGTAACCATATGCGTGTGTATATGTGAGCGAGGTAGTAGCTGATGATGACATGCGTTTGTGAGTATCTCTCTGCTACTTGTATGTATGTGTGTGTACATGATTATTAATTTGTTTACGTACATACAAGTGTGGCAGCTTGCTTTGTTGTTGTTGTGGCTTTATTACTTAGTATCAGATTAGTGATGTGAGTATCACTTAGCGTCACTAATAATCGTCACAATATGTTACTTGTGATATTATCTTAAGAAAGTTTTCAACGCCATTTAGACTCAGAGAAAAGCCCTGTTTTATGTATATATATGGAATAACTTTAATTTCTTCTTTTTTATTCCTTCTAACCATTTTACTAACCAAATATATCAAAATAACGCTTCTTTGATTTCTTTATAGATATGGCGCCAGTCCGAATCCACCAGATGGTGGCGACTCAGTTGTTCTTGCCCTACTCGAAAAATTAACAGAGAACGGACGTAATTACGTTTTACAAAATGTTTCGTGCTTGCAAATTTTACTACGCAATATGCCAATGATTGAGATGCCATGTAAGGTGAGTAGCAACTACACAAGCACACAAACATACAATCCGTTTGGCCAAAGCTTAAAATTATAAAACACTAATATCGAGGTTTATCTTCATAATGGCGGCTCCTGTAGGTTGTCGATAGGAAGTTTGCCAACCATATAAAGGACCTTAGATTTATATGCTTATGACATTACAAATAACATAACGAAAATGTAAGTTGGTTGATCTAGAGCTCATTCCGCGGCTCTTTTTCAATAAGAAGTGGGATGTATGTACATGGAAATATGAATGTATTCGAAAAAAAAGCTATCAACAAAATGGGAGTTACGCCTTTAGTTTTGATACATTTATATGCATGTATGTAGTGTATCGTGCGAATTGATTGAAATTTAGTATAGGGGTTCTTCTGTGACTGATTCTATATTTGAGAAACTTTTTTTTCCGGCAAGTGGACCAGGGGCCGACTTATTCCAAAAAATCTTTTTTGTGGCGTGGTTCACGTGAAATCCTGTACATGGGTTTATCTTTGACAAACATATGATTTGAGAAACTTTTCATTCCGCGAAGTGAACCAAGGACCAACCTCTTCTATAAAAAATAGTGTATATTGCGATTTGCTTGAAATTTGGTTTAGGGGTACTTCCGTGACCAACTAATTTTTTTTTTTAATTTTCATTCCAGAAAGTGGACCAGTGACCGAACTATTCTACATAAAATAATGTATAGTGTGATATGATATATGGGCACTTCCTGATCGATTGCATTGTTCGAGTTGCCTAATATTTGGTATATGGGTAGCATTTTGCCTGGTGAAGTTTTTGGATCACGTTTTTTCCGGGAAGTGGATCAGGGACTAGTCTATTCCAATAAATTCTATTCACGGTTAGATTTGCCTGATATTTGGTAGTTAGGTAGCTTCTATCGTAAGTCGCTTATAGCTGAAATTCCGACTCAGAAATTACCGGAAGATGCTATGGTCGTGGACATACTTTAAAAATAATAAAATTTAAAAAATTCGCGAATTTATATATAATGTAAGGAAATAAAAAAGTATTCGTGTGAACTAAGCGGGGATGTAAGAAAACATTTATTTGAAACAATTTTTCAATTTAATACATCGTTTACAAACGACGATGGTTACTGGAACATGTTTCTGAATTTCATTTCCTCTTCAGCTAGCTTCTCGGGAGCTGAGTATAGAACTCGAAATCTCCAAGAGCTTAGTAACATTAGGTTTATAGCATTGCTTTTATAAGCAGTAATTCCGCTGTTCACTAAATCGTTGTTGGCTAACTAAGCATCATCTAAGAGGTCGCCTTGTATGAGGTGCTGTGAAGGAGAAGAGGGCGCAAAAGGCCTATGGTCACACAGAAACCCTCTATCCTTCTATGAACTTTTCTGGTGAGTGGTACTAGGCAATGCTAAGGGAATTTAAATGGCGTTAACGCTTGTTGGTAAGAGCTGACCTTTTATCCTAACACTGAAAGGAATACTTCAATAAGGATTCGAAACACGTAATATAAGCTTATAAATCATAAGCGTTTCACTATCTTAACCAACCTCGACTTCATCGATAAAGGTGAGGGAGTTGCATAAATTGGGGCAAAAGTCTGTTGAAACTTTTAATGGATGATAGCAAGCTGAAAGCAAGAGAGTGTCGATTTAGCGAGGAGGTTGACCAAGTTGATCGTAAACACCTCCGAGCAATATATCAGGGAACGCATCTTTTACTAAAATAATACTCGTTATTAATATTTTGTTCATGAAAAGAACCTCAATCTTTATTTGAGCTGAATTGATTTAAGTATATTCCCTCTTCTCTCTATTTTTTCCAGCCAATCATCTATAGTACTCGACGTGAGATATTTTTCAAAAAATATGGCCGCCTTTTAATTGATCGCATTATCACAAAGGAGCAGGTGTATGGTGTTGTCTCCTTGCGGCATTTGTGTCGGTAGGTATGCATATATGTATGTACATACGTATAACAAGAATTTGCGTCAGCGATAATAACAAATAATGGACACTGTGGACTTGATATAACCAAGCCATAGCTTATAAGTGTGTCAACAATTTCATATTGAAGATTTATCGGCATCTGTTTCATGATGAAGCCGATGTGGCGACAATAACCAATAACCAGCCTTTAACTTTTCGACAAAATCGAAAAATTTTGATGACAAATACTTTTTTCAATAACTATATTATTTTCTAGATACCTTTTTATAACATATCGATTAAATTACGGTAAATAGCCGATAACTTTTCGCAAACAAACCATTATTGTTGTTGTTGTTGTAGCGATAAAAATACTCGCCGAAAGTTTTAGAGAGTGTTCTTGATGTTGATGATCCTTTGTCGGATATAGATACGGTAAGTTCTGGTAACAAGCACCATTAATGTACAAGCGCGAGCGATTTAATATGACCACATTGAACCTTCTAGGCTATCCCGCCTACCACCTCCTAGTTCCATAGGGAAGTTGTGGTCACCAGAGCATCGGCTGCTAAATAAACAGGATTCGCAACGGGAAGATGAGGTTGGTAATTGGGTTGGAGAAGTTATGAATTGGCTGACAACCCCTTGAAATGGCTGCTTTACACAGCCACTTTGAGTATTTTAATCGTCTCTTACGAAAGCGCCCTAACGCACTGGGGTAATTATCTATACATATAAAATAGGATGTATGTATGTTTGTATGTTTGTTTGAGGCTTATGGACTACGAAACTACCACCCCGATTTTATTCAAATTTTCAGGATAACTTAGTAGGAATTCGGAGAGTGTTTGTGACAAAAAGTTTTTTTTCGGGGAAGTGGACCAGGGACCGATTTATTCTAAACTATCGTATATATGGCTCGCTTTGCCTGAAATTTGGTATGTAGGTAGCGTTATATCTAGAATAAAATGTCGGGTGTCTTCCGGGAAGTGGACCAGGATACATATTGGTGACTAGGGTCTCGAGATATAGGACAAAAAGTGGACCCGGGTACCCATAGAATGTGTTTATAAAATATGGATATCAAATGAAAGCTGCTGATGAGTGCTTTAGTACAGGGTAGTTTACATACCTATTGGTGATAAGGGTCTCGAGATATAAGCCAAAACGTGGACCCGTGCACCCCTAGAATGTGTTTATACAATATGGATATCAGATGAAAGCTGTTGATGAGTGATTTAGTACAGGGTAGTTTTCATACCTATTTGTGACTAGGGTCTCGAGATATAGGCCAAAACGTGGACCCGGGTACCCCTAGAATGTGTTTATACAATATGGATATCAAATGAAACCTGTTGATGAGTGCTTCAATACAGGGTAGTTTTCATACCTATTGGTGAGAATATCTCGAGATATAGGCCAAAATGTGGATCAGGGCAACACTAGGATGTGTTTTTACATTATGGATAGCAAATTGAAGCTGTTGATGTGTGCTTTACTACAGATAATTTTTTATACCACTGGGTGTCTTGGGTCTCGAGATATAGGCCAAAACGTGGACCCGGGTACCCCTAGAATGTGTGTATATTTTGGATATCAAATGAAAGGTGTTGCTGGGAGCTTTTAAGTAATTTTCATTGTGATATTCGATTTAGGCGCATCAACCTGGCAAAACTGATAAATGTGCATGCGAAGCCGAAATAAAGACATGAATTAATAATACCCACATACTTATTTACATACGTCCTATTCGATTTGCTTGAAATTTGGTATATACATTTGCCTATATTAGTATTTACGATGCTTTTTTCCCGGAAGTAGATCAGAGACGGACTGGGACTGGGATTAGGACTGGGACTGAGACTGAGACTCGGAGTGGGACTGGGACTGAGACTCGGAATGGGACTGGAACAAAACACATACCACCCTGTGGGACTGGCAATAAGATATGAAGAAGAATGAGAAAACCTTGAGAGAAGAGATAAGAATGAGACGAAGATGGAGATAGATGAAGCGAAAAATACGGAGGAAAGAGTGAATACAAAGATTAGAAAAAAGTGAAGAGGGGCGAGGGCAGAGTTAGACGGAAAAACCTTATTAAAATATATGCAGATATACCAAATTTAGGGCAGAACAACGTCTGCCGGGTCTGCTAGTTATTATTATTTGGCCTGGAAGCACTGCGACCTTTGTGCAGATCTATTTTGCATGAATTTTCAACCTAATTTTGTATGTGAAGGCTTTTTATGTATCTAAGTACCACCTCAGGCTTTTTACTCGATATAACATGGGGATTAAGAGTCACACCACCCAGATGAGAGAGTCTCTGCCTTGCCAGAGCGGTACATTCGCAGAGAATGTGAAGCGGCGTTTCATCATCCAACTCACAGAAACGATAAATTTGGGTATCGGATAGATTTAATTTACTTAGATGATATCGTAGACCGCAGTGTCCCGTATAGTACCAAGTGAGATTTCCTAGGTCCTCCCTGATTAGATGAATGAGTTTGGCTGATATTTTCGTTGCCGGAAATATAAAAAATTTGGCCTGTCTTTGCCCTGGGCAGTCAATCCAGTGACGTATGACTTGTTTTGTTTCCCAATTACTCACGGTTTCCCTGGTGTGTGCTTTTGTGAGTCCGCAAAAGGGATCTTGACCAGCGCCCGTTCTTCCGTCATTGAAATTCGATCTGTCCGTGAACCAGAATTCTGAGTCAGGGTCATTGTAATGATTCTCTGTTTCCTAGTGTGTCCTGTCCACAATGGACACTTCAGAGTTCCGTGCGATTTTGAGCTTCACTGCGGTAATTAGAAAATATGTCCGTAGACTCTCTCAGTATTAGACTTAGGTATGTTGGGTATGATTTTTCGTATATTTTCGACACAGGCTACTGTGCGTGTGTATATATATACTTGTAAAAAGTTATCTATGCAAATGCATATGTATAAACGCACGTTAATATGCATTTTCTGATTATATACTTATTTACATATGCACCTACACAAGAAATCGTATAACTGCATAGCAAGTTGAAATACAGCCCTGCAAAAAATGCGATTAGTCTAGGATGAGTCATAAAGGAGTGCGCGACTAATGCCAGTTTTGATCTCTATGTGTTTGAATATGTCCTATGAAAAGACTAATTGTACTCGAACGGGAACGATAGGACAAAACCCCTTTTGTACACATTTGGGAACGAATGAAGACTAATCTCTTTTCTCATCAAAAAGTGTTAGTTTTCATATGGTAACAGGTTTTGCACATTTTAAACGCAATATTAAAACTTGCAAGAAATTGTTAGATACATCTATGTAAAAAATTATTAAGCAGCCAACTCGTCCCAAGAGATATGGGTCGACGGTAATGGAACATATGGTCGAAGTCATTTAGTTTCGGTATAGGGCACTGAAGTTTTCTTAAGTAATTCGAATCAATCACCTATAATCTTTTTTATTTAACTCACTTCGTTTTTATATGTTTCTTAAAATAGGATACATAAATTTCAACCTGACTAGTCGCAACTGTACCCGAAAGGCACTAGGTAAATTATGCCTCAATGTAGTCAAAGGCGATCAATCGGAGGCCGATCTATTTGGGGATTAGTCGCACTATTTTTTGCAGGGAGTCTATAACCAAGCAACGCTAATGAAATTTCTTCATCGTCTTCGAACTTAATAAAAACAAAAAGAGCAAACTACTGAAGCCATTTAACTATATTTTATATCAAAGAAAATTGTTTAGTCTTCTTTTTATTATAATTAGCCATCTAGAAAATTTTCGATAAATAATCACTCAGAGGTGATGCTACTAAATGGAAAATAAGTACTACTAAAATAAATAATAAGAAAGCACTGAAGCGGGATCATGATTATCTTTGTTAACATATGTACATATGTATGCCAAGTTTCTTGAGTAAGGGGAACTCTAGCGAAAGTCAATTAACATAAATAAGCGCTCTAAATATTGACGAACAGCATAAGAAGCTGATAAGTCATAATCATAAAAGAAATGTAGTGCATTGAACTTTGAAACTAATTAAGCCCCATAATTGATCTAATAAAAGAGATAATGAGGTTGCTTGACAACTTAGGAAAGGCTTAGTTTGCGATTTGCTAAAATTGCCGGAAATGTTCGCTGTCACATATTTTACGACTCACGAAAAATGAAATTTGTAAGAAATTAGGTTATAAGATAACAAACAAAATATTTATTTGGGGACAAAGAAATGAGTTTCTGAATCAGTTGAGCAAACTTAAATAAGTTTCCATCGTTCAATGTTAGCAACATATTTTAATTGTGATTTAAGCAACACGCCTTTTCTTCTAGCAATGTTTTTTATACTCAGCGTAATTTGAACTCAGACACCAAATTCGGTATACGGGCTTAACTAGATCCAGTGACCAAAATCTGACTATAACCACGCTCACTTTTTCCATATCGAAAATTTTGAAAAATGGAAAAAATTAGATAATTCAAAAACGAATACCGCGAAGTTAGTGAAATTTGGTAGGTGGATTGGTTTTATAATGCAAAACATATATTCCAAAATTTTTTTAAATATTGGCATGGCACCACTCACATTTATAAGAAGACAATTTGGAAACACGCCGTAAATCAAAAGCCGTCAAATATATGTATTACGATGAAATGTTGCAGAGACACCATCCTTACAAAATTATATAGACAGATTGAAGGTAATCAAAATCGGTTATAGACCACGCCCACTTTTATATAAAAAATTTTTAAAATGGTCGTGGATGAATACAATAAGCTATATCTTTGCAGAAAAGCGTTATATCAGTGGAGTTTCATTTCTAAAGTGAAATTATAACAAGAAAAAGCCAAAAATTCAAATTTTTCAAAATGGTAGTGGCACCGCCCGTTTTTTGAACAAGCAATTTTCTTTGTTTCGGGAGCCATAACTCGAAGAAAAATTTACGAATCTTGTTAAGATTGGGTGCATACATTTTCCTTATAGCAGAAAATATATCTAGTAAAACTGGATGGAATCTGTTAAAGACCACGCCCACTTTTAGGTATAAAGGATGTTTAAAAGGTCGTAACTGATAGTAATAAACTATATCACGATGGGTATATAATGCTCGGTTGTTCCCGAAATAAGACACTTGTTTATTGTGTATTTGTATTTTCATGCCATAATTAGCGAAAACAAGTAAAAAGCCACTAAATTGTTCAATTAAAATATGACATTAAAAAGCTTTTAAAATGTCGTTTGTTTTGCATATTGCTGTGTTAACTAATATTAAAGGTAAACTTATTTTGCATAAAGTTAAAAATAACAGACATCCTTAGATGAAACTAATAGAGGGATTGTGAATCGTTCACATACGTTGAGAAATATGAGTTAAAATGCTTTGCAAACAAATGGCAATTTCTATGCATTTACTAGCAGATACGTTACACAAAGTGCAGTAGATAGAATACTATTAGTAAATTTGCTTGGTTTTATGGACCTCCAAAAGAGTTTTGGATTTGATATTATACCCATTTCTTATACAGATTTTTTATCACAAAGTTATCAGTTTGTTATCGAAAATTTGTTGAATTTTTTAGCGTGTTATTGCAAATACCTATAAAAGTTCACATCTGTCTATAAGACACCAGTAAAAAGCCGATGAGTCTGCGAAAACAAGCAAGCAATCACCCCTATTATGGTTGTTAATATCAACTATCACTTCATATCGTCACCGACATCACGTCGTATCGACATCAACGTCACGTGAATTATTAAAATAACAAAGGTGATCGAAGAGTAAAGATGTTGCAGGGACGAAATATAGTGTGAAGCAAAGTTAACAAAATTCTAGTAGGTCATATTCACCACTTACCACAGCAGAATTTGTTAAACTACCACTGTCTGTATTTGTTATTTAACAATTATTTGTACACTTTTTATTCAGCTAATCTGTTCCGAATTTACATTTTTACACTCAAAAACTGCAATCAGTGTGTTTTGTGTGCTTAAATTATGTTAAAACTTGTGTTAAAGTTTGTGGTGTGGTGGAAGTGACCTACTACGAATTTTCTTACGCTTCGCTGCTTTCCACCGAAGTTTGAGCCTGTAATATCTTTACTCTTCGATCAGTCTTTGAAAATAATATATTGACGTTGATGTGTTAGCGATAATTTTATAGAAAGAGTATAATCCCAATACTTTTGACAGTTGTTTGCTTAAAATTTGTTCTGTGGTTATTTGGTGCTAGGTTTAAAATTTTTAATTTAAATGTGAACGATGAAATGATGAGGGGAGCAAGTAGATGTTGATTCTTAAAAGAAAAGAGATGATCCAAAGACCTGATATATTTAATTTGCCAGATACGAAGTACTATAGTTAAAAATTTGTATTAGTGTATACTTCATAATTACGCGAAAAATATAAAGAATTCGTTTTTGAACTTTGGTGAAGATATTAATAGATGATAGATAGCCTTTCCCATTAATGAAAAATTTAGATCAATTGGGTAGTTGTATACATTGGTTCGCAATTTGCTAAAAACCGTCAAAAACTATTGGAAGAATTGTCAAAAGACTTGTTATGACTTCGGTATCAAAAATACGAAAGCGGAAAAGAAATGATTTTTCTTCTATCAAATGATATTTAGAAACAACCGTACAAGACATGAAAATTTGCAAGGGTTTTTGGAAACATCTTTTGAAAGGATCAACATTTCTTTTTCGCCGTTTTCGTATTATTGATACCGAGGCAAAATCCATCTTTCAACACCTCTCCCGACGTTTATGGTCGCGTTTTAGCAGTTACGAACTAAAGTAAACAACTACCACCAATTGATAGATGTTTGCTACAATGTAATCAATTAACTGCGTCACCTATTTAATTTATTTTAGATTTTTTGATTAATTTCGACTAGGTAAGGCCGCATTTTCATATGTTCAGGAGCAAAAAACATCCGTCTATGAATATAGAAAACCGCTCAACATTTATTTCAAATAAAATGAAATTAGCAGCAATATTTCGTTTTTTGGCCCAAGCTTCATACCATTTAAGTGTTGGTAATGATTTCAATTTGATCTTATCACAGAACGATATATTTTCTTTCAAAATCTAAAAGCATTAGTAAGTGTAATGCGTAGTATCCGAACTTAAGTTGTACAAACAAATTTAAAATATCAATATTAATGTCCTTGACTGAGTTTACTAGCAGTCAAATCCTTGTAATTGCCTGCGTCCTAATGTTAAAATATGTCAAAACAAACAAAAGTTTAAAATTTAAGACATCTAGCTTAAATTCAAATCTCAAACGAAAGCCGCTAAGCTTTAATTTTGTAACGTTATCTGGTCCCCAGAGGCGCTAGTTCAACAACAAAAGTTGTCATAATTAAGTCTGTTTGCATAATTAGAAATTGCCAGATTGTAAAAGCTGTTGCTGGATATTCATATTTCTAAAATACCCCTGACTACAATAGATGGAATATAATGAAGGCACTGCATAGTACTACTTGAGAACATCATATTATTTATTATATTGTTCGTTAACACAATAATTAGAAACACTTAAAGGAAGAAATATGTGGCCCCAAACCAAACCAAATTTGCAGGGGACCAGAAGCACTTTAATCATTATACTGTGCACATGTTTGAAGAAATTATTAATATCTAATTAGAATCAGCTTAAGATATGTCTTACCTTATGCTTCACATTTCTAGTAGGCAAGTAATTTTAGCGGTTTCTTTAGCTAGGACTGACGCTAATTTTGAGGTGGCCCAAGGTGTGTAATGTCGTGTAGAAAAACTGGAAGACAGCCATACAAAGCTATCTTTCTTACCCGGGGTTAAAGTGAAACCACAGTAGAGAAAATTTTACTAGGAACAAAACGTTTAGGCCTTCTCGCGATGTGCTTCATCGGTTCAAACGATATGAAGTAGTTACTGTTTGACTATAGGGTTATTATCGATGGTGAATTATTATCGTCGAGCTATCGGATTGTTATTGCCCAGTCATCGGCTTCTTATTGTTTTCGGCTTGCTATAGCTTATTAATGGACCATCGTTTTCATATTAAAATTTGTCGGTCTCTTTTTGATAACAAATCTGTGAATAGCTTACAACGATAACACGCCTCCAATAAACTAATAACACTCCGATAGAAATTGTTAACTTTTCTATAACGAATCGATAACACGCAAAAATAGAGAATTTTTTGATAAAATATCTTATATCGAATATTAGAGATTTCGACACATCACAATGTTGGTATTGGAGTATCCTCATTATATCAAACAGTCAGGCAGCATTAGGTGCTCTGCAGTCGTACACACTACTTCTAAGCCAGTGGATAAATGCTTTGAGGTCCTGCACAGGCAAACTACCCAGCCGAGTAGAGTGCTTTAGCTGTATTACATCATTCAGAGCCTTACTGACGACTCACAAAGCCTCTCACTAGGAAAACTATAAGTAACTAGAAAGCAAAGCAGTACAGAGAACACAGGATTGACTGCCCAGATCAAAGACAGACCAAATTGTTTATATTACCAGCAACGAGAATATCAGCAAAATTCATTTATCTAAGCAGAAGAGAACCTATGAACGTTCATTTGGTGCTATACGGAGTTCTGTTGTCTATGTTATTACTTAATTATATTAAATCTATTCGATACACAAATTTGTCACTTTTGAGAGCTGGGGATTAAAACGCCTATCGAGGTGACGTGACCTTTATTCGGTATTGATATGGAGTAAAAAGCATGAATGGGTATTTAAATAAATTAAAAGCATCAACCTGTAGTAAAAGGCTAAAAGGTCAACGACAATAAATCTAAATAAAGGTCTCAGTAAATAGAGGCCTAATAATAAAAATGCCGCGGGTAAATAAATGCTACAAAAGAACAATCGCAATGTTAGCAGATGAAATAGCAGGCAGCTATACGCATGCACACAGCACGAAAGAGCGCATTTGAAATTACAAAAACTTCAGGGACGAGAAGTGAAAAAGTTCGACCCTTGGAGAAAAGTAATAACAAACCAACTGCGCAGTATGAAATCAGCGCAATGTAAGTACGGAGTAATCGATCAGTTAAATTCTAACACGTTGTAAGTGAAATACGTGAAAAATTGGAATGGTGTGAACATAATATTTGGGTATGTACCCTGCTGTTCTACAAGTGACAAAAAGAGCACTTTCTCATGGCTATATTACTTACTTACTTAATTGGCGCTTAACCGTCCAAACGGTTATGGCCATCCAGCATGGTGCTCCAGTCGCTCCTTCGCTCCGCCAACCGGCGCCTATTGGTCACAAGGGAGCTTAAATCGTTTTGCACCTGGTCCTTCCAACGGAGTGGGGGCCGCCCTCTACCTCTGCTTCCATAGGCAGGTTCCGATAGAAACACTTTCTTGGCCGGAGCATCATCTTTCATTCGCATAACATGACCTAGCCAGCGCAGCCGCTGCGTTTTAATTCGCTGGACTATGTTGATGTCTGCGTATAGCTCATACAGCCCATCATTAAATCTTCTTCGATACCCGCCATCTCCAATGCGTAGAGGTGGAAATATTTTTCGAAGAACTTTTCTCTCGAACACTCCCAAAGCCGCTTCATCTGCTGTTGTCATGGTCTATGCTTCTGCCCCGTATAGCAGGACGGGTACGATAAGTGACTTGTAGAGTATGATTTTCGTTCGATCAGAGAGGACTCTAGTTTACAATTGCCTACCTAGTCCAAAGTAGCATTTATTGGCAAGATTGATTATTCGCTGGATTTCAGTGCGAAGAAAAGTATTACTAGATGAAACGTGTTCCTGGAGCTGTTCACACTTAATAACTACTTCAGCCTCTTGGCATCTTCCCAAAATAGCTCCTGTGGTCAATTTGAATTGTGACTTGAACTCACTGAGTACTCTTACTGGATTACGTCCATCTTGTTTTGCCATAGCCAGGGTTTTTCCTACAAGTATGTTCGATGTTGATTTGTTTGCTGCCTCGACAACCCACAATTTGTTTGTCCCACAATCGCCATCAACCTTTGCTGAGATGACGGCTTCTGATTTTGGTGGTATTTGCTGACTCTCTTCCACCAGCACTCGCTTACTGCTGTAGTCTCTCTCGTAGCCGAAATTAAGGGGCACATACATGTTCTTATATCGCACCGTCTTGCTTTGGATGTCGATATTGATGTTGGTCTATTAAGATGTCCACTCCAATTATGATTTCATCAAAAATCTCTGCCACTATAAAATTGTGTACTACCGTGACGTTCCGTGGTGTCTTCTCCAGTGGCTGTACGTACTCTTGCTCCATGCCCTATTAACATGTCGATTATCAAGTTCATTCGATGGATATTTCTCAAAGGCGTTTAGCTTACAACGTTGGGGATCTTGTGAAAAAGTATACCCAAAAGTCTGCAGTGTTTTGCGGAACGCCCTTGCTGTATGAGAAGGGATCTGATATATCTCAAGGCCTTTAGACGCTACCTCCAATGAAATGCCAATATTTAAAGGACATGTGAAGTGTATAGAACGCGGTTTCCTCTACCGCAATGGGTGTGAGAATTCTTATGTCTAGTGGCAGACAGGCCGAACTGCAGGGTGCTTAAAAGTTCAGTGATTTGAATGATAGCAGAGGGTGTGTAATAATAGAGAATTCTTACTTTACGATGATAAGTTGATCAATTTTCGATAAAAAATTGAAAGCTTTGGATAATAAATCGATAAATTATATATACGTGCAGCGGTTTTGTAACGTTGCGCCTCTCTTAGGGTATAGAACAATATAATGCTCTTCAAAACTAAAGCTATATACAGAGTTTTGTTTCCTCTGCATTGAAAAGCTTTTTCGTATTATATAAACCAGCGTTATTCTAATAAATATAATATTTAATTAGTTATTGAGTTAGTAATGAAAACCCCTAACCGCCTATCCATTGTGTAAATATTTACAACTAAGTTTTAAAGAGAAAAAAATATAGAGCATTCATAAGCTAAGTAAATAAGTTTTTTCCACTTTTATGTACTATTTTGTATTTGTGCCATACCTCTTTCATATTTTCTTTCATTGCTAGGCTTTTGTTTTTTTTATTGCATGCCGATGGCCGCTCCCTATACAACCTTCACCCGAGTTATTCCCCCGAGGTAGGAGTGGTGAAGAGGAATTATCTGGGGCATGGGACCGGTTAACTTGTTCACGGATGGGTCGAAGTTGGACGGAAAGGCTGGCGGGGGGGGGGGGGGGGTCTTTTGTCAAGAGCTAAATGTAAGCCGCAAGTTTAAGTTGGCTGATCACTGCAGTGTATTCCAAGCGGAAGTTGCTGCGATTAAGGATGCGGTGGATGATATGCTACCCAGCGCTACTACGGTTAGCGAATTTAACATCTTCTCTGATAGCCAAGCGGTTATAAAGGCCTTGAGCTCAACTGCAGTGCGATCGAGGGTGGTCTGGGAGTGCCTGACCTCACTTGCGATTGCATCGAATTATTTTACAATAAAGATTATCTGGGTCCCGGGCCATAGTGATATTCCGGGTAACTGTCAAGCGGATCTCTTAGCCCGAATCGGTACAACTGAACCGGATGAAGATGGCTGTAGGGATTTCGGGATCCGTAAGCCACCTGTGGATTGCTCTTCCATAGCTGGGCCTCGAGTCATCTCAGCAAACGTTGGGCGGACACTACGTCTTGCAGGGTATCAAGATCTTTCTGGCCGAAAGTGGATGGCAGGAGGTCTGCTGAAATAATTGGGTTCACTAAGGCTCACCTATCAATGGTCATTGGGGTTTTGAGAGGGCACTGTCCCATGGGTATCCATGCGGTACGTCTCAATATATTGGAAACTCCATCCTGCTGCAGCTGTATGGAGGATGATGAGAACTAGGCGAAAGTATTTCGGTCGTGACTCACTTGGATCTCCCGAGGAGCTATCCAAGGTTGAGATCCAATGATTCTCTAAGTAGTTATATCTACGTCACCGTTAGTTTAGTTTATTATATGTGGTATCACAACGGACCGTCATGTTGTCCAAGTGAGCTTCCCCTATGAGGGAAGCTACCACCCAACCTAACCTAGGCTTTTGTTTTGTTACGGGCTTAAGCTAAATGCAATAAGCTCATTCTTTTGTTTGTTCGAAAAAGAACAGATTTTGAAGCAAACTACAATTTTTTTTGCTTTCAGTCCAGCAACTCTTAAATACATCAGTGACCAGCAAGAAAGAGAAAATTTTTTCTTAACTTATTTAAAAAAAAAATTCATTGTACACAACAGAGTTCTGAAAACTTCATTCTACTTGTTTAGTTCTTGTGTGTAAGCAAAACTTGAACGGGCGGTTGCCAATGCTTCAATACATGAACTAAACTTTTACAAAGCTGTAGTATGTATTTAGTATTTGTTATTTTGATATTAATTACCAACAACATTATTATTAAACTTTATTTTGTTTTCAAATCACAAAGTTTCTTACACACTTCCACTCAATCACTAAATTTCTTGTCAACATGTTGCAGATGCCGCATACGTGATCTGCTGCGCCAAAACTGCCAACTACCCAATGGCATCGATACGTTAAGGCTACCGAGACGCTTGCAACGCTACATTGACTTAATGGAAGAGCTAGAGGGCCCACAGAAAAACGATGATGCCGAGAATAATGCAGCGCTGGAAAAACTTCAGGCAAATGGTGGTGGTGTGCAAAGTGCAAAGAAGCGTGTACATTTTGCTGGCTCTAAAGAAGAGGAGCAATCCTTTGAGGATGTGGTGGTTGAAGTGGGTGTAGAGGTTGTAGACAATTCAGTAATGGAAGAGAACCAAAATAGAGTGATGATGTGTGATTTGGCAGCAATAGCAGAAGAGGCTGCAATGGAAATAGAAAATCTTGAAGAGTTGGAGGAGGAAAACATGGCGCAATTAGAGAATGAAAAACGCAATGACTTGGTGGTTGTGGCTGAAAAGCCGTTAGCAGTTGACATTATCAATCCAGTGCAGGTGCAATTGAGTGCCAAAAATATTGAAAGTAGTAGTAGTTGTTGTAGTGACAGCAGCGATGAGGAAATTGCGATAGAGTATACGAGAAATAACAATAACAAAAACAAAAACGAGTACACTATTCAAAGCAAGGTCAGCGAATGTAGCGAGCGCCAACTAAGCTAACAAATAAAACAATATAAAAAGCTATCGTTATGTACATGCTAATGGCGTTTTCTTTTCTGGAAAAAATGTTACCCTCATGTTGCACTCTTATATTCTAAATGGCTGAACTTGTAGGTAATTGTGCCCTTTTTCGTATTCAAAGGTAAATATTTTCTGAAAGGAAGACACAAATTTACGAGACAGCATAAAACAAAGAACAGCGTTACATTATTTTCAGGCGGAAAAAAGCCATAAGTTTGAATTGTGCGCTAAGCTTATTCGAACATTGCTGAAATCTTAGTTATGCAAGAAGTAAAACTGTAATCATATAAATAAAGTTGGATTTTTTGTTTGAAAGTTTAACTATTTACTGAACAGCAAATAGCCTTTTGGCTGGTTATTCACTTTATTTAACTTAAACAAATTTATAACAACTACCCACCAAAAAATGGTGATGGTTTTAAAATTGCTTTAAAAACAACTATCAAACTGTAAATGTAGAAAATTTTAATAAAAGAAATTATGTTTTCTTTTGAAAATTTTTGCTTACAAGGTTTTGTATGTAAATATTCTCGGAGTGCTCAAACTTAGGGACCAACCGCCCACGTCTTGTGTTATTGGGTGCTATCTTTCGGAGAATTTTGTCAAGATAAAGGTGGCCACATCTCGTAAGCGTCAAGGGTCACTCTTTCGAATACTTTTATCAATCAGTTGGCACTAACATTGTTGTTGGGCGCCGAACCCAATGCATATTGGATCTGTGAGTTATAGAACAAATTGTGGTTAGGCCAAACTTTACAGGTACACAAGTAAATCTAAACACACTCTAAGTTTTGACGTCCCTGCTACCGTTATAGTGTGTATCTAGCCAGTCCAGCTGCAAACGGAAGCTACCTATAAAAGTAAAAAAGACTAAGCCTTATCAATATTATGGCCCCATAAATAATTAGAACCAGACGATATTCTCACAGCCCAACTGCAACGGATTGCCATTAAGCTATTGCTTACAGTCCTATAATAAAGTTGTATTAGGCTCAATTATCTTCACGTGTTATGAAGGAGAGATATTCAAGTAGTTACTGTCCGCAATGCGAAAAAGGCCCTCTGTCTAAGCTGAACGATTTAAGACCCATAGGTTTTTCGCAATTTCCCTCTAAAATTTTGGGTAAACTTCTGGAAGATAGTTTATTTCCCAGAGTCAAATCGAATAAATTAGTTACATCAATGGTAATGGTTTGAATTCCTTGGTATCAAACATTGATAGATCACAATTGGCATTTTTGGATATAGCAGATACCCATAATGATGTCAACTGACGCATGTCTTGTTGGATCTTTCCATAAACAGCTTACATACTTCGAATTGGAGCTGGTTGGCAATACGATCCCTGAAATAGTTGCATCGTTCGGGTTGTTCTGTGTCGAGACCCCACGTTCGTCGCCCCCAAAATTTCTATTAAACCTTTGCGGCTCCCTGCTGTTCACACCGCGGTTCACTCTCAAACGTACCTCCGACAGATTCTAGCAGTGACGCTTCCCAGAAGGCCACATCAACTCTCCACTGTTGCTCGCGCCATATGGCGCCTCCATCTAACACGGCCGCTGCAAATAATCATTACAATCTACGCAGCATGTACAATAGCAATGCCGAGTACTAGCTTTTACCCCCGTACCTCCCCTCCTTTTCCGACACACGTACTCGCATAAGAAGGAGTCTTAGTCCCCCACACCGTGTGTTTCGTATGCCAGCTTAGAATATTTACGAACGCGACATCGGTGCAATGTAGTTCATGCTTTGGCCGATGCCACCTCCTTAGATGCTCTGGGCTTGGAAACGGCAAACGTTCGACCCGTATATTTGTTGCACCTTGCTGAAAAAATACTAGGACCAACTCATCGACACCAGGTACTCCAGCAGCAATCGAACGGCACACTCGAAAAAGTCTATGTCCTTCAAGGCACCTTCACCCATCTCTGATTCCCAGAGTGACGGGGCAGCCGTAAAAAAAAAACAATCCCTAAAATAGAGAAAAGAGGCACCCTCGAAGAAGAGTTAACCAGCTTTTACAAATCATGGAGGTGGTATGAAACCTTAAATAAAGGGTGTTATCAATAATATGCAACTGGAACCCAATATGGCCGAGAGCTCAAATTAGCTGCATCTTTCTCCTTCGTAGTCAAAACACATCATCACATTTTGAGCATAAGCGCATTCATTTTCTTGCGCTAAATTGTAAACGCTGCGCTTTGTTAAGCTTCTGAAAAAAAAAAAAAAAAAAATAAAGGAACACAAAAAATGATGTTAAGCTTAAACTTGCATTCTTAACTCAATCTACAACTAAATCAAGAGCCAAGTGTATAAAAAAGGCTCAACGATTGTTAGTGGATGAAAACTTTTTGAATTGCCTAAACTCGTTTTTTCCATTTTATTTTTTTATTTAATACAATACTTACAACTGTAACCAAGTTGTTGGAATGTCAAGGCAGGAAATGACAATACTTTTAAAGTATTTACCAACGTACACACACATGCATACATATGTATGTATATATGTGTAAGTATGCTCTTGTAGTTAGATAAAACGAAAAAATGGATAAAAATCGTAATTCAATTGAAAACCACACAAAAAGGAAAGATTAAAACTGTATTCTACTCACCGATAAGTTTCTTCGCTGACATTGATACGTCCCGGCACACCTGTGGTCTCTGTACGACTTGTCAGATTCACTGTATTACCAAATAGACAATAACGTGGCACACGATTACCAATCACGCCAGTCACAACTTCGCCTGAATGAATGCCAATTGTCACTTGCTGTGAAAATAGAAAAATTGAAAAAAAGGATAAGAGTAAGAGATTAAAAGTAGCAGAGACTGTATTTATTTAAGCGATATTCGATATATCCTTACAAAGCTACCGCTATAATATTTAATCGAAAAGTTTGGAAAAGAAGATTATATGTGTGTACTATGTAGGAGCGGAGTTGGGCTTAATTAGGACATATGTAAGTAGATACATATAAACTAAACCACATACACATTCAGACATATAAAAAAAAAGGATGAGAAGGATAACTGAAATCAGTAATACTAATTATAGTACACTTAAAATTTTTTAATGGTAAGCTGTACGAGATTCATGCAGACATATACATAGGCCAGCCAATTAGCCTTACAAAGGTAATATACGTAAACCTTATATGTATGTCGCATAAAAAGTCCAGTTACATTTTACCGTTATGCCCTATCGCTGTAAGCGCTCGGCAGTGCTTTCTTAGTTTTATTGGTGAAGAAACAAGTAGTTAATTAGTCAATTATAAGTTCGCGGTTTACTTTAATCGGTGTGAAAAAAACAGTGTGCACAAAACATTTTTCGTAGTCTTACTAATAACTTGTAAAATTGAATGTAATTTTGACGTGGTCTTGTTAATATTGTCAAAATATTGTGGATGAAATTTAAGTTTCATGTGAATTTCAGTTTAAAGTAAAAGGAAAACATGTAGTAAAATATGTTGACGATATTCTCGCAATAGTAAAACGTAAAGACGTTGAATTAATACAAGAAAACTTAAATAGTTATCACAACAAAATAAAATTCACTACTGAGATGGAGAATGACAACAGCATCCCCTATCTGGACGTCAGAATATTTAAAAACCAAAATAATGGAAGTCTGTCCTTTGATTGGTTCACAAAGCCCCTAGCATCTGGTCGTCTTATAAATTTTCATTCTTGCCAACCGATGAAATATAAAATAAATACGGCGAAAAATTTAATAAACAAGGTATTAACCACAAGCGACCAACAATACTGGAACAAAAACCTGCAAAAAATACACGAAATATTAAAAAACAATAGCTATCCACACGCCCTAATTAAAAATCTAACAGAACAAGGAATAAGAGAAACAATCACGACACGAAACGAACCAACAATACGTAAAGAAAATCGAATTAAGCAATATTTCGGTGTAACCTATATTCCCAAACTATCTCAAAACAGCAGCAAAGCAGTAACAAAAAATAACCAAAACATAGCCCTAGCATACAAATCCAACTCCACACTAGCGAATATATTTACGCGAACAAAAAGCCCGATCGACAAACTCGAACAACATAATATAATATATGAAGTAACATGTCAAGGTAAAGAAGATGAAAGCTGCAACAGGGTATACATTGGAACCACGAAACGAACCCTCGGCGTCAGACTAAAAGAGTACGGAAGCGATATAAACAAAAAGAGAAGTGCAACGGCCTTATCACAACACATCACGGCAAGTGGCCACGAAGCTGATCTAGCAAACACAAAGATAATAGACCGCAACAAATATGGGAGAACGCGATACACATTAGAGAGTTTACGAATACTAGAAAAAAGAGAAAATATGGTAAATAAAAAAGAAGACACACAAAACATTGCAGCAGCTTAGCTTTTATGTTTATAATTATAATTTAGTATGACGATGATACCAAACGATGATGGTACTATTTTTTAATTTTTATATCCTAACTAAACATATTGTGTAAGTGTTGTTTCTTCTTGTTTTTAATGTTGTTACACGTAAATTTGTTAATAAGTGTCTTATATAAGGCTTATTATTGTTTTTCACGGTTGTTTATTTTTTGTTGTTTTTTAAATAAATAGATCACCCCTGATGATGCTAGGAAGTCTAGCGAAACGTTGGGTTAGAAAAGTGGAATAAATTATTTTATTTGCACTTCACAGTTAATGGTCAAAAGAGCCTAACTCAAAAAATTTAAATTAATATAAAATTGACCGGAAAACCTCTAAAAAAAGGAAAACTCAAGTCACTGGCTTGAGGATAGGGATATAGAGGCTCTTTTGAACAATATTGACAGCGTTCAAAGTTTTACTTATGAAATAATTGAGGACATTTTTATAGTGACGATAGTTTGCATGGTCCAGATTATTCTCCTGAGTTCGAGAGGAAAATGCTTTTGGAGAGGAATTGACGAAAATCGCAGATCCGCCCTCTTGAGCCTCTGAAAAAAATAAGTAAACCTCCTGCAGAAAAAAAGGCCAGCATCAAAATAACAAGTAGAATTAAACGAAAATAAAGATGTATCTTATGCTCTTATGCTTTTGGGTAATAATGGTCATGTTTCGAGTAACAATCCCGTGCAGCGTATTAGCGAAAAACTATGACTATGAATGTTGTCTATACTTGACCTGCTCACAACACAGATTAAAATATGTCAATAATATATGAATAATTTCCCACAAATTGTTCTATAACCTAGCTTAAGAAACCAAAAACCTAGTATTTTCATTCAATAAAATCAACACTGAAGACAAATAAGTTTTTATTAAATATTTATTTAAAATAACACACGGAAATAGTGTAGTACGTAAAATTTACGCACATTACATACATTATGCTCCGGCCATAAAGGTGTTCTTATCCGATCCCGCCTATCGAAGCAGAGGAAGTGGTAGAAACCGATTTAATACACTTGGTGTGACAAATCGGCGTCAATTAAGCCAGCGCAGAAACGACTGGCGGGCTTGTTAGGAGGCCATAATCATTTAAACGGTTAAGCGCCAATTAAGTAAGTAAGTACACCTTTTTACAGTTTTATAGCGAAGAAGATATTGGAACTACATTGATATGCTTGGTTTAATCTTGTTAGTATTGCATTAGAGTTCCCTTGAAATACTTTACCCTAGATGCTTCAGCGTAACAGAAAGGTTAAGAAAAGTGATATCCAGGAGTGAGAGACTGATATGAAAGCTGAGAGTGAATACAGAATTCTCACGGATTAATGAATACAACCATGAGGTGCTCATTGTAGCCTTATATAATATCCGAGTACGGAACGGGTGGTGGTTGAATTTAAGACTCAAACGGAAAGTGAAAAATTGCTCGAGGTTTAGATCATAGGGTCTCAGAGGCGTATTCGCTGCTTTCTTACACAAATCAGTCTTTTAACTTAATTGAAATTAAAAAAGAGAGGAGCGACGTAAATAAAATACATTCTTGCTATGAGAGGAGGCATATGGTAATTAGTGGGACATATACAACGCGCAATTGAAAACGCTGAACATCTCCAAGGCTATTAAAATAAAACTGAGTACAAAGTGACGATTTTTATTGATAGGGTCCCATAATAGAATTTGCCAAGGGCCCCAGGTGGTATAGTTACGCCAATGATGGAAGAAAAGATATAAAAATAGGCAAAGGAAAAAATTAGGAAGTGAAAAGATGAACAGACATTATAGAAATAAGAATAAGATCTATTTCATAGCATAGAATGGTTGCACATACATAAACGCATTATAAAGTTTATACTCCCACGTTTGCCTGAATGTAATCTTAATTGGTGCGATTCTGATGCTGAAGAAGTCTGTATTATTGCTGCAAGCGTCGATCGCAGTAAAAGTAGCCTAGAACGGAAAACATATTGCAACGAATTTAGTGCAATTCCTCTTATTTGCAACCTTCTGCTAACGTTCGAATCACTAAACTGTTGAATAAATAACTCCAATATTCGATAATGCAAATAGGTTTTTATTATACTACTTTCACAATACTACTACTACTACTCGACAGATAGCGTGCTTAAATCAAACTGATTTGTCGTGCCTCAACTGTTGCTGCTTTTATACTGTTTGGTTTCCTCGTTGATATATTTCTAGGCGCTTCTATTTCTAGAATTTACTAGTAAGTTAGCAGCTATAAATCTCTCAGCTATAACTACAGCTGCACGATTTTATAGCTTCTCTTATAGCCCATGCGCGTGTATATGTGTGATACTTGCACAAATGATGGCATACTTTTGTGAGTACCTCAGATATATGCATGTGTTTGTGCGTTACTCTCCGCGGCTTGTATGAATGATTGATTTGTTGATTTGCTTGTCATTGCTTAGTATCGGCTTAGAGATGATAGTATCCCTTAGTGTTACTCATATTTTCACAATATGTTATTTTCCCTTTATATCTTATTTGTTTTCAAAATTATTTCAAAATTGTTTTCCCACCTAATTTTTAATTTGGTTTGTTACTTAGTATCTGCCAAAAAGCAGACAGGTGTTGCATATGATCCATCAAGCAGGAAAGGCGTGGAGTGGCAAAATTTCTAAGATCATGTGCACATCTTACGATATAAGACTCATAGCTTGGCTTATATTACTAAAGCTAGATGATTTAAGGCTTACGATGGACATTATAGCGGGGTCTTCTGGCCTCCTCAGTAACTGCAGATATAAGAAGTGCGAACTGCAGCAAGAAACGAAAGAGCACATATTTTACTCGCGCACTGTACTCGCGAGATCCAGGGTCCAACTACTATAGGCGTTAGAATTACCAGATCTCAAAGTAGCATTTAAACTAGATGCGTGAAAATGTCTACTATTTGCCAAGTGGACGGAATTATTCTATAATATGAGTCCTGGTGCCTAATTGGAGTTTTTCCGTTAGGTCTTGAAGCAAATTATGAAAACATCAAGGTAAATTTAATTTATTGACTGGACTGTTCAAGCTAACCAAGCTTTGTTTATAACATAAAGTAGGACTGTTTGAAAATTTTTCCAGCTACAATGGAAATAGAAGATTTTTTCACAAAGAACACGAAAATATCACTTATTAAAAGATAAAGTGTAAAATGTGTGTGAAAATGAAAAGTTTCTGCCCCTTTTTAGGCTTTCGTTGAAAGTGAATCAAGCCCTACGTCTGATAATCTATGTAAAATGCTTAAGGTATGTGTGTTATTATAATTATTATTATTAGGCCTGGAAGCGCTGCAACCTTTGTGCAAATCCATAATGTATGACCTTTCAGCTTAATTTTGTATGTGAAAGCTTTTGTGAGGCTTTTTACTCCATATTACATAGGGATTAAGAGTCACACCACCAGATCGACGAATTCGCAGAGAATGTGAACCGGCGTTTCGTCCTTCAGCTCACAGACACGACAAATTTGAGTATCGGTTAAATTTAACTTATTTAGGTGATATCGTAGACTACAGTGTGCCGTATAGTACCCAGTGAGAGTTCTTAGGTCCTCCCTGCTTAGATTAATGAATTTGGCTGATAATTTCGTTGCTGTAAGTATAAACAGTTTGGCCTGTCTTTGCCCTGGACAGCCAATCCAGTGACGTCTGAACTGTTTTGTTTCCCAGTTCTTATGGTTTCCCTGGTATGTGCTTTTGTAAGTCGACGGAAGGGCTCTGGACCATAGAATGCTGCTAAAGTACGCTGCTTTGCTAGGTTATCTGCATGTTCATTACCTTCATGTTCCTGACGTCCGGGAACCCATAATATGCAAAAACCCTGTTTTTGGCTCCCAGGTCATTAAGGATTTCAATGCAGTAATCCACTAGCTTAGATGTAACTGTGTAGGATTGCAAGGCAAGCAGGGCCGCCTGGCTGTTCGGCATAATGTAGATGCTCTTCGAGGATGAGCGTCTTCGCAGACATTTTCTACCGCAGACTTCTATTGTATAGATTTCTGCCTGAAATATGTTGGGGTAGCATCACATTGGTATCGATTTCTTGAATTTCGGTACATAGATGCCAGCCCTCGTTCATCCGTTATCGAATTTCGATCCGTCCACGAACCAGACCTCTGCTCTGAGTCAGGGTCATTACACAGATTCCCTGTTTCCCAGTGCGTCCTATCCACAATGGACACTTCGAAGTTCCGTGAGTTTCTGAGCTTAGGGGACATTGCGTAACGCGGTTTTAATGTGGGATTTCCTATGTTTGTTACTCTCTTTATACCACATAACAAAAAAATGTTACGTATACGCACTGGTGCCCGCGTCCTTTTAGATGACGCGGATATATTTTCGTGTAATTGGTTGGTTTTTACTCAAATAACCTGCCTTACTAATTGTGTAGTTCGATGTGCACTAAAGGCGCGTTTTTTAGTTTTCATAAACTATATTTACTATTTATTTAATTGCAAAGAGTCGCTTTTGTTTAAATAAGTTTTTAAAAACCATTAGACTTAGTTAAGCCACAAACTACTTCATATTGTGGATAGTTTCGCACAAGTATACTGAATGTACTGTAGTAAGTAGTATATAACTGTGCCTTCAAACTAACTCGCATCCTCTTGGCTTTCGTGCAATTTAACATTTGCCCTAAAAGGAATTTTACATGTCCGTGACACGTTTCCACATTGTCAAGTATCACCACAGCCTTGAGCATTTTGAAATATGTGGCGGTCTGCACCCTTCCCTGCAACGTCAACCCTCAGTTGACATGATTTAAGTGAGCGCTAAGTATGCATTAAGGCTAAGTAGTTTTTGACAGATTTTCAGCGCATCACAAGCACTAAAGCGGAAATTCTTGGTCAACTTGAAATTCGTTGGGTGCCTTAGATTTTGCATTGATGTTAGGTTGTAGGCGTCACAGTAAGCAAAAGTAACTCCTGCGAGAAATTTAGCAATTTATTAGTATGATTTTAGAAAGTTTTTAAAGTTTTGAAATGCTATGGAAATTCGTAAAAGTTTACACCAAGTAAGAAATGGGTTTCGTGACCTTTTCATGTTGGCAAACCGAAAGGGTTTATTTATAGGAGTGAAGAGCACGTATAAAATATAAGCGCAAGTACGTACACATGCGGTCAAAAAAAAAAAAAAAAGCCCACGAAAATTGCTCTCCTCTGACAGTATTTCTACGACCACTACAGTTCCAATATTGGCAATACGTCAGCTCATTTAGTTTTCGTAAAAGTAGTGATATTTAATAAAAGTAATAGTAAAAGTAAAAATATCTTTAAAGAAATTTACGTACATGTCTACAAACTGCAAATAACCCGAAACATGATCACCGTAGGCAATGTATATTGCAATAAGTCATCCGTTAGCAGATTCTGCATGAAATATATAGAATCGGAGATTTTATCCAGTCCATAGGAGATAGATAGTTCCTCTGAACACAGTTAAAACTGCTGCTGAAATAGCCATTGTATAAGGATAGTATAAAAATGAAAATTAGAATCGCAAGGGTATAGCGTCTCTTGAGGAAAAATAATTTGATGGCCCGTGGCTAAAGAAAATCCGCTTTCCACCACAAAAAAGCGATCCCGCATGTTAGCTGGTATTGCAAAAACACCAATTTGACAAAGCACGATTAGCTATGATTCATATTCTCTTACCAGTATAAAATAAATGTTATACAGTTAAGGATCGCGGTGCGTCCCAAAAAACCGGGTGGATTGGGTCAAAACTTCTCTCAGGCAACAGTGAAGGATTCTCCGTATATAATGGTGTGGCAAGCATAAAAATCCTAAGAGTTGCTTATATTGTTATATTGCTTATATGTTAATGAGTTAAGCTAACTCCGCCGCCTAAACTGACAGCACTGAAGACGGCATCTCACCAAGAATTGGGAGGCTAATCGAGCACGGTAAGCTGAGCGCAGCTGCGAATCCATATTTTTGTATTTTGGCGCTAATCACGCATTACAAAAATTAACTGAATATATTTAATTTACGCTAATGAGAGAATATGATTCGTCCCCAGTCGCTCCGAGGTCAGTTTCTTTTTTCGTAGAACCAGTTTAGAGGGCGGAAGGATTTTTGTGGTAAGAAGCTGCTTTATTTTAGCCAGGGCGGTCTAATTGTTTTACCTCAAGTGACGGCGGACCACCAATATTATAGTTTATATATTTGTATGATCCTTTGATTCCGCGGAATTTTCTGGAACAGTTTTAAATGTACTCGGGCGGCCTATCGTGACGATATTCCTACTAATGTGTCTTTCATGGTCTTTCTTGGTCATCCACTTCCACAACGAGTTGATAAAGTGACCTATTCAATATATTTCGTTCAGAATTTCCTTAGAGATAATTCATTATACTGTTCTCCGCCGACGCTTTCCACATTTTGCGTGACTTGTTCTTTTTAGACAATTATGTTTATATATCCCCCGTGGATAAAGCTATTACTTATATGAAATATAGTTGATT
Organism: Eurosta solidaginis; assembly: GCF_040869045.1. Classification (NCBI taxonomy): domain Eukaryota; kingdom Metazoa; phylum Arthropoda; class Insecta; order Diptera; family Tephritidae; genus Eurosta; species Eurosta solidaginis. The sequence goes on from NC_090319.1 coordinate 296,372,682, forward strand.
TTACAAAAACTTCTAGGAACTCTCAAACTTCCTCGCCTCAAGATACCACATATTGAGTTAAGGAATTATCGACGTTAACCACAATAATTAAAAAGTTTCGTTACGCAGCTGTAGTGACTGTAAAAATGCCGTAACAAGTAAAAAAAATTTCTGGGGCATTTTTTTTGACCGTAAGTGTAGGTTTGTGTATACACAGATTTACATGCAAAAATTCACCGAAATCTTTCATTTGAATTTATATATGAATATGAATGCGAATATTAGTTGCATTCCGGAAATTTTCTATTGTTGGTCCATTAAAATTTCAGATATCCTGAATGTAACTTTAGAAAGGACAGTAAACACGATACTAAATTGACCTGTAATATATGTTTGTTGTGTGTGCAAATATTCCATGCAGCTGCTTGGTGATGCGTTCTAAGCATTTTTTTTTTGGAAATGTTATTTAGCGGAAATTGCTGAAATTTACTCTCTGCATTTATTTACTTACTGAACTGACTTGAAACGTATTGGTTGCTTTTGGTAGTTTTCTTGTGTTTTATTTTCTATTCTTGAAGTAAACACAGTGTCCGTTGTACCGTTGAAATGAAGCAGTGTCTGTGTTTTCGGGTATATAAAAACAATAAGCTAGGGTAGTCCAAACCGATAAAAATTATTTAAAAGTTTGCGCACACCACGATATCCTTAAATCTGAAGGAATAGTTTTCATTTTAGGTCGTCTCAAAATTCTGCTAGCTTCGATAAACTTATATGCTGTTTTTATATGTAGTGCAATTTAATGTCGAAAATATTAGCTAAACCAGACTGAAATTAAAAGTCTGATATGTCACAGGATTTTATATTGCCTAGCTACTATAGCATGCATAAGGGTTGCCATCGCAACCGGAAATCAAAAAAAATGCTCAAGGAAGTTAAGCATGTATGCAAAACCACTACAGTCTGGCCGAAACAGGCTTTTGAGCAAAACTCCGGCTTCAAACGCTCGAGGCCAATGATTAGGAGAACTTAATAAGTTATGGTCATATTAGTCTGCAAAAGAATGATTCTAAATATGCAACAATGCACAAGTAATCATTTCTTAATTCGTTTTTTATTAAATAAAAAACAAGTAAGGAAGGTTAAGTTCGGGTGTAACCGAACATTACATACTCAGTTGAGAGCTATGGTGACAACATAAGGGAAAATAACCATGTAGGAAAATGAACCGAGGGAAACCGTGGAATGTGTTTGTATGACATGTGTATCAAATGAAAGACATTAAAGAGTATTTTATGAGGGAGTGGGCCATAGTTCTATAGGTGGACGCCATTTAGGGATATCGCCATAAAGGTGGATCAGGGTTGACTCTAGAATTTGTTTGTACAATATGGATATCAAACGAATGGTGTTAATGAGTATTTTAAAAGGGAGGGGGCCTTAGTTCTATAGGTGTTGGCCTTTTCGAGATATCGCCATAAAGGTGGACCAGGGGTGACTCTAGACTTTGTTTGTACGATATGGGTATCAAATTAAAGGCATTAATGAGAGTTTTAAAAGGTAGTGGTGGTAGTTGTATATGTGAAGGCGTTTTCCAGATATCGACCAAAATATGGACCAGGGTGACCCAGAATATCATCTGTTGGATACCGCTAATTTATTTATATATGTAATACCTGCCACGATTTTAAGGGTTTTTTATTTCGCCCTGCAGAACTTTTTCATTTTCTTCTACTTAGTATGGTAGGTGTCACAACCATTTTATAAAGTTTTTTCTAAAGTTATATTTCGCGTCAATAAACCAATCCCATTACCTCAGCATGTTTCATCCCTTTTTTCGTATTTGGTATAGAATTATGGCATTTTTTTAATTTTTCGTAATTTTCGATATCGAAAGAGTGGGCGTGGTCATTGTCGGATTTCGTTCATTTTTCATACCAAGATAAAGTGAGTTCAAGTAAGTACGTGAACTAAGTTCATTAAAGATATGTCGATTTTTGCTCAAGTTATCGTGTTAACGGCCATGCGGAAGGACAGACGAACGACTGTGTATAAAAACTGGGCGTGGCATCAACCGATTTGGCCCTTTTTACAGAAAACAGTTAACATCATAAAATCTATGCCCCCACCAAAAGAAGGATTGGTTAATTTTTGTTCGACTTATGGCGTTAAAAGTATCCTAGACAAATTAAATGAAAAAGGGCGGAGCCATGCCCATTTTGAAATTTTCTTTTGTTTTTGTATTTTGTTGCACCATATCATTACTGGAGTTGAATGTTGACATAATTTACTTATATACTGTAAAGATATTAAATTTTTTGTTAAAATTTTACTTAAAAAAAATTTTTTTTAAAAGTGGGCGTGGTCCTTCTCCGATTTTGCTAATTTTTATTAGGCGTACATATAGTAATAGGGGTAACGTCCCTGCCAAATTTCATCATGATATCTTCAACGACTGACAAATTACAGCTTGCAAAAGTTCTAAATTACCTTCTTTTAAAAGTGGGCGGTGCCACGCCTATTGTCTAAAATTTTACTAGTTTTCTATTCTGCGTCATAAATTCAACTCATCTACCAAGTTTCGTCGCTTGATCTGTCTTTGGTAATGAATTATCGCACTTTTTCGGTTTTTCGAAAATATCGATATCGAAAAAGTGGGCGTGGTTATAGTCCGATATCGTTCATTTTAAATAGCGATTTGAGATGAGTGCTCAGGAACCTACATACCAAATTTCATCAAGATACCTCAAAATTTACTCAAGTTATCGTGTTAACGGACGGACGGACGGACGGACGGACGGACGGATGGACGGACATGGCTCAATCAAATTTTTTTTCGATCCTGATTATTTTGATATATGGAAGTCTATATCTATCTCGATTGCTTTATATATGTACAACCAACCGTTATCCAATCAAACTTAATATACTCTGTGAGCTCTGCTCAACTGAGTATAATTAGTACACATTGTACGCATAATTAATTTCCAGTTTTGATGCAGTGCAGGGCTGCTCTAGTTTTACTACAAATATTAGTGCATACAGATAGCACCAAAATTGATGAAAACCGCAAGAAGTGAAAAAATTTGTTCATTGTTAAAGTTTGCCAAGTAGTGCTATGTTTGGCTCATAACCAACAAACCAATAAGCCGGCAGGTGTCCAGAGGTACGAAAACCCGTTTTTTTTTTGCCCGTAACTCATGATTTTGGGGGTGCCCGTGGAAAGTATTGTAAGCAATCAATCTTAGATTTTTGGCGGCCACCGTGGTGTGATGATAGCGTGCTCCGCTTACCACACCGTATGCCCTGGGCTCACACCCCGGGAAAAGCAACATTAAAATTTTAGAAATGAGGTTTTCAATTAGAAGAAAATTTTTCTAAGCGGGGTCGCCCCTCGGCAGTGTTTGGCAAGCGCTCCGGTTGTATTTCTGTCATGAAAAGCTCTCAGTGAAAACTCATCTGTCTTGCAGACGCCGTTCGGAGTTTGCATAATACATGTAGGTCCCGTACGGCCAATTTTTAGGGAAAACCAAGAGGAGCACGTCGCAAAATTGGAAGAGAAGCTCGGCCTTAGATCTCTTCGGAGGTTATCGCGCCTTACATTTATTTTTTTTACTAGAAACACGACACAACTTCACTACGTATATTTTCACTTTTATCTTTCTTGTAACAAAGTGTTATAGGAACGATTAAGGAACTCGTGAAAATTTTACGTAAATTTCGAATTTTTTATTTGGATTTTCTCAAAAATTTGCAACTTGACAATTTATTTTTCTCACATACGAATTGCGTTTAACATTGCTTTTATATGAAGGAAAATTTGAAACATTCTTCGAAAAAAAATTGTCAAAAATCAATGCGAATTTTTAAAGAATTTTCTTACTTGTACTCGTTTAGACTACAACTTATTGGGCTACAAAATTGCAAGCTCAAAAAAATTCAGAAATATATAAGTGAAAATTTCGAATTTTATATAACAATGATACAAATTTCGCAAAAAGATAATTGTGAGGTATCATAGGCCGAGGTTTCGTTTCAAGTTTTCCGTGCTCATCTTAAACCTAAAGAACTTTTTATTTCATGTTGTAGCGAACAGTATCTGCAAAGACAAACAGATGATATGAGATAACCAGTTTGCGGATATTTTAGCCCGTTAATACAGCTAAAAGCATACTTTGAAGATCTCTAAACATTTTGGTTTAATGAGTTACCTTAAAGTATATATATTTTGAAGCACATAAAAAAGCAATGAAAGAAAAAGTGTGAAACAAGAGAAGAGAACAATCTAGTGCATAAAAGATGCGGTAAAAAGTTTTCAACATAGTTGATGATTGCACTTTAGATATTGGTTTGTAAAATATTTAGATACCAAATACTCTGCCACTTTTTCATTCATTTGCTGTTGGTGTATGTACAGCAAAAGGAAATATCACTGCTCTGAATGGCTGAATTGTGTCGCATAATATGAGTTTGTAAGAATTGTATAAAAATGGTGAAAATCAAAATGGGCTATGCGTATAATATGTAGCTGATTTGCTTTAAGAGTTAAACACTAATTTGCACTTGTGTGCCGCAAAGCAAAGCAGATTCAAGCCATTTGCAGGCAATTGAGTATATGTATGTACACATGCACTAACACATATATACCATAATCATCTGTGCGCTGAATGTAGTTAATAGAATGCAAGTTTTGTTGGAAGAAGAGTTATTTAATTTGTTTTGCAAAACTCTAAATGATAGCCTTCACTTTTGTACCGAAATTGCTATGAAATTGTTGCTCTTTGCTTGAAAATGTTTGGTTTTTGCAAAAAACTTTCATTGAAACGTTTTTGTTGTTTTTTTTTCAAGGTTAAGCTCAATCATTTAGCCAACTTTTAACATAATATTTGAGTATGGTTGAATCTTACGGGGTGATACTTATGATGTGCAATAGAGTAGACATTTTTAAAGAATTTAAATTGTAGGTTGTCAGATATTTGCGAATGAAATTTTTTTTATTTTATACATAAATGACAATGGCGCTGCCAAATGACGCTGAGTAACTTTATCAGCTGCACAAAGACGTAACTTTTCGACGTATTCAAAATCAAAATTAAACGAAAATTCAGAAGAGGCGTCTCTTTATGGTTTGCTACAAGCAGAACTTTGATCTATCTGTATGGGGTTTACTCATCTCCCAACCTCTGCAACTAATCTGATAATTTTTCGTTGTGGGATGCTTCTAGAATGTCTTCAGCTCTACAACTGCTTCTACTTATTGTTAGCCTCACTGAGACAATGCTTTGAGATGAAATCTTTGATTAGTTCCGGGCGTGCAACGATATCATTCTCTCCTTAAAAATCATGCCATGCCATCTTATTGGGCATCGATTTTATAAAGGAATAAACGAAAATCTATATTGCCTGTCAGATCAGATGGTGCACTCCCTATGTTGATGAACCAAACTTGCTGTTATCGTTGCTGCAACGAGAGCCTGCAGAAGAACCTATCTATGGAAAAAGACTACTATGTATAATTTGTGTAAAGTAATGCTTTACGTGGCTTTTATGCAGCAAATATCTCAAATTGATGATAGACATTTGCTGAGTCGTTAAGACGCATAACTCGGGCATGCTCGCAAAAATTTCATCTCCCGCTCCCTATCCACAGGCAATTTTTGCGTTTTTGATAGGTCCTTTGAGGAAAGAGGATAATAAAATTTGTTTCGAAGACTAAAATAAATAGATCATTATTTTTGTGCTATCAGTAACATTGCCCGTATGTGTGCTCATTCCAGCGGTCCAAATCCGCAAGCCTGAAAAAACCTTTAGAAGCTATTTCCTTCACGTTTGAAACCTCTGAAGGACAGCATTATCTTTTCGTGTTGGCCTCACAAGTGGATCGATGAACTTTTCCCAGAATATTTTTCAGTAGTTCGTTCCTACTATCTTCCACAAAACCTATGCTACCATTGTTTAGATCGATTTAATAAAAGCCTTGGATATTCATATAATAAATAACTTCTGGGCTGATGTATTGCAGTTGATAGCGATATTGACATTATAATATACACTTGGGCTTTTCGTACATACTTTTAAGTACCTTAAAAATGCCGTTCGATTTAATAAAAAACCAAATTAAATTCTAACTCACCACTGGGTTTGTTCCCATTCTCACATTCTTTGCCATATCCATCATGTCTAAAGCCAAACGGGCAATACATTTTGCGTGATCCTCACAATGATCAGGTAAACCAGAAACGGACATATACTTGTCACCAACAGTCTCCACCTGAAATCAGAAAGAAATAATGCGTGATTGTAGTTTATAGGCTTGGTACACATAAATGTTGAAAATATTTACGTATGTACATAATTAAACTCAGCCCAAGTTTTCATACTCAGCGTGTTTTGCACACAGAGTATTTTAACTTTGGTAACATAAGTGTTGGTTGTACTGGTACAAAGGAATCGGGATATATAGACTTCAATATATGAAAATCATCAGTATAGAAAGAAATTGTATTTAGCCAGGTCTGTTTGTCCGTCCGTCTGTCCTTCCGTTAATACGACAATTTGAGCAAATATTGAGATATCTTCACCATTAACGGTATACGGGCTTATCTGGACCCAGAATAGGTTGGTATTGAAAACGACTGAAATCGGATGAAAACCACGCCAACTTTTTTATATATAACATTTTGGAAAACACAAGAAACCTGATCATTTAGTAAAAAAATACACCTAGAATGTTGAAATTTGATGGTTGGACTAATATTAAGACTCTTGATAAAAAAACTTCCTTGAATAACTTTTTGAAAATGGTCGTCGACCACCCACTTGTGGTAAAATCAATTTTACAAATAATATTAATCGCAAATCAAAAACCGTTAAATCTAAAAAAAAGTCCTAGTAACCATCGCTGTTTACAAACTTTTGCGAGTTTTCTCTAATATCAATAACAAAAACAAATTTATATAGCAATATGAACAGGTCTCGCTAATTACATACAGTTAAATCTATCATAACAAAATTCGGCATAGAGGTTGCCTTTACTGTAAGAAATGTTTCAAAGAAAATTTACGTAATCGGTTAAGGGTCAGGCCCGTTTTTTTTATACCGAAATTTTGAAAGGTTTCCTGGACGAATTAAAAATAAAATATATCTTCGCAAGAAAGAGCTTTATATCCATGATATTTCTTTTCCGAAATGGAATTATTATTAAGAATTCATAAGCTTAACACCGGTTTATAATAATTTAATATTCAGTTATTATGCTTTTCTAAGAGAAACTGAAAATAAGGAAAGAAAAATTTACAGGCATATTGCGATGGTACCATTTCGAAAACCGCCACAAATTCATCGAAAAGGTACCATCGCAATATGCTAGTAAATGTTTCTTTCTTTATTTTCAGTTTCTTTTAGAAAAACATAATAATTGAATATTTGAATATTTTCAATTATTATAAGCCAGTGTTAAGCCCATGAATTCTTAATAATAAGTATAAATTGAAAACACTATTAAAAAGACAAACATAAATATGTAGAACTGAGCCCGAGTTTACAAAGCTTCTCATTCGTAACGAAAAAGAAACTTTACAAAAACAAATCTACATACACACAAGTTAATAGAGACAGAATATCTCAGTTGGTTTGTTAGTGTAGAAATAAGATAAACTGAATTAAGCAAGGATACAAATATAAGCAGGATAGCCTAGTGGTTAAGGCAACTGCAGTTTCACCGTGTGATTGGCGGTTCGAATCTCGGTAAAACCTTTGATAGCATTACGAAATTTCCTGACGATGAATTCGTGGCGGTTTTCGAAATGTTACCATCGCAATATGCCAGTAAATGTTTCTTTCTTTCATTTCAGTTTCTCTTAGAAAAACATAATAATTGAATATTCAGTTTTTATAAGCCGGTGTTAGGCTCATAAATTTTTAATAATAAGTATAAATTGAATACACCATTAAAACAAACAAACATAAATGAAATTATAACAAGAAATAAGAAAAAATCCAAAATCTTGAAAATGGACGTGAGACCGCCCCTTTTATGACTTAGCAGTTTCTGTTTCGGGAGCTATACCTCGAAGAAAAATTACCAAATCGTATTAAGATTGGGTACACATATTTTCCTTATAGCAGGAAATATTTCTAGTAAAAATAGACGGGATCGGTTAAAGACCACGGTCTCTCTTATAAAAAAGATAACTAGAAGGGTGGTTGCTTGTTTAATTGGCGCTTAACCGTCTAAACGGTTATGGCCGTCCAACAAGGCGCGCCAGTCGCTCCTTCTCTCTGCCAACCGGCGCCAATTAGTCACAAAGTGTTTTAGCCTAGAATAACTAGCTATATCTTAGTGAAAAATAGTTTTGTGTCATTTGCCAAGTTTTATGGTAAGAGGAAATTGGCAGACATTTTTTTTAAATGGGCGGTGCCACGTGTTACGTTGAAAAGTAATTTATCAGAAATGAACTGTACAACTTCACGCTGAGTATATAATGTTCGGTTACACCCTAGTTTAGACATCCTTATTTGTTCCTTTATGACTCCTATTAACCTAAACACAAACCATTTACGACATAGTCATTTTCAACGAAAGCTTTCGTGTTTTCAATGCCCATCTAAGCCTAACACATTTCGCTGTCTGAGTGAAAACTTAACACATCCTTTGACAACAAACTGTGCTAAACTTTTGCACGAATACTGCAGCCTGTAAGTCTTCCATGGGCCCGACAATATAATTTATAAAGTGCCTTAGACATCCCTTGCAAATTGAACACGACTTTTTCATACCACTCCTCTATTCTAGAGTAATCTTAGTACAAAATTTTAAAGGTGAACGAATGATAAGAACAAATGATAAACAAAAAGGGTCAAAGGACCAGCTTTCGTTGGTTAAACCATTTCTATATATGTATTTATGTATTTACGTATATATGTAAGCGTCCATGCCGTTACAATTTTTTTTTTCAAAACTATTGAAAAAGAAACAGAATAGTGTCAAAGAATTTAATGCCTCAAAAAATTTATGAAATATACAAAGAACGGATGAGAATCTGCAATTGAAAATTTTTAAAGTCGAATGCACACAACAACACAATTACTTTATAGCTGTCTTGCATTAATGGCTCTATGTGGGCATCGGAATTGTCGGTCCGATAAATGTCGGAATGCAACGATTTAAATGTGCCAACATGCGTCAGCGTATACTTACAAACGTTTAAAATACTAACATACATACATATATCACTTGTGTGTTTAATGCATCCGTAAATTTGCGGTTTATGTGAAGATCTGCGTTTCACAGTTTAACGTACACATTATTAATGTTTATATTAGGGTGCTTGTTTTGGAAGTTTTATTTTAATTCGAACTCGAGATATTTTAGGAAATATGTTTAGCAAAAGTTACTCCTTAAAGTCGAACCTGATGGGCAGAGCAATGCGTGGGCAATATTTTCCATATGAAAAAAAAACCAACTTTAAATTGTTTCTACAAGTATTTTCAACGAGTAGGCATAACACGGTAAAATCTTGGTCACTGATGAGATAACTTGGGTGTCTAAATCGATCCGCGGCGGCCGCCGTGGTGTGGTGGTAGCGTGCTCCGCCTACCACACCGAAGATCCTGGGTTCACGCCCCGTGCAAAATAACATCAAAATTTTAGAAACAAGTTTTTTCACTGTGTCTAAGCGGGCAGTCATTTCGCAAACCCTCCGAATATATTTCTGCCATGAAAATCTTCTCAATGGCCTTGGAGATGCCATTTTGAGTCGGCATAAAATATGTATGTCCAGTCCTGCCAATTTGTAGGAAAATTTTAAGAGGATTACGACATAAATTTTAAGAGAAGCTCAGCCTTAAAGTTCTTCGAGGTTATCGGGCCTTACATTTATGATGGTATTTTTCTGAAAGGTGGCATCATATAGATAATTTTTTCTGAACGAATTTATTTTCCAGAACGTCTTGTTTATTCTTAATTTACATTTAAAGGCTAAATTGGTTGTAGGGTGTCCATCGTCCATGTGTACAGAATCCTGAAGAGCTTAGGTCTTGGAGCCTAAGGATCTATTGGTCCTTTAAAAACAAACAATTAATACTAACACTTCTTTTCATCCAGCAGTTTTTAACATTTTTCTCGCAGCTATTAGAAAGTAGCTACGGGTCGCTGCAACATGTTGCTTGAGATTTACTCAGCTTTTTCACTTTTGGGCTATAAATACTCTGTAGGGACTAATGGTGAAGATTGAAGACTTGTTATAGCTTGCCCAAAGTCCCTTGTGGCCACTTAATCATTAAGTGGAAATAAATAATATCTCAAACGAACTGTACTATATGTAAGTTTGGCGCAATACGAAGTTCGTATTCTAAAACATACCACTAAAAGTTTATTGCAGGATTAAATTCAAGTATGGTTGTACTTTGGTTTCCTCGTTTTGTGCTATGATGCCAGTTAAAACAAGCTCAAACCAGATGTGCGCTGGCTGGCTCATAGGACATATAATCTTTATATTTTTAGTAAAATGAATACCTTTTGCTTGAAAATTAGATGCAAAATCCATCAAACAATGCGATTTTATACTGTTAAAATTTTTAGAAAAAAAATATATATTTAAATTTACAAATATTTTGTGTAGAATATATTTGCACGCATTGGATCACATTCAAAAATTGATATTAGAGACCACACTAAAAAAATAAGTGTTAGACGCGATAACATCCGGAAAGATTTTAGGCCGAGATTCTCTCTTCCAGTTTGCGTTGTTCTCCTTTTTTTAATATTTCTTACAAATTAGCGGGACGGGACCAACTTGTTTTATGCCGACACCGAACGGCATCTGCAAGGCCGACGAGTTTCATTGAGAAGCTTTTCATGGCAGAAATACATTCGGCGTGCTTGCCAAACACTACCAAGGGGCAACCCCGCTAAGAAAAGTTGTTTCTTCTAATTGAAAAACACTTGTTTCTATAACTTTGACGTTGTCTAGCCCGGGGCGGGCCACCTACCAATGACATTTTTTACGATATTCCCCACTCAGTGTTCGGACTTGAAAATTTTTAAAAGTGGTTGATTGAAGATAAGAAATTTTATTTCAATCGTACTTGCGACTTATGGTAGCAGGTACCCAATTAGTATCACAACTAATCTGAATAATTAACTTAATAAAAGGGATTATTGATCTGAAAAATGGCCGAAGATCATTTTACGTTCTATAATGACCACATACTTTTAGGAACATTCCAGGATTTCAATCGCTATTAGTTATCGACAGCCTAGCAACGCCAGTACCAAAAGTGTGTAAAAATTGATGTGACCTATGGCCTCCTGCGAACCTGCCGCATTAGAAGCCGATCCGCGTCATGCCTACCAAATCCTTTTCACATTCCCTTCAGGTTGGAATTCAATGTTTCTTCCCTTTTACCAGCACCCTTTTGCGCCTGCATGCATGTTCCAACCTTTTTATTCTGAGTGTATTTTTTTTTCGAAATATTTACTTTATTGCTACTCTTTTCTACTGCTTGGTATTTTTGCTATAAAATAAACAAGAGATTTGCCTAATCTTTTGCTCGATCACATAAAGGAGGAGATGCGTTCGTGCACATTGTCCACATCTGCCGTGCATGCACTCAAAGGCCTGATCTGCCATCTCTTTTATACAGTTTAGAAATTGTTCGTAGTACCAGAGTATCTAAAGAGCATTTGGGAAGCGGATTAGTTTGCTCCGCTAATTTTGCTTTAGTGTATGTGATTAGTAACGAAGTTCTTTTGTTTTATGGCCATTTTTTCCAGCAATCTAATCACAGCCTAAATATGTTCTTCCCAATAGTTCAATGGAGATTGTGCCGATAAAAAAACGTATGACTGTTTCTAATGACGTGAGATAAGCAGAGGCTTATCATAGTGCTGTTGTTGTTGTACAAGTGCTTCGCTCACTCTCATAAATGTCCTCTTACGGGAGTCCGAGGAAACTTGCATTTTCAACAGGGTTGAACCAGAGAGTTAAGAGTGTTGTTTCCACATTACTATAAAATGATGGTTGGTGTCCTTTGGCGGCACATAACAAGGGCTACATACACTGGGTATGTCGAGGTTTAATCTGGATAAGTAAAAGTTTAGCCTTTTACAGTATCCAAATCGAAGTTGAGCTGGAGTTTCGTGCGTCTTTCTGTGGAGGTTGCTTTTCTCAACTACCAATTTAGGGCATCTTTAAGAACGGGGCTAAAAGAAAATCCCTGGCTTAGTCCGACGTATTTTTTTGTTGTCTCTGAAGGCCTTATCAGGTTGCATTTTTCGTACAGTTGAATTTTTAGTGACGGATTTCTTTATAGCGCTTACGGATCTAATTTGTTTAGTTTCCGGAAGGCGCGGCCTATTCAATCAGTTGGTGTTTCATCTGCAGTGTGTTTGCCCATATTCTGGAAGCGTTCAGTAGCTTTCTTAGATTGGACCTTTTTTCTGTGGTCCTTCGATGGTTCTCCTCAGATGTCTGGTATGTTAGTCAGGAGTTTTATCTTATACCATCTACCTCATTTGAGCTTATATTTCCAGCTCTTTGGGTTATTTTGTTAGGAGTATTAAATCGTTTATTTTCTGCTGCTATATGGAGTCCGTATGAGGCAAGCCATAACTGATATAATTGAGCTTTGTGTGTGCTCTTTCTCTTTGTGCACATTCTGCTTATTATTTACGTCATATATGAGCCATGTATATATATATAAGTATTTTTCAAACACCTAATTCAAAAGCTTCCAAAAAATTGTTCAAGTATAATATTGAATGGTATGTAGAAGTGGTTCTATCTTTAATTTAGGAGAAAAAAATAAAAATTTATTATTTATATATTTCTTCAATGGCGCGCTTTAATAATAAATCCCCAGCGGATTAGGGGGGGTCAGAATATACCCGCGGTAGGTATGCCTGTCGTAAGAGGCGACTAAAATACCAGATTCAAGGGGCTGTGTAGCGCAACCCTGCAGGTTGCCAGCGCAACATATAGCTTCTCCAAACCCAATTGTCAACCTCACCTATCCGCGGCGAATCCTGTTTCACTAACAGACGAGGCTCTGGCGACCCTAAGCTCCTTATGGAACTTGGGGTTGGGGAGGGAGGGGATGGCCTGAAGGTTTAATGTGGCCACATAAATCGTTCCCGAGATGGTCGGGCCAGCACCTTAATGGTGCTGTGGTACCGGAGCGTACCGGATCTGTATCCGGCAAAGGACCATCACATCGATAACACTCCCCAAAGCCTTCGGGGAGCAACCTTATCGCTACAACAACAACAACAACAACAACAACATAATAAGTCACTAACGAAATATGCTTGGTGGGTCAACCAAGCAAGGAAAGTTAGTTAATCGGTCAAGTGAATGCTGTTAAGGAGCAACAATGTTGAAAATTGCTTCAATAGCGTAGGGAGGTGAAATTCCACTTGCGTCATAAAGAAGCGAGAATGTTTGTGTAAGTGTGCTTGCGGTGGTGCTTGTAAACGTGTTTAACCAAAAACCACATCGACAAATATGTAACTGCTTTACATTCAAAGATTTGGGGCTTTTGAAAGCTTAGTACGCAAAGTTATGTTCACATATATATTTTACATAATCTGCTTTGCGGTGGCGTTTGGTTTTACTTCGCTACTTTATTCCCATTCTTGCGAAAAATAAGCACACACGAATATCTTAGTAAAATGAAAAAATATGTTTGGTGTTTCCTTCGACTTTCTAAGAATTTAATTCAAGGTCACGTAAAATAGGAATAAGTTAAAACTTAAAATATGCTCAGCGAAGCTGTAGTGTTTGCTTGATTTAAACATTGAGAAAATGAAAGTAGACCCCCACCAAAGTCGGTACTAATACCAGGAAAAAGGGATATGAAGGCCAAGTCGTGGCTATTACCAGGAGCACTAGTATTGTATTCAAAATTTGGATGTTGTGCACAACGGCGTCAAGTTGAGTATTTGCATTGACGTACGGCCTCAATAATACTGATGAGCTGGCAAACGAGCATGCTGAAGTCGATAGACGTCGCATCCGTTTAAGAGAATTCATAAGGAGATAGAACTCTATCATATGATCCATCAAGCAGGAAAGTCGTGAAAAGAAGCACGGGGCTACACAATTTAAAAGATTATGTACAAATCCTACGACATCAGACTTACGAAGCTGTTCATGCCTTTTAAGAGAGTAGACTTCAGGCTTATAACGGGCAAACTAACTGGATGCTGACTTTGGCTTCACATGCTTCTAAACTAAGCTCCGTCGGTAACAGGAGATGTAGGAAAAAACGGTTGAGCACGTGTTGTGTTCGTGTCTTGCGTCCGTGAGGTCAAGGCCTCAGTTGCTAGGAGTGGCAGAGTTGCCATTTATCAAGGCAGCAATTAAGTTTGGTCCTATGCAACTTCTAGTATTTGCCAAGAGGACCAACTAGTTTTATAAAATAACCCCTAAGTAGTTAATAGGAATTTTTCCTTTTGGTCATATACCAAATTCAGGACAAACTGAGTCTATATGAGGTCTTTTAAACCCTGCCAGTTCAAACTAATCTTACCTTAAAACCAGCGACATATGATGCCAATTGCTATATCGAACATTTATATTTTTTCTTTCCAGTAAATCAACCTCTTTGCCTAATGATATATTTGTTAAGTAATCGGCTGTTGATTCATTAACAATTTTCTGTCAACGCATTTCAAATTTGGTTTGGAGACAAATCGGTTTTGGCGTTGTGCTATTTTAAATGTAAATTTTACACTCATCTGAGCAGAGCTTACAGAGTATATCAATTTTGTTCGCATAACGGTAATCCGTAACGGCATGAACTAATCGAGATAGATATAGACTTCTATGTATCAAAATTATCTGGGTGAAAAAAGAAATTCCTTTAGCCATGTCCGTCCGTCCGTCTGTCCGTCCGTCCGTCATCTTGATAAAATTTGTTAGGTAGGTTCCTGGGCACTCATCTCAGATCGCTTTTTAAAATGAACCAAATCGGACGATAACCACGCCCACTTTTTCGATATCGAAAATTTCGAAAAACCGAAAAAGATCAATAATTCATTACCAAAGGCGCCTAAAGCGATGAAACTTGGTTGGTGGGTTAACCTTATGACGCAGATTAGAAAATTGGTAAAATTTTGGACAATGGGCGTGGCACCGCCCACTTTTAAAAGAAGGTAATTTCAAAGTTTTAAAGCTGTCATTTGACAGTCGTTGAAGATATCATGATGAAATTTTGCAGGAACGTTACTCCTATTACTATATGTGTGCTAAGCAAAAATTAGCAAAATCGGATTACGAACACGCCCACTTAAAAAAAATTTTTTTTTTTTTAAGTCAAATTTTAACAAAAAATTTAATATATTTACAGTATATAAGTAAAGTATGTCAACATTCAACTACAGTAATGACATGGTGCAACAGAATACAAAAATAAAAGAAAATTTCAAAATGGGCGTGGCTACTGCCTTTTTCATTTAATTCGTCTAGAATACTTTTAATGCCATAAGTCGAACAAAAATTTACCAACCCTTGTGAAATTTGGTAGGGACATAGACTCTATGACGATATCTGTTTTCTGTAAAAATGGGCGATACCCATTTCGTACAACACACAGTCACCTCTGGTCCACCTTTATGGCGATATCCTGAAATGGCGTCCACCTATAAAACTATGGCCCACTCCCTTTTAAAATACTCTTTAATACTTTCCATTTGGTACCAATGTCACACAAACACATTCCAGGGTTACCCTAGGTTCATTTTGGTAAATGGTGATTTTCCCTTATTTTTTCTCCAAAGCTCTCAGCTGAGTATGTAATGTTCGGTTACACCCGAACTTAGCTTTACTTACTTGTTTTGATTGGATCTGTTGCTATCGTTTGTCTTGTATTTGTAGTTGGAAGGGAGAAAATGGTTTGTGAATGTGTATTTGTGCGTGTTTTGTGTACATATAGAAACGGAGCCGTTTCAACCGATCAGTTCGTGCGGGTAGCCGACGCAGGGGCTGGTCCACAGAGATATTTTGGGGAGGCAACTATGTGTGGGTGAGAATTTTTTCTTTTTTATAAATATAGCAAATCTAAGCATTTGTTAATGGATTCGACTTTGCCGTTGTTCGACACATTTTCATACCCACCTGTAGTTATTAATATAAAACGATTTATAAAGCTAAATGGATGTCAACCGATCAAAAACTACCCAACACGATTTATATGTTGCTATAGGCTCACGGAGTTCCTTCAGTATTTTGATGTTCATTCGATTCGAGATACCTGCATCGAGTTGAATCACTATATCGCCGAAGCTGAGGGCTCTTCCTGCCGACGCCGAGAAAAACGTTGGCATTTGGTACGGTTAGGAATGCTTAAAAAGAACGTTTTCTGCAGCCCGCATTGTTTCGAATGGCACAAGAGGTGTGTGTGAGTACTGCCATAGGTTTAAGAAAGCGCGGTCCTTTCAAAGGAAAAAAGTTCACACAGAAAGACGTGAATGTAAAGAACTTACGCTACTAGCCAACAGAATAACGCTCTTTTTTAACAAAAATTTTCGGTGAAGTGCGTCAGGTTTCAATTCTGGGGTGAATTTTAATAGAAAAGGTTACCCATGTCTACATAATGCTAGATCTCCCAGCATTTTCAGGTCAAATGAAACTTTTTTCAAACTAACTAAACTATTCTTTTCACCTCAAATACATTTTTTTTTAAATTCAAATAAAATTTTTTTAAGTCAAATGAAACCTTTTTTTAATCAAATTAAACTTTTTTCAATTAAAGTGAGACTTTTCAAATCAAATGAGGATATTCATTTCAAATGAAACTAAATTATGGCATATGAGGTCTACAGGTTATGAATTTTGTGCTTACACCCAAAAACAAATGTGCTATGTAGGGGACGTGGAATAATGTCCATGAAATTAAGGTCAATAGTCATTCCTTCTTTTTTGAAATCTACATTAATTCTCTACAATTTTTTAACACATTTTATGATAGTTTCAAAAGCATTAAGGAGCTATTGTGGATACCGAAGAAGAGAAGTTGAGTGTTATTTCAAATAATTTATAAATCTACTAGAATTCTTTAAAATGGAACAGTCTAACAAATAGGATTAAATGCTTGGTTCTTTATTCCTTAACCTTTACTTTGAAATATACCACAACTAATGAATTTGCTGATGGGCATGCTTTAAGCGCAATGAGAAAATAGTTGTAGATTTGAATATTTTGCCACTGTTAGAACTAGAGGAGCCGACGTGCCTACATAGATATTTGTAAAAACGAAATAGTTCCTATATGATTCTTAAAACAATCGCGACATAATTGTACAATGAGAACTAACAAGATTCGTGAAATAAGTTCAAAATCAACCTTGAAGCGGATATATTCACAAAGTTTTTTGGCGATAGCGCCGAAAGTATAAGAAGATAGTCTCGAAATCAAATAAAAGAAATGCAAAGCGCCATTCCTCCCGAGGATATTTAAGGCCGAGCTTCTCTTCCAATTTATGTTGTGCTCCTTTAAATTTTTCCTACATACATATTGGTGGGACCTACATGTTTTATGACGAAGCTTTTCATGGCAGAATTACACACGGAGTGTTTGCCAAATAATTGCCGAGGAGCGACCCGGCTTAATTTTTTTTTTTTTTCAAATTGAAAACAAACTTTTTTCTAAGTTTTTATGTTATTTTGTCCGGTGTAGTTCGCCAAAATCGGTTAGCCCTCAACTTACATATAAAGGGTTCCGAGCCAAAACGCGATAAGTGACTCATAAAAAGTTTCTAGATAAATGAAAATTAGTTTATAGCCTTGAATTGATACACATTCTCAAATTATACTAATGTCATTTTAGTAGTTATAAAAGAAAAATCATACAGCTAATTGGTACCAATATTTACATATAAGTACTATGCTTGTGAGTATCCTATTAAGTATATTTTTTTGTATTCATTGGCAAGTATTTATTGGACCCAGAAGGATACAGAGTATAAGCAGCGTCCGCCCAACCTCTAAGAGGGTCGTCTAGTTGGACTACCAGGAGCACAAGACATTCTAGCATAATAAACAACGTCAAGGTAAATATTCCCAGCAACGATAATTGGGTGGGGTCGGACCGTTGAACCGGTACACCGATGATTCTAGGTCAAACGGTAGGGTTGATGAATCTTTCAGACTACTCCATTATTGTACTGTCAGCCAAGCAAAAATTTTAGGTATTATGGAAGCCATTTTCTGGATAGGAATATACACTATCGGCAACCAAATATTTTGGTCCTTACTCCTGCAATTCTAAGATAATACTAAACTCTTCCTCATTTCTTTAGAAGATGGCCAAATAGATCCGCTTGCATCTCGTCTGGGACACAGAGAATTTAAGATCACCTACATCGCAAATCAACTTATTGGGCAGGGCACGTTCAACAAGATTATTTTCGACAGAGAAAGTTTATATATACCCTTTGCCACATGCAAGCTTATGCTAAAAGAATAAATCTACTTCAAGCTAAATGTGGTTGTATACAAACCCAGGATAGCTAACCAAACCTGGCCAAAATGTGATCTTACGAGATCCCATTATTCCTTGCAGGAGCGCTAACCGCACTGCCTTAAATGTAGGCAGAAGTTGCTAGGAGGCTGAAGAGAAGGAAACGGTGGTTCACCTCCTCTGCAACTGTGCAACGCTAAATGGTTTGGTTGAATATATCTAGAACTATAACGATTAAAAAATACTTAAACAAGTAAGGAAGGCTAAGTTCGGGTGTAACCGAACATTACATATTCAGCTAAGAGCTTTGGAGACAATCACCATGTAGGAAAATGAACCTAGGGTAAACCTGGAATGTGTTTTTATGACATTGGTACCGAATGGAAAGTATTAAAGAGTATTTTAAAAGGGAGTGGGCCATAGTTCTATAGATGGACGCCATTTCGGGATATCGCCATAAAGGTGGACCAGGGGTGACTCTAGAATGTGTTTGTACGATATGGGTATCAAATTAAAGGTTTTAATGAGGGTTTTAAAAGGCAGTGACCCTTAGTTTTATATGTGAAGGCGTTTTCGAGATATCGAGCCAAATATGGACCAGGGTGATCAGAACATTATCTGTTGGGTACCGCTAATTTTTTATATATGTAATACCACGAACAGTATTCCTGTCCAGATTCCAAGGGCTTTTGATATCGCCCTGCAGAACTTTTTCATTTTATTCTACTTAATATGGGAGGTGTCACACCCATTTTACAAAGTTTTTTCTAACGTTATATTTTGTGTCAATAACCAATCGAATTACGATGTTTCATCCCTTTTTTCATATCTGGTATAGAATTATGGCATTTTTTTTATTTTTCGTAATTTGCGATATCGAAAAAGTGGGCGTGGTCATAGTCGGATTTCGGCCATTTTTTATGCCAAGATAAAGTAAGTTCAGATAAGTACGTGAACTAAGTTTAGTAAAGATATATCGATTTTTGCTCAAGTTATAGTGCTAACGGCCGAGCGGAAGGACATACGGCCGACTGTGTATAAAATATGGGCGTCGCTTTAACTGATTTCGCCCATTTTCACAGGAAACAATTGCCGTCATAGAATCTATGCTCCTACCAAATTTCACAAGGATTGGTTAATTTTTGTTCGAATTATGGCATTAAACGTATTCTAGACAAATTAAATGAAAAAGGCTTAGCCCTCGCCCATTTGGAAATTTTCTTTTATTTTTGTATTTTGTTGCACCATATAATTACTAGATTTGAATGTTGACATAATTTACTTATATACTGTAAAGATATTAAATTTTTTGTTAAAATTTGACTTAAAAAAATTTTTTTTTTAAAAGTGGGCGTGGTCGTTCTCCGATTTTGCTAAGTTTTATTAAGCATACATATAGTGGTAGGAGCAACGTTCCTGCCAAATTTCATCATATCTTCAACGACTGCCAAATTACGGCTTGCAAAACTTTCAAATTACCTTCTTTCAAAAGTGGGCGGTGCCACGCCCATTGTCCAAAACTTTACTAATTTTCTATTCTGCCTCATAAGACCAACCCACCTACCAAGCTTCATCGCTTTATACGCCTTTGGTAATGAATTATCGCAATTTTTTGATTTTTCGAAATTTTCCGATTTCGTTCATTTTAAATAGCGATCTGAGATGAGTACCCAGGAACTTACATACCAAATTTCTTCAAGATACCTCAAAATTTACTCAAGTTATCATGTTTACGGACGGACGGACGGACGGATGGACATGGCTAAATACATTTTTTTTTTCGCCCAGATCATTTTGATATATAGAAGTCTATATCTATCTCGTTAAGTTTATGCTGTTACGGATTGCCGTTATGCGAACAAAGTTAATATACTCTGTGAGCTCTTCTCAGCTGAGTATAAAAATACTCGTTCCCATGGAGGCTAACATTGGATAACAGCCACTATACCGATTTTATACAGAGCGTTAATTAATTAATTAGTCAAATTTGCTTAATTAAAGACTCAACCTTCCTTACAAAATAAAAAGTCTTTATTATTTCATTAATGTTGTACACAAACACAATATTTTTTACCTTATAAACATTTGGATTTCGCTTCGAATCTGTTAAAGCATCAAACACTGTGTACAATTCATTTAGCATTTTCACAATTTTCATCGCCCCTTCAGCATCTGTATTTTCAGCGCAATACTTGCCAAAACCCACGATGCCGGAGAACATCAGTGTGACAGAATCATAACTGCAAAGACAATTAATTTTATGAGCAATAAATATAGTCTAATATTTGCTTATAAAAATAAATAAAATTTATTGACAGTAAATACAGTAAATACTAAAGAAACCAATTTAATTACCGTTTGGGCGGCACTGGGCGTTGATGTCGCAGCTCATTGGCCACCGATTTGGGAAGCACTGAGTAAAGTAGCCTAGAAAGGAAGAATGAAATTTTATACTGCCAAAAAATTTACGATAATATTTGTAAGCTTAATAAAGTTTATAGTTGCCACAATACAAAAAAAAAAAATATTTAATCGGCACATGAAATAACGTTTTTTTTTTTCATTATATTCCCCCTTTTGTCACTCACCGATCTGTCTTTTGCTTTTCACTTTCTAAATCTCTATAGGTTTGTTGTAGCTTATCTGTTAGCAATTCTAAATTCTTTGTTAATTTATATTCAGCTTCGAATTTTTCCGAAAGTAGCACCAAATCTCTTGTGGCATCGTGCAGTGGCACATCAGAGATGTAAAGACCTTTTCTATAAACAAGAAAGAAGGAGAAAAATAAATACAATTATTATTAAATTTAAATATGTAAATACAATAGTAACTCAAACTGCGATTAAGTATTTTTATTCATTTCATTATTGCTTTTGTAGTACTTTTCCTTATAATGATTGTGAATTGCTTGGCAAACCATTTTCAATTGGCCACTTGTGGCGAATGAATTGGGTGGTGAATAGCTGTGAGGCAGCCGCAGGCATCAATAAACCCATAAACAAATACTAGCTTTGTGAATTTTCATTTTACGAATTGTTGTAAGTGGAAAGCAAATATTTAATTTTTTTCGAATAGTTTTATTCCAATGAGTCTCAAAACAATTGAAGTTTTGTTTGACACGAGTTAGAAAAACAGCGGTAACAACAACTGGTTTTTGTTATTTCCCTGGAGTGGTGCACTGAGCAAAAGCCAAATTGATTTGCAATTTTTGAAAATATCAAAACGTAATACATAGATGGCCTTATTTTAGCAAGCTACGAAAAATTCAATCTACGCGTATTATACAATATATGTTTATGAGTTATCGGTTTGTTATCGGCGTGTTATCGAAGAGGTATAGACGATTTAGCTATTTGCCGTGGAATAGTTTTAAATTATTATATACACCAAATGCTGTCGATGACTTATCCAAAAAAATTGATTTGTTACGAAAAATATACCGATTGGCTATCGAAAAATTGTCCATTTGTTATCGAAAAGCTATCGATTTATTTCGAAAAAACATAAATTTTTTATCGAAAAATTATCGATTTAGTGCTGAAAAAACATCGATTTGTATTCGAAAAGTATGGAAAAATCTTGATTTGTTATAGAAAAAATATCGATTTGCTGTCGAAAAGTTGTCAATTTATTTTGGGAAAAATGTCAATTTGTTATTGAAAAGCTATAGATTTGTTAAGAATTAATATCGACTTTTTACCGAAAAGTTATCGATTTGTTGTCGATCAAATATCGATTTGCTGTTGAAAAGTTATCAATTTGCAATCGGCGAACTTTGATTTGAGATCAGATTTTAGACAAAAGTTATTGATTTG
The DNA here is from genome assembly GCF_040869045.1 of Eurosta solidaginis. NCBI lineage: Eukaryota > Metazoa > Arthropoda > Insecta > Diptera > Tephritidae > Eurosta > Eurosta solidaginis. Next base: position 296,394,934 of record NC_090319.1, read on the forward strand.
TTATCGAAAAACTATTGGGTTTTTACTGATGAGATGATCCCTGGAGTGTTCGAGAAGAGTTTCGCAGAGGTTTTATGATACTGTTCGTGATGCAGATGGTGAGTATCGAACCAGGTATAATGAAGAGTTCAATGAGCCTTGCGCAAATATTAACACAGTGCATCCAAAAAGGATCAAAAGCTTTTCTTGCAAGGTCTTCTTAGGAAGATGGATGACAACGCAAATTTTTCGATAACTAGTCGATGACATTTCGATAACAAATCGGTATGTTTTCGAAAAATTATAGATTTTCTATAGGGCATATAATCCAAAGAAATCGATTTGTTACAGATAAAATATCGATTTGTTACGAAAAATTTACCGATGTGCTATCGAAAAAATGTCCATTTGTTACCGAAAAGCTTAAGATTTGTTTCAAAAACCATCAATTTTTTATCGAGAAATTATCGATTTCCTGTCGAAAAAATAACGATTTGTTTTCGAAAAGTTATGGATTTTCTATTAGGCTTATTATCCAAAAAATATCGATTTGTTAAGGAAAAAATATCGATTGGCTGTCGAAAAGTTGTCAATTTATTTTGGGAAAAATGTAAATTTGCTATTGAAAAGCTATAGATGTGTTACGTAATAATATCGACTTTTTATCAAAAAGCTATCGATTTCTTTCGAAATAATACCGATTTTTTATCGAAAAGTTATCGATTCGCTATCGGAAGGATTTGAGGTCAGATTGTAGACAAAAGTTATTAATTTTTTATCGAAAAAATATCGGTTTGTTACTGATGAGGTGATCCCTGGAGTATTCAAGAAGAGTTTTGCGGACGTTTTATGATGCTATTCACTGAGCCTTGCGCAAATATTAACACAGTGAATCCAAAAAATCTTTGCTTGCAAGGTCTTCTTAGGAAGATGGACGACAACGCAAATTTTTCGATAACAAATCGATGACTTTTCGACAGTATACCGATAACGCGTCCATAATTATTTTATTTGTGAATAATAACTCTTCAAAAATAGGTGCTATCGAAAACAATGACATGTCTATATCAAACCAATAAAAATCCGATAACAAAAACAGACCGATAGCTTTTCGTATTCATAAATAAATTTTTCCTAACCCAGCGGAATTATTCCAAAATAGGTCCTAAATGATACCGAAATATTCTCTATCCTTATCCCGAAATCACTTTAGAATGATCCCAAGTTGATTCCATAGCGATTTTAAAAGTAGCACTGAAGTGATACCGAAATACTCCTTAGTACTATTCGAAAATGTTCTGAAAATAAAACCAAAAATGTTCTGAAAATAAAACCTACAAAAGTACTAAATAAATTCAAAATAAAATCGAGATGATCTCAAAAGAGCTCCGGAATGATTGCACTATTACAAAGAAAAAGTCACGAAATGATTCCAAATAATCCACGAGCAGGCCAGCAATGATTTTGAAATGGTCCTGAAAATAGTACAAACATTACCACAAAACTATACTTTCGTGAAGAAATGTAATTTCCCTGGCTTAACCTTTGAAGAGTAAAAACTATTTGCATTTGTTACTGATACTATGCTAAATAATCTCGAAAACGCTGTCGAAAAAAATTTCGAAATACGTCCAAATTATATGAAAATTTTATTTGAAATTCTAGGAATTTTTTTTGGGAACGAGGTTTTGTAGCTGAATCTATTTTAGTCTAAACAAGTAAGGAAATCCAAGTTCGGGTGAAACCGAACATTACATACCCGGCTGTACACTTGAAATGCTGCCGTTGTTTGGTTGTGCGCTTAATAGTGTTACAAGGCTAAAAAAGGCGATCTAACCGATTTATTCCATTTTTAACAGAAATATTTCATGCTATAAGGAAAATATGTGTACCCAATTGCTTAGACAAGAAAGGGGCGATGCAACTCCCATTATAAAAATTTTAGTGTTTTCCAATTTAATGTTATAATTCAATTTAGAAAGTAAAATTCTAATGATACGAAGCTCTGTTTCGCTAATTATAGCTTATTATTTTCGTCTACGACCCTTTTAAAAATCGTTTATACAAAAGTGGGCGTGGTATTTAACTGATCTCGTCCGTTTTCTCTAGAAATATTTCTTGCTAAAGGGAAAATTTGTGTACCCAATTTTATTACGATCCGTTAATTTTTCTTCGAGTATTGGCTCCAGAGACATAGAAAATTGCTTAAACATAAAAAGGGCGGTGCCACGCCAATTTTTTGAAATGTGAAGTTTTTCTATTTATTGTTATAAATACACTTGGGAAATGAAATACCATAAAGATCTTTTTTGCAAAGATATAGCTTACTTTATTCGTCTACGACCCTTTTAGAAATCTTTTACATAACAGTGGTCGTGGTCCTTAACCGATTTCGTTAATTTTTTCTTCAAAGCATTCCGTATAGTAATGTAGAAAGGCAACCTCTTTGCCAAATTTTGTTACGATAGATTAAAGATTTTTGATTTATGATTAATAATATTTGTAAAATTGATTTTATCAGAAGCGGGCGGTGCCACGCCCATTTAAAATTTTTTTTTTTCAAATTTTTAGCAAGAGTCTCAATCAACATCAGTCCACATGTCAAATTTCAACATTCTAGGTGTATTATTTATAAAATAATCAGGTCTTTTGTATTTTCCAAAATGTTATATATATAAAAAGTGGGCGTGGTTATAATGCAATTTCTCTCATTTTCAATGCCTCTCTATTCTGGGTCCAGATAAGCTCGTGTACCAAATTTGGTGAAGATATCTCAATATTTACTCAAGTTAACGCGTTAACGGACAGACGGACGGACATGTCTCAATCAAATTTTATTTCGATGCTGATGATTTTGATATATACAAGTCTATATCTTTCTCGATTCCTTTATGCCTGTACAACAAACCGTTATCTAATAAAAGTTATAATACTCTGTGTACAAGTACAGCTGGGTATAAAAAACACAAGCTGTTGGTCTCTCAAAACTCGATATGATTTTTGACAATTTTTTTTTGAGTTTTGTTTCATATTTTCTCTCAAATAAACAAAAAATTGTTGAGTATTTGTATGGAGTAAAATCCATAACTCCCATCAGGAAAAAAAAAATTGTCAAAAAATTAAACCGAATTGTGGGCTAAGATTGATTGGGCTTTAAAACTGCTTACTCAAAAAAGTTCTGAAAATTCTAAATATAAGTTCAAAATTATCGTAAAATTTTCTCTAATTTTCGAATTTACAAAAAAACTTGTTTGATATCGGTTTGCATAGTCTCAGCTACAAAATCTATTTAAGTGTCTTCTTTAAATCTTTAAATATCGCAAATAAAAGAGGAAGAATTCTAGTGGCGAAGATTGTAAAAAACTAACCTCTGCTATTTTTCGTTCGTTGCTGTGGTATTATGTTATTTGACCTTGTGGTTAAGAGACATCTGTGTGTTTGCCTTCTTCTTAATAAACACTGTGGGTAGAGCCGGATAAAGCTCATCTACCAAAGCGCTCAATGCAGTAATAACATTGTGATCCGTGTTATAAATTCTGACAGTGATTGAGAAAAGCTCATTAAACAAAAATCTTTTAGATCTACGGTTTCAATGAAGTTTATAAGGTATCTATTATCATTATAAACGGTTAAAATGGTTTTTGCGGTAGCCTCTCTCAACCTAACAAAGAAATGAAAATATTGAGGGAAATGATACATAAAAAAGATTATATATAACTATGTGTGTAACCATATAAAAGCTTGAATAAGCAGATGGGCAACTTAACTTACTCCTGGAGAATGCTGATTAATTTTTGTTTAATTATTTGACCCGAATATTCAATTTTAACTCAGTTTTTAATATTGTTTATTTACATAATGACAAATATGTAAGAATTTTTATTTTCATTTTTGTTTTTGGTTTTCAAAGTTATTGATATTCAACATCTCTTTTAATTTATCTATATCTTTTATGAAAACACGGATGTACCAACAATTTTAAATATGAATTTTGAGTCATTAAGACGAACGATTAGGGAGCTAAGTCTGGACACGGTTGGTGTTAAGAAAGTATTACAAAATAGACTCATCCTACTCTTGTGGCCTTCAATAAGTAGATACAGAATTAGATGATGACCAAGGGTCAAATACCTCTGTTTATGAGGATGATATAGAAGAAAGCTTAACTCACTTTAAAGTAAAAGACTATATAAGGCTTTTCGTATAATTGAAAAGGACTTTGATTGATGAATTTGGTGCAAAATTTTGTTCATCAGATACTCATAATAATTTGCGTAATAGGAAAAAGAAATATAGTGAAACACTTAGGGAATATCTCTATACTTTAATGGAATTTGCCAAGCCGTTATGTTTGGATGATAAAAGTATAATCACTTATTTTATAGTAGGTATTCCAGACACGAAAGTGAATAGATTTTTCTTTGTAGCAGGCTAAACCAATCAGTGATCTGAAAGATCAAATTAATGTATACAAAAAAATATGTGTAAAGCCAGCTGATTAGAGCTCACAGAGTATATTAATTTTGTTCGCATAACGGTAATCCGTAACGGCATAAACTAATCGAGATAGATATAGACTTCTATATATCAAAATGATCTGGTCGAAAAAAAATTCATTTAGCCATGTCCGTCCGTCCGTCCGTCTGTCCGTAAACACGATAACTTGAGTAAATTTTGAAGTATCCTAATGAAATTTGGTATGTAAGTTCCCGGGCACTCATCTCAGATTTCTATTTAAAATGACGAAATCGGACTATAACCACGACCACTTTTTCGATATCGAAAATTTTGAAAAACAGAAAAAGTTGAATAATTCATTACCAAAGACGCCTAAGGCTATGAAACTTTGTAGGTGGTTTGACCTTATGACGCAAAATAGAAGATTAGTAAAATTTTAGGCAATGGGCATGGTACCGCCCACTTTTAAAAGATGGTAATTTAAAAGTTTTGCAAGCTGTAATTTGGCAGTTAAAAAAAATTAAAAGTAAAATTTTAACAAAAAATTTAATATTTTTACAGTATATAAGTAAACTAGCAGAACCGTCAAACGTTCTTCTGCCCTAAATTTGGTCTATTTCCATACATTTTAATAAGCTTTTTCCGTCTAATTCTGCCCCCCACCCCCTCTCCCACCCTCCTCTCTTTTTCTTAATCCTTTTATTCACTCCTCCCTCCGTATTTTCGCTTCATCTATCTCTATGTTCGTCTCTCTCTATCTCTTTCTCAGTCTCCTTCTCTCTTTTCTCTTCTCTAATGTTTTTCCCATCCTTCTCATCCCTTATTGCCAGGCAAATCGAATAGGACGTATGTAAATAGTTATGTGGGTATTATTAATTAATGTCTTTATTTCGGCTTCGCATGCACATTTATCATCCTAGTGTTACCCTGATGCACGTTTTGGCCTATATCTCGAGACCCTTCACAAATAGGTATGAAAACTACCCTGTACTAAAGCACTCATCAACAGCTTTCATTTGTTATCCATATTCTATAAACACATTCTAGGGGTAACCGCGTCCACGTTTTCGCTTATATCTCGAGACCCTAGTTACCAGCGGGTACGAAAAATACCCCGTACCAAAGTAGTCATAAACAGCTTACATTCGATACCCATATTGTACAAACATATCCCAGGATTACCCAGGTCCACGTTTTCATCTCAAGACCCTATCCAGAACGGGATAAAAATTATCCTATGTCTGTCTCCTGGTTCTAAGCTACCCCTCCACCCATTTTCAGCCAAATATGTTCATCCGTTACTTCGTCTTCAATCACTCTTTATCTAGTAAAAAAAAGCGCATCAAAATCGGATGCGTATTTTTAAAGGTTTAAGCATTCAAAGGGACATAGGGACAGAAAAAGCGACTTTGTTTTATACTATGTAGTGATGTACGTCCATACATACCTATAAACCTACGCCCGCAGTTAAATAACGCAGCGAATACTATATATGTACGTATGTATGTGTCGCATCAAGCCTCACTCAAAAGCAATTAGCGCGGAGAGTTCACAGCGAACAAACACACATACGCATTTTTTGATAAAAATGTTACTTTTGTTTAAACAATTTGGCTGATATAAGAAAGGAATCAAGTTTTTTTTTTGATGCAGATCGAAGGTAAATATTTCAAAGTTTTATGAGTTATAGCTGTGTAACAAAAATTTTATGATTTTTGACTACATTTTGGCAATTTGCCACGCCCCTATAATATATATCTTCAAATTATATTAATTGTACCATCTCACGTAGCTAAGCTTTCAAATGCAAAAACCGTTTTAAAATCGGAGCAATCTGTGTGAAGTTATGTGCATACATGGCATTTAGCGACTTTATTTTATAAGATTTATAGATATAGATAGATAGATTATGTCAACCTTCGAATGCAGTAATGATATGGTGCAACAAAATACAAAAATAAAAGAAAATTTCAGAAGGGGCGTGGTTCCGCTCTTTTTCATTTAATTGGTTTAGAATACTTTTAATACCATAAGTCGAACAAAAATTTACCAATCCTTGTGAAATTTGGTAAGGGCATAGGTTCTGTGAAAATGGGTGAAATCGGTTGAAGCCACGCCTATTTTTAATGCACAGTCGACCGTCTGTCATTCCGCTCGTACGTTAACACGATAAATTAAGCAAAATTCGATATATCTTTACTAAACTTAGTTCACCTACTTATCTGAACTCACTTTATCTTGGTATTAAAAATGAGCGAAATCCGACTATGACCACGGCCACTTTTTCGATATCGAAAATTTCGAAAAATGATAAAAAATCCCATAATTCTATATCAGATATGAAGAAATGGAAGAAAAATGGTGAATGGATTGGTTTTTTGACGCAAAATATAACTTTAGAAAAAAATTTATCAGACCAATTCTAAATATTCTCGCGGAATTTTGTTCTCGCGGAGAAACAATAATTGGGGAACAGGAATTTCGAATTTTCGAAGTCAGCTGTTTTGTCAATTGAAATTTCGTTGCACATTTCTTATTTTGTTTAAAAGATTGAAAAGTTTAATTATTGTTGCAAATTTGTTGGAAATTAAGAAATAAAATATAAACAATGCACAGTATTAATTGCATTTCATGTGGTATTCACTGAAATTAGTAATGAATTGGTGCCACAGCAACATCAACAGCGGAACATAAGAAGAAGACGGCTGCATAACACAAATCTGCCGGAGTTGCCTGCTTTCGTTCAGCAAAGCAATTTTCTGGCGGCCAAGTTGAGTTGAATTCCTACTTCTTCATATGCCAAAATCTATTTAAGCCTTATTAAAAAATCCTTGCACAATTTCTGGATGGCTGCATCAAATATGTATACCAAGAGCTCTACCGTAGCTTATGATATACTTTTCGACTTAAAATAAATATTGTGGTTGTTGTTGTTGTTGTTGTATTAACAGTGAGAATATTGGGGTAGAATGTAAATACATATTTTAGCACAAGTTTGTACAAATAAGTGTTCTTTCTTAAAAGAACCAATTTCCTTTAACTATTTTGATGCATTCCCTTTAATTTAACTAGTGAAAGAACTCCTATGAAATGGTAGAGAAATCTCCCTCTCCCTCACATTCATAATACCTACTTTTCTCCCATAACCGGTTTCCGCTTTTTCGAACATTGTTCAGAATAGGAGGAAAGGGAGAAGTGAAAAAACTCACAAGGAATTTTTATTTAGAATTGGGCTGTATAACTAACTATAGGTGTGTGACACCTACCATATTAAGTAGAATAAAATGAAAAAGTTCTGCAGGGCGTAATCAAAAGCCATTGGAATCATGGCGGGAATATTCGTCGTATTACATATATATAAATGAATTAGCTGTACCCGACAGATGATAATGTGGGTCACCATGGTCCACATTTTGGTCGATATCTCGAAAATGCCTACACATATACCACTAGAGACCACTCCCTTTTAAAACCCCCATTAATAGCATGAATTTGATACCCGTATGGTACAAACACATTCTAGAGTCACCCCTGGTCCACCTATATGTCGATATCTCGAAAAGATCCTATAGAACTAAGGCCCACTCACTTCCTTTTAAAATATTCATGAACACATTTCATTTGATACCCATATAGTACAAGCGCATTCTAGAGCCCACCCCTGGTCCTTCTTTATGGTGATATCTCGAAAAGGCATCCAAATAGAGAACTAAGGCCCACTCCCTTTTAAAATACACGTTACCACCTTTATTTTGAAACCTATGTCGTACAAACACATTGCAGAGTCACCCCTGGTCCACCTTTATGGCGATATATTGAAAGGCGTCCACCAATAGAACTAAAGCCCACTCCATTTTAAAATACTCATTACCACCTTTCAGTTGATACGCATATTGTACAAAGACATTCTAGAGTCACCTCTGGTCCTCCTTTATAGCGATATCTCGAAAAGGCCCTATAGAACTAAGGCCCACTTCCTTTTAAAATATTCATGAACACATTTCATTTGATACCCATATTGTACAAAGACATTTTAGGGTCACCTCTGGTCCTCCTTTATGGCGATATCTCGAAAAAGCATCCACCTATAGAAGTAAAGCCCACGCCCTTTTAAAATACTCATTGCCACCTTTCAGTTGATACCCATATCGTACAAAGATATTTTAGAGTCACCTCTGGTCCTCCTTTATGGCGATATCTCGAAAAAGCGTCCACCTATAGAACTAAAGCCCACTCCCTTTTAAAATACTCATTACCACCTTTCAGTTGTTACCCATATTGTACAAAGACATTTTAGGGTCACCTCTGGTCCTCCTTTATGGCGATATCTCGAAAAAGCGTCCACCTATATAAGTAAAGCCCACGCCCTTTTAAAATACTCATTACCACCTTTCAGTTGATACCCATATTGTACAAAGACATTTTAGGGTCACCTCTGGTCCTCCTTTATGGCGATATCTCGAAAAAGCGTCCACCTATAGAAGTAAAGCCCACGCCCTTTTCAAATACTCATTACCACCTTTCAGTTGATACGCACATTGTAAAAAGACATTCTAGAGTCACCTCTGGTCCTCCTTTATGGCGATATCTCGAAAAAGCGTCCACCTATAGAACTAAAGCCCACTCCCTTTTAAAATACTCATTACCACCTTTCAGTTGTCACCCATATTGTACAAAGACATTTTAGGGCACCTCTGGTCCTCCTTTATGGCGATATCTCGAAAAAGCGTCCACCTATAGAAGTAAAGCCCACGCCCTTTTAAAATACTCATTACCACCTTTCAGTTGATACGCATATTGTAAAAAGACATTCTAGAGTCACCTCTGGTCCTCCTTTATGGCGATATCTCGAAAAAGCGCCCACCTGTAGAACTAAAGCCCACTCCCTTTTAAAATACTCATTACCAACTTTCAGTTGATACCCTTATCGTACAAAGATATTTTAGAGTCACCTCTGGTCCTCCTTTATGGCGATATCTCGAAAAAGCGTCCACCTATAGAACTAAAGCCCACTCCCTTTTAAAATACTCATTGCCACCTTTCAGTTGATACCCTAATCGTACAAGCACATTCTAGAGTCACCTCTGGTTCTCCTTTATGACGATATCTCGAAAAAGCGTCCACCTATAGAACTAAAGCCCACTCCCTTTTAAAATACTCATTACCACCTTTCAGTTGATACCCTAATCGTACAAGCACATTCTAGAGTCACCTCTGGTTCTCCTTTATGGCGATATCTCGAAAAAGCCTCCACCTATAGAATTAAGGCCCACTTCCTTTTAAAATACTCATGAACACATTTAATTTGATACTCATATCGTGCAAACACATTCTAGAGCCACCCTTGGTCGTACTTTATGGCGATTTCGCTAAAAGGCGTCCTCCTATAGAACTAAAGCCCACTCCATTTTAAAATACTCATTACCACCTTTCAGTTGATACCCTAATCGTACAAGCACATTCTAGAGTCACCTCTGGTTCTCCTTTATGACGATATCTCGAAAAAGCTTCCACTTATAGAAGTAAAGCCCACGCCCTTTTAAAATACTCATTACCACCTTTCAGTTGATACGCATATTGTACAAAGACATTTTAGGGTCACCTCTGGTCCTCCTTTATGGCGATATCTCGAAAAAGCGTCCACCCATAGAACTAAAGCCCACTCTCTTTTAAAATACTCATTGCCACCTTTCAGTTGATACCCTAATCGTACAAGCACATTCTAGAGTCACCTCTGGTTCTCCTTTATGACGATATCTCCAAAAGGCGTCCACCTGTAGAACTAAGGCCCACTTCCTTTTAAAATACTCATGAACACATTGAATTTGATACTCATATCGTGCAAACACATTCTAGAGCCACCCTTGGTCGTACTTTATGGCGATTTCGCTAAAAGGCGTCCTCCTATAGAACTAAAGCCCACTCCATTTTAAAATACTCATTACCACCTTTCAGTTGATACCCTAATCGTACAAGCACATTCTAGAGTCACCTCTGGTTCTCCTTTATGACGATATCTCGAAAAAGCTTCCACTTATAGAAGTAAAGCCCACGCCCTTTTAAAATACTCATTACCACCTTTCAGTTGATACGCATATTGTACAAAGACATTTTAGGGTCACCTCTGGTCCTCCTTTATGGCGATATCTCGAAAAAGCGTCCACCCATAGAACTAAAGCCCACTCTCTTTTAAAATACTCATTGCCACCTTTCAGTTGATACCCTAATCGTACAAGCACATTCTAGAGTCACCTCTGGTTCTCCTTTATGACGATATCTCCAAAAGGCGTCCACCTGTAGAACTAAGGCCCACTTCCTTTTAAAATACTCATGAACACATTGAATTTGATACTCATATCGTGCAAACACATTCTAGTGTCACCCTAGGCTCATTTTTCTAAATGGCGATTTTCCCTTATTTTGTCTAAAAAGCTTTCAGCTGAGTATGTAATGTTCGGTTACACCCGAACTTGGTCGCGAATACAGAGCAACAGGTTTGAAGACTGGTTTAAAATGTGGAACAAAATCGGCTTATAGCAAAAGGAACTAGCACAAAGATCAAGCGGCAAAAAAATCTGAACGCACACTCGTTTATTTTGCTCAGTTAAAATGATTCCTGAGCGCATAGTCTGAGAGTGCTTGCCAATTTCAAAATAGTTTGAATAGTATTGGCTTCTTAAGATTATGATTATCTTTACTTATTGCATATAATTTTTTCATAATTGGAACTACTTCTTTCTATTGAAATACGACCAAATTGTTTCCCGCTACCGACTAGAGTAAACTATATATTGTTCCAAGCTCACATAAAATACGACCATTTAAAAGAGTCTTTATGCAAACACTTTCTTCCTGCTCATGTTCATACACACAGCTTTTTATATACATTTATAAAGATACAAGTTAGCTTATAGTCATACATATGTATGTATGTATGCTGTTGAAATAAAAAGAGTCAAGTCCTTAGGCGCTCTATGCCACATTGCGGTCTATAAAGTTTGTATGTAAAACATTTGCAAGAAATATAGAGCGTATTAAGTAAGTTTATAGTTGGCTATGTGTGGCGAGCTTAATTTCATTTGTAAACATCACAAAAGATTAAATTAACTTAGTTTGTTGATAGTTAGAGAGTATTTTGGTGAAGAAAATAACTGTGTGTAATAATATGAATATACATAAATTTTCATCAAAATTACTCTTTCTCCAAAAAGTAAAGTATGGGCCTGAGAACTGCTGCAAACACATAACAAGGGAGTGAGTGCGATGCATGTCTCCCGTGATATAACAGAAATACGTAACTCTTACTTACGCGCTTTTGTCGTGCTATGGATGTTCGGAATCCCCAGGAAAAAATCTATTAGGGACTTCAACCCGTTTTTTTCTACCTCATTTCCAAGTAACTAAACTCAAACCAAATTAAAACACTTAAAATGTATGAAAACCTTAAATGGGTGCACGACAAAAGCAAATCACTTTTCAAGAATCTACGTTATTGCTGCTCATATTGCACTTTTGGTCAAAAAAGCGCCATAGACAAATCCTCCAATATTCTTAGAAGCTCCACTAAAAAATTTATTGCCCAATCAGTGATGGGCTCTGAATTATATATGCTTGATAAAGCACAAAAATTAAAATGTATAAAAAAAATTGAGTTTTATAATTTCATAGAACTTAAGACCAAGTTACGTGGTTTTGTTGTGACATGAAAAATTATTTTATATGAAATCCTAAAAAAATGTCATTTTCTAGGCGCGTAAATTTACATTTTAATCAAACCTAGGAATCAAAAAGGTTAGCCCCTCATACATAAAAAACTCTACAGTTTAAGCTATCCAAAAAGATAAACATTAGACTGGGGCTGACCTAATCATGTGAAAACGACTTCATAGCTTAAAAGGACATTAAACGGAAATGTGGAGCTTCTCAAAGACAAAATAATGACATATCAATTTTAAAAATCGGGCGTCAAATAACCAAGTTACAATGAAAAAACATTTTCGGCTGTATTCCGAAGGATCAAAAAAAATTTTTCCGAAACCCTCTCAAAATAATCTTCAAATTTAGGGGCGGATATTAGCAACTTTTTTTTTTTGTATGGGGACCAACCCAGTCTAATAAAAATCTTTGAAATAGATTGATATTTGACGGACATTTACTAGAGACGGCGATCCCGGGATCGCGCTTTTTTTTAAATACCAAATATTGTTTAAAACAGCATTTTTGTATTGATTTAAATAACTCAAAATTAGTCTATACATATCCCCTTTTTAAGAGAAAAACAATTAATAAACCGGGAGACAAAAAAAAAAAAAAAAAAGCAAAAACAAAAAGTATCTCGGGGAGGGATCTGTGCAAATGATTTCTAAAATTTTTTACTGCAGGAACCTCTAATTTTTAAGTCGATCGGGTTGTCGACATATAAGTGGCATATATTTCGAGAAACCAGAAACAAGTCTAAAGTCGTAGTAAGACAGTACCGGCACTTCAGGTTTATGCGATTTCACAGCGGGTTTACCTTTCGGCAGTGATTAAGCAAATACTCTAAGGGTATTTCTGCCACGAAAAACTGATCAGTGAGAATTTATCTGCCTTGCAGTTGCTGAAAAATTAAAAAGGAGCACGATGCAAATTGGAAGTGAAGCGTGGCCCAAATCCCCTATCGGGAAATCGTACCAAGTTCTTTTTTTTAGTTTACCTGCAATTACCAGTCCTACTCTTAAAAATCAATTTCGAGTTTATAAAATATCATTTACTACAAGGTCTTTCACAGGAGTCATTTGTGCTAAGTGGTCTCGGGATTCCAGCTGCTTGTACCAATACAAACATGAAGAACTGCATTACAACCGTTCTTAGTAAATTTGTGGGATAAATACTTACTTCGTTAAATCATCCAAATTCATCACGCTGGGATAGCATTGAAATAAGATACGATCTGACTCAGGTATGTACATCATTTGACCCTAAAATTATAGCGAAATGTATCAGTCAAAATGGGGCTTATAATTTTTTTTCAGTCAAATTAAGATACATAGATTTAGGAAATCAGGCAAGGACTCATTATTTATTCTTTTTCTTAAAAAGGGACATATCGAATCTTTCAACTAAACATGAACACATAATTTTATTGAATAGTCAGAGTTTTTGCGTGCAAGTAAATTAATTTGAAGCTAAGTACCACCGTTGAATATGCGTAACGGATTGACGGACTTCGAACAAATCTTAAAGGAGATGAGTTCATAAACACTTCAAAACTATTTAAAGGATAATTTCAAAACTATTTCAGTGCATTTTTGAGGAAACTTAAGATATAACTTTGAGAAATCTTCAGAATCATTTTGAGATTTTTCGAAACCATAACGGGAGAGTCACGGTATCATTTCAAGATCACTTCGGGACATTTTCAAGACTATTTTGTTACCAATTTATAATGATCTCAGTATCACTTTGAAGTTATTTTCGTCATCATTTCGAGACAACTTCCAAATGATTTGCAAACTGTTTCGGAAATTTTGGAACATTTTTGGCATTGTTTTGGTTTCAATTCGGTCCTGTTTTTGGAATAGTTTCAAGACTATCGCGAAAGCATTTGAGGACTGTTCCAGGATCACTTTGGGATTATTTTTGAAATAATTTTGAAACGTTTTTGGGACCAGTTTCCACCACTAGCGGCTCTGAGAAAATATAATAAATATACATGTAAATGAGCAGACGCGACTTAGGTTGTTCTGTCCTCACTTTGGTTTATCTACATAAGTTTTAATAAGCCTTTACCTTTTAATCTCTTTAATCTCGTCTTTCGTTACACTTCCCCCTTTTTATTTTCCTCTGTGTTTTTTTTAATTATTCTCCATCCCTTAATCCTAGTTTTAGTCTCAGTCCGAAGCTGAACAAAAAATTGTGTCTAAAAAAATGAAGGAGTAGACCACTTTCACCATTTAGGGATTCTCATGTCTACGCAATATAATCAAAACTAAGTTTCATGCGTATCGGTCGAGCCGTTTCGAAGGAGTTCAGCCACAAACAATGGACACGAAAATTTTATATATAAGATATATATTGACATTTATTTAGTTTGGGGTGGAATGCGCCCGAAAACAATCAATGTATTATGATCCAAAAAATATTCCTGAGTGATCCTAAAACTATTCCAGATTATTCCAAAAAAGTATTGAAATGATTCGGAAGTTTTATCGAAATGGTAAGTAGAAATAGTCTGAAAATTGTTATAACAATCTTAAAACAATTTCGAAATGATTCAAAAAATAGTTCCAGAAACTATCAGTATCATTTCAGGATCACTTCAGGACTATTTCAAGACTACTTTGCAACCAATTTCGGAGTTATTTTAGGTATCATTTCGGGACAGCTTCCGAATAATTTCAAAAATTTTCGGAAATTTTGGTACATTTTTGGCATTGTTCGAATTTCAATTCGGTTTGTATTTGAAATAGTTTCAAGACTATATTAGTTCCGAAAACTTTCCCGAAATAGTCTCTAAAATATTAAAAAGCTATCAAGAAACCATAGTTAAAATAAATCTTTATTGGTTACAAAATTGTCTTGAAGTAGTTGCGAAAATTGTTCCGAAATACTTAAATGATCACGTAACTCTCTCTTGTAGTTGTCCCAAAGTAATATATAAAATAATCCAGAGGTGATCCTGAACTTGTTACAAATTGGTCCCTAAATAGTATCGAAATGATTTCAAAACAAATCCAGAGGTGATTTTAGTAACAAGCCAAAAATGACTTCGAAGTAGTCTTGAAATCATTCAGAAGCTAATCCCGAAGTGATCCTATAACAATTTTAAAATGGGTTCGAAATAGACGCGAAATGATTTTGGAAAATAATCTCGAAATGATCCTAAAATTGTTCCTAATTGTGATATTGAAATTCCCACAAAATAGCACCGAAATATTTTTTTAATAACTGTTAAAATGATCCTGAAGTCATGTCGGAATGTTCACGAAATATACCCAAAATGGTTCAAGAAAATACGATGCAAATCCATCCTCTTCAAAATTTGATCGACGCCCATTAATCTGCGTCGCGTGGACAAAAGTGACAATTAGCTCCATATTAGTTGATATGTAAACGCCTCCATCTCTTCCTCCGTTTACTCAATGAATGGATATGTGCTAAGCGAGATGCAGATGGAATTATTACTGCTTTTATTCAGGAGACCGAAAATATAAGCCTGACTTGAAAATACCGCTACAACATTGTATTTGTTTCATAAATAGCGATTCATTGCAAAATAGTACGATTAATAATCAATAATTATTAATATGTTTTGAACAGAATATTAAATGAGCAATTAACAAGATTCGGATATATAGTTTTTAAAGTAAACATTTGATTCTATTTCTTTACGGTTTAGTTCACTTGAGCCTAAAATTAAATTTATAGTATTAATTCCAATAACGTCGATAGCCAATAAAATTGTTAATCAACAACCGAGCTAACCTTTGAAATTTCCTGCTCATTACATCCATTATTATAGTCAAGGACGAACATGCAACCAGAGTATTGTGATTCCAATCGACATAATCGAGAAATGAACCACACAATATTCCATTTTCGTGGCTTTGTATTGTACACATTAAATTTTGGGAAATGCGTTGCATAGCAAAAGGGATGTGTTTATTTGGTGATACCGGAATTAGTGAAATGTAAAACATACATATATAAAATGTAAAAATACAAATCTATTTCGAAGAGTTGTTGAAAGGCCAAAACCGCATACCGAACAAGTAGCTGCATTGTTGTGTATAGGCTAAGAATTAGTACTGGTTTAAGATTTTTATTAGAAGCGTTGGTAGAGTTTAATTAATCTACAAATAATTGAAGCTGATGGGATTTTTTTTCATAAAATTGCTCTTAGCCTTTGCTATAATGTAATCTTTATGCTTAAAAAATTTTTTTTTTATTATTACTTCAAGTCTGTGGTTACGGAACTTTATGCATGTAAAAGAATGCTGGGTAGGACGTGGGGTTTATCGCTCTCTCTCTAGTTAGGTATTTAGAGCGATTGTAAAACCTATCCCACACTATGGAGTAGTTGTTTGGTGGACAGCCATACAAAAAAGGACCTTTCTCAAAAAATTAGAGGTATTATGTAGGCTATGAATGCTAAGCATTAGGGGAGCCCTGAAAACAATTCCGATGACTGCTTTGTATGCTACATAACGTTAACAGCTACAACAAAGCAAAGTCCCTTGGGACAGCTTTAACGCAGACTATACGTATAGTAGCATCATTAAATACAGGACGAACTGACTACCTGATTCCATATCTGCGCTCCGAAAGTACTCTTGAAACCAATGCTTTCAAAGTAGTGAAAAGATTGGGGTCTGCGTTATTCTGTGCTGATCCAGAAATAAAGGATAAACCGATGCGATAAATATCTTAAAATTACTTTCTCATTGGTTAGGTGTTCCTTTGCTGAGAGCCAGTCAATAATAAAAGCGTGGATTGCATAAGAAACTACCAGCTTTAATTTAAAAAGTAAATAATTTAAATATTTTAAATAAACAATGACATTCTGATAACTGTCGCGATTATGAGTCTTTTAAAGGTTTTTTCCTCGAGAAAGAGATTCGAGCTTTCACTACAGCAAATGATTTCGTTCGCTCTGGAGGCTCAGTCCTTACAGTCGGCACTTCCTTAGGCGGGATTTACACGGTATTTCACGTCTTTAAAGTAGAGGAAATTCCGAAGATTTAACTCAGCCAAAGCACAACAAACGTGGCTGGATACCAGCATTTCTGCGATACCAAGATCACTTGACAAAACTGCAATGAAAGTGTGCAGATCTAGAGCAGATACCTTAAGGCGTTTAGCAGTATGCACCGGGCCACATGCACGCATGTCTCTGAAAGTTTTGGAACTTCAGTTTTTGACCTTTCATTTTATTCTTATTTGTTTTTTCCGAACTACATGTCAATTTATTTTAGTTTATATCATATTTTATTTCCAAAATGTTAAGGCGACTTGTAAATTTTTAAAGATGTTAATTTTTAATAAGTTAATAGCCTTGAATATTTGTAAATTGTTAGATTTATTGAGCTAAAAGGCTTCAAAATGAATAAAACTTATTTTTTTGTTTATATTTATTTACAATTTATTTGGTCGATCATACATATCCATATGTTCCTGATGATGACTTCAGATTGAAGTTGAAATATCGACCATATAAATTATAAATTAATATAAACAAAAAAATAAGTTTTATTCATCTTGAAGCCTTTTAGCTCAATAAATCTAACAATTTAAAGATGTTAATTTAATAGGTTGAATAAACAATTTTTCTATTCCAACCCACTCAGACAGCAATACCCGGACCAAAAATTTCATATATACATTTTGATCCCGATTGGAGATGTGTCGGCATCCCAGTTCAAACCACCCTACAAAGACTCAATGTAAGTAAATATTAAAATTTTAGCTTTAAAAAAGCTGGGACTTCCCATAATCGTTTCCAATTAGGACCTAAATTTATAAGTGATATTTTTGACTGGACAAAATTTGTCTTAATATACATATATTAATATGGCTACACCATAAGCCAACGAGTTCAATAACGGACCTGTAAAACGGTGTAATATGTAGGATGCTAGGTTACCATAGAAACATTATGCTGTTCAACCAGCGATGTAGATAACATCACTTGCATCATATGCAAAACTTACCTTTAATCGCAAATATCGCTCGTGTTTACCCATTGCACCTTGACGTGTTTGCAGTACGTAAATTGTATTGATGTGTGACAAAATGTTTTCAAAAGTCAACTGTAAATGTGGACGTATG
The DNA here is from genome assembly GCF_040869045.1 of Eurosta solidaginis. Taxonomy (NCBI): domain Eukaryota; kingdom Metazoa; phylum Arthropoda; class Insecta; order Diptera; family Tephritidae; genus Eurosta; species Eurosta solidaginis. The sequence goes on from NC_090319.1 coordinate 296,413,180, forward strand.
GCTTCCAGTACTTCCAATATTGAACAATTTTCCACGGCAACTCTACAACAGCATGAGAAAAAAATTAACCTTTAAAATAAAAAGCTTTAATAAAAAGTACAAACAGAATTTTCTGCAATGAGACTGAAGCCAATGAAATAATTAATTTTTATAATTGAGTCGCGGTTAATTAGATGAAATTGAGAATAATACAGGACTAACAAAAACAAATTGTATATAAAAAATTGTATATAACAATTGAAATGTGCTTTTTTTGAATTTGTGTGACTCGTAATGCGATATTAATAACTGTGCTGGTGTTTATTTATATCCCTGCATCCCTGCAGGAGCTGTGTAAAGCTTACCAATATTATATAGCATTTTCAACCAAACGAGACTTTTTTCCTCAAACCATTTTTATACTCAGTTGAGCAGAGCTCACAGAGTATATTAACTTTGATTGCATAACGGTTGGTTGTACAGGTATAAAGGAATCGAGATAGATATAGACTTCCATATATCAAAATCATCAGTATCGAAAAAAAATTTGATTGAGAAAGATGGATAAAGCGATGAAACTTGGTAGGTGAGTTGAACTTATGGCGCAGAATATAAAATTAGTAAAGTTTTGGACAATAAGTGTGGCACCGCCCACTTTTAAAAGAAAGTAATTTAGAAGTTTCGCAAGCTGTAATTTGGCAGTCGTTGAAGATATCATGATCAAATTTGGCGGGAACATTACTCCTATTACTATATGTATGCACAATAAAAATTAGGAAAATCGGAGAACGACCACGCCCAAAGTCAAGTTTAAAAAAAAAAGTTTATATCTTTACAGTATATGTCAACATTCAACTCCAGTAATGATATTGTGCAACATAATACAAAACTAAAAGATATTTCAAAATGGGCGAGGCTCCGCCCTTTTTAATTTAATTTGTCTAGAATACTTTTAATGCCATAAGTCGAACAACAATTTACCAGTCTTTCTGAAATTGGTAGGCATAGATTCTATGACGGTAACTCTTTTCTGTGAAAATGGGCGAAATCGGTTGAAGCCACGCCCAGTTTTTATACACAGTCGTCCGTCTGTCCTTCCGCTCGGCCATTAACACGATAGCTTGAGCAAAAATCGACATATCTTTACTGAACTTAGTTCACGTACTTATCTGAACTCACTTTATCTTGGTATAAAAAATGAACGAAATCCGACTATGACCTTGCCCACTTTTTCGAAATCGAAAATTACTAAAAATGAAAAAATGCCATAATTCTATACCAAATACGAAAAAAGGGATGAAACATGGTAATTTGATTGGTTTATTGACGCAAAAAATAACTTTAGAAAAAACTTTGTAAAATGGGTGTGACACCTACTATATTAAGTAGAAGAAAATGAAAAAGTTCTGTAGGGCGAAATCAAAAGCCCTTGGAATCTTGGCAGGAATACTGTTCGTGGTATTATATATATAAATAAATTAGCGGTGCCCGACAGATGATGTTCTGGGTCACCCTGGTCCACATTTTGGTCGATATCTCGGAAACGCCTTCACATATACAACTACCACCACCCCTTTTAAAACTCTCATTAATACCTTTAGTTTGATACCCATATCGTACAAACACATTCCAGGGCTACCCTACGTTCATTTTCCTACATGGTGATTTTCTCTTATTTTGTCTCCAAAGCTCTCAACTGAGTATGTAATGTTCGGTTACACCCGAACTTAGCCTTCCTTACTTGTTAGCTTTGCGATTTGTTTCAAAGCTATACTAAAGAAATTGCCAATATATTTATGTTTATCCTCCTCTTATAATATTTATATTTGGTAATATTGTCATTAAACCGACATGTAGTCGGCGTTCAAGCAAAAGGCACTAAGTCCATTTAAGTTATTTTAAGTTAATGACAGCAAACATTCGCAAAAATGAGCAATTTCGAGAGAAAACCTCACTACGTCTATTTCAACATGTAAAGCTGGTTGAATGCTTAGGAATTAATCATCAAGTCGCATAGGAACTTTTTTGTGACAAGCGTAAGTCATTGAATAATTTTGGACCTAGTGATTTTGCCCAGAAGGATGACGATTTATTCATGATTAACCTTGTTGCATTCAGGTACTGGTATCCAATATCCACTTGTTCGGTGCGAGTTTAAGCTTCAGTCAAGTTGAGCTTAGTTTACTCCTACCACACAAAATGGTATAGTTGAACTTTAGTCAACTTTAGCCGTTGTTTGAACTTTCACTGGATATCAATGTCTGTATTTCTTACTGAAAGCTTAAAATGTGACGACTGTCAAAGTTAGTCTGAGTTGAAACATAATATTTTGGATGATATAATATCATGATATTTGGCATATCTTTACTAACTTTTCAATGCAAACCCTGCAATTTTTCTTCCAAAAATATCATGAGTTTCAGGTCTAAGTATAATAAGAATCAGGCAAAATAACTGTTGCAATAAATATTGAAAGTGCTATAACTTCTTTGTTTATTTTAATATTTAATTTTTATGCTATTTGACCTATTGTGGGTTCCAGTAAGAAATAAAAATTTGGTAATTATTCCACTGTTGCGGCCCTACGTTTCGCTAGCCGTCCTAGCTTCTTCAGGGGCGAAGTCTATTTATTTTCAACAATAAAACATAAGAAATAATTACATTAGTAATAATACAATTACAAAAAGAAAAAGAAAAAATATCATGTGAGTGATGTTAATTTTTGTTTACGTGTATACATGTATGTGCGTCCTTTTTGTAACTTAATTAGTATTAGCTTAGCTAAAATTGTTGTTTTGTGACACTTTATTGTTGTTGAATTTCAAAAATTGTGACAAAAAAACTAATGTAATTATTTCTTATGTTTTATTGTTGAAAATAAATAGACTTCGCCCCTGAAGAAGCTAGGACGGCTAGCGAAACGTAGGGCCGCAACAGTGGAATAATTACCAAATTTTTATTTCTTACTGGAACCCACAATAGGTCAAATAGCCTAAAAACAAAATATTAAAATTTATTAAAATTGACCGGAATAACCCTAATTCTTTGTTTATTATTTTAGTAATATGGTTTCAGAGCAAAATTTTCTTGAATTTTCAAGTACTTTCCTTTGGTAAGGAAAAAACATACATTAAGAGGGGAGGGTTAAACTTTGTTAGCTGACCTAATCATGTGAAAACGACTTCATAGCTTAAAAGGACATCAAACGGCCAAAATAATGATATACCAATTTTAAAAATCGGACGTCAAATAACCAAGTTACAACGAAAAAACCTTTTTGGCTGTATTTCGAAGGATCAAAAAAAATTAAAAAAAAATTTTCCGAAACCCTCTCAACATAATCTTCAAATTTAGGGGCGGACATTAGCAACTTTTTTTTCGACCCAGTCTAGGCTACATTCTATTATCGAAAAGAAAACCAAAAACATTTGAAGAGCAAAATATAGTCACTCTGATTCTATTATTCTCTGCAATAGAACTTTCAGCGGCCTGTGGCTAAAATTTCCATTTGGACCGTTCGAGACAGATTCAGCAGGCCGTGGTACAAACGTGTCGTGTTGTTGTGCCATCCAGCATAAGCAAAGAAACAATGTTGCACATTCCACTTGCCAAATATTCAAACCCCGAATGAGCCAATGTATCAGTTTCTTACTCTCAGTTGGCCTAAAAAGGATTTGAAAATGCCCGTTTTAACGAGCCTTTTGGTTGCGATTGGATTATTGTGCATCGAAAAACCCTTAACTAAGGGTGAGGTTTTGGTTCATCACACAAATCACTGTTATAAGGTGTATTGGCGAAATATTCGCCAAATTCTACCCATTTTTTTAGGTTCTGCTGCTGAAGGTCTGAAACATGCACCAAATTGCTTAACCCATTAAGCCCGCACGTTGCGGCTTCCTTTCAAATGATATTGCTGCCTGAAACTGTAGATACAACTAGTGACACAGAAATTGTGGACAGCTGCTTTCATATCAAGCAGAGAAAATTCCTGGGAAAGTTGCTTGTGCAGTGGAAATACTTTGCTTGTTCAATGACGACAATGATCGAATCGAAGGAAACCAACTTGGACAGTCGGCTCCTGAGCAAATCATCATGGAGTAAGTTGACTCTTTAACTGAATATTACGGGACCTTTTTTGCAAAATTTGGTAAGTACATATATAATAAAAATAGTGACGCTATGTGTAACCGCCTCAATTTTCGAAACACTAAATTCTTACGAGCTATTTATTGATGACAAATTGATTGACTTAATAATTACGCAATCATTTTCGAATGATAAAAAAAGTTAAAATGGCAAATAGCTTTTAAGATTACTACACTCAGAGAAAAACGCGTTCTAAAACGAACGAAATAAGTTCAAAATTAAGAACATTCTTTGACAAAAGTCTGTTAAGTACGTTTTTTCGTAACTCGTGAACGATGGGCTTGTTTTAAGAACGGTTTTTCCAAGCACACCGTTCGTATTTTATGATCAGTTTGGTATTGATGTGTGAATCTTCTGTGCTCATTTCAAGCACTACTTGGGCTTGATTTAAGATCTTTCGTTCTCACGCTTTGAGAACGATTTGTGGTTGATTTAACATTTTTCGGTCTCAATTCAAGAACGGTTTGTGCTTGATCTTTGGGTGGCAAGGGGGGTGGGGAGAGGCAAATTTTTCCAATTGGTACTCATTTATTTTTTTTTTTATTAATAATAATTTTTTTGTCATTAATAAAAATATTAATAACAAAAAAATATTATTAAAGTCCAAAAATTGAAAAAACGCATAATATGCATTTTGTTATGGCTTTCTCTTAGTGAGAAATTTTTTTTTTATTGATGTAATATGAATATATACTTAAAACATTTCATAACAAGTTTTAGAATTACCTGTGCCTATGTCCTATGTGAATCGAACTGAGCGAAAAATACGAGTTAAAAAAATATACCATAAAAAAAATCGTTTTAAAAAACTTCAGAGTTTGAGGGTGTTCGAACTCGCGCCACACAATCGCAATCGCAACATCATAGCCGCTGGGCCACTGCGAATGCTTGGTAGCTTGTGCCAAATATTGTATTTAACATTGTAGTGCGCACGAATTGTACCGTTTCTTTTTTCTTGGGTTTAATTTAAGAACATCGTCCTCATTAATAGAACATTTGTTCATTAATTAAGACTAGCCGTTCTCTTTTCAAGAAAATGGTGTCAGTTCAAGAACAAGGTTGTTGTTTTAAGAACAAGTTGTTTGTTTTTCAAGAACAAAAGAGTAAGAACATGAAAACTTTGAATTGAGTCCGGTGGTGCTGGATTTTAGAATAAAAATATAAAACCGTTCGGAATCAATACCAGTATTGAAATAAAAAGTTTATATTTCAGTCGCGATATATTTTTTGCGTGAAAAATTATGCTTGATTTAATCCAAATAACCAAATACTGCATTCAATATTTTTGTCTACTTTGCTGATTCCCATTTGGACTAGTTAGAGACATGTCAATTTGTTTATATAAACATCGCAGCGGGGTTGTGTATGAAAATGATCAATAATTTTAAAATTTTTTTATGTATTTTATATAAAATAAAATACTTTAATTTTCAATTTTTAAAAATCAATACTTAATATAAATAAATAATAAAATATAGTATATAAAATATACATTTAATAAACAATAAAATTTAAATAAAATATAAAATTTATTATTTACAATTTTATATTTTATTTAAATTTTATTGTTTATTAAATGTAAATTTTATATACTATATTTTATTATTTATTTATATTAAGTATTTATTTTTAAAAATTGAAAATTAAATTATTTTATTTTATATAAAATAAATAAAAAAATATTAAAATTATTGTTTTTTTTTTTGTTTTATTTATTCATTGTTAATATTTACCTTGGTATGACGCGCGAAACAGATTTGCCAGCCTGCACAATTTTCATCTGTCGGTCGAACATTAAATGGAATGGGAAAACTTTGCAAAATGTGGCGGGCGAGATGAGTGGAGCTGCATATATCACGGTTGAGTAGAAATGAATAAAAGAGAGATATATAATGAAATGTTATTACTATATATTGAATGTTCAATTAAAAGTACTTTTACAAAGATACAAATGCACAATGACATACGAGTTTAAAACAAAAATTTTTTTGTGCAATTTGTGGTTCATAGCAATCATGATGCGTTTCGTTTCATACATTTTTTTGGATATGTTATTGAGCATATAACTTTATATAAAAAATGTTTAGGTTTACTTGTCGGACGGTGCATTCGGCTTTTGGAATATAGCAGCAGTGTGGAATATTGCAGCCGTCGAAGGGAGTGGGACATGCAAAATATAAAAACGAAATTCTGTAATAAATAATAACGAGCCGAACCCGTGCGTATCTTGCGCAACCAATATAGAAGTGTCTTATCAAATATCAAAAGAAACCAACTGTTCTATCAATCAATTAAAACTTACAGCTTGCGCTGCCATCTGGCGTGTGGTGGCAACTGCCGGTAATGTAGTTCAAATATTCACAATAGTGCCATAGCACAAACATATTTCTTAGTGTGCTCACAATCGTTTATTTTTAACAAATTATTTTAATAAAATATAGCTAAACAAAAGCATTACGACAAAAATTGCCCAAAGCTCGCTAATAGCCCGAATCTCCAACTTTACAACCAAAACTTTATTTATAGATTTGGATTCCAAATAAGAGCGAAAAAGGGACCCGTACATAAAAATAGCAATTAGAAATAATAATTAACTTAAATTAAGATATTGTATTGAAATAGCATGCACCCTTTTTTGTTTCACAAGAGACCGGTCAAAGTGGTTCAGGAACCACTCCATTTTTTTACACCACCGTGGTGTGATGGTAGCGTGCTCCGCCTACCACACCGGATGCCCTGGGTTCAACAACTACAGAGCTCTAATAATCCGAGGTCCATCCCACGATTAAGGGGTAAATTATGTTTAATGCGATTAGTCATTTTTTCTCGCGTGAGCCAAAGTTTGTTTGATATGAAACCAGTCTTGCACTTCAGTGAGTGACATCAAAACTTAGTCCCTTTGTGATTATGTTGTGGGGAACGCGATTGTGGGTAGCATAAATGCAAAGTATCACGGCGCTGTACATAATTAGGCCACAAGGAACGCCTTGTTTTCAGAATTTGTTGGTTTCTGGTAGCTTCGCGGAGTAGTTCCTATACTTATGGAGCGGTTGTTGTTGCTTAATGTTATTTGGCAAAACCTTGAAAGCATTGCAGTGAATTCAAATTCAGATCCAACAACATACAGGCAACTCCCCTTTGGGTACTCATAAACTTCAATCGAATGAGCTTGGGTTTCAGCAATTTCACATCTCGATGGAAATACGTTGGTTCCCGGTGTGTAGCTATTTTTTAGCCAATAAATTGCTTTTCTCAATTAAATAACTTTAGTCGAATGTCGAAACAGCTCTTGATTCTGCAGGGATTTGGGCATCAGTTTAGTTTTCTTCTGCTTCTTATTGTTGTAGTGATAAAGACATTCCCCAAGGATTTTGAACACTGTTGTCGATATTAATGCTCTTTTGACGCATATGAACAGCGCATGTTCCGTTCTTTTGTAACATTAAGGTACTAGCTCGTTCATCTTGGGACCGATTTGATATGACTACTGCAAACTTTTTCGATAATCCTTCCACACTCCTTTGTAAGGAAATTTAGATCACCAGAGCCTCGGATGCTAAATATGTGTATGGTATATTCATACTTGTAATAGCGTTCTCTCTCGCTTGAGTACTATTGAAGGGAACCTATATATTTCGATTGGCGGCCACCGTGGTGTAATGGTAGCGTGCTCCGCCTACCACACCATATGCCCCAGGTTCACACCCCGGGCAAAGCAACATCAAAATTTTAGAAATAAGGTTTTAGAAGAAAATTTTTCTAAGCGGGGTCGCCCCTCGGCAGTGTTGGGCAAGCGCTCCGGGTGTATTCCTGCCATGAAAAGCTCTCAGTGAAAACTCATCTGCCTTGCAGATGCCGTTCGGAGTCGGCATAACACATGTAGGTCCCGTCCGGCCAATTTGTAGGGAAAATCAAGATCAGCACGGTGCAAATTGGAAGAGAAGCTCGGCCTTAGATCTCTTCAAAGGTTATTGCGCCTTACATTTATTTTTTTATTTTTTTTTTATATATTTCGATGCTCAACCTTTTAAAAATCCCTATCGGGCTCATAATCGCCTTCCCTATCAACTGGGTTTTTAACAGGCTATCAATGCTCTTTTGAAACTTTCTGCTCGAATTTTCTGCTAGAAATTTCTAGCACTATTCCTATCGACCAGTAGCTGAAGTTTTTACCACTTACGACGTTCGCTCTTCTTCTTCTTTCATTCTAATTATCGTCCTTCTTTCTTTCGAGGCAGTGCAACATTGCCCATCGAACACAAATTTGCAGAGTTTTCCCTGCAGGGTACGCTTATTAAAAAAATTGTGTTACGTCTACCGTTGATTACGAAGATGGGTATGATTTCTTATCCTTCGATCAGCAGACAGCCAATGAATCGCGAGTTTTTGAGACACCACACAACCCACACAGTGCTTCGAGTAGAGTTTTACTCTTTATTGTCTTTGTCGAAGACGTGCCTATTGTCCTTCTGCCCTGCACTGTCCTTCTTGTTTCCTTTTCATTGGGGGGAACATCAACTAGTCGGACATTATAATTACTTAATTCTTTGCTTTGGCTCTCATCAAAAAAAGAAGATATCACACCCCACGGGGTAAGGGTGAGGGGGGCGGGCAAAGAATATCTATAGCTTCTCCAACCCGATTGTCAACCTCAGCTACCTGTGGAGAATACTGTCTCTTAAGCAGCCGAGGTTCTGGCGACTCCAAATTCCGTATGAAGCTAGGGGGTGGGTGACGAGATGACCTAGAAGGTTCAATGTGGTCATATTAAGTCGTTCTAGAGATGGTCGGGCTAGTATATTAATGGCCATTGTTACCGGAACGTGCCGGTAAATGACCATCAACATCGATAAAACTGCTCAAAACCTTTGGAAAGTGTCTTTTTCGCTACAACAACAACAAAAACATCATGTTGTTCAGTTTTTACATTCATATGCATGTGTTTTAACGACCCCCATCCAACGCACAACCCGGCTCCGGCATTTAGCCATGGGTGGCCTCAACCCTTTGGTGGTAGCGGAATGGTCAGTTTACTAAATTATTTAGTATACTGTGACACCAAAGTCGGAATATCACAAAAAGCCAGTCTTCATTACGATCTACCTATCATATTTTGATAAGGCAGAAGAAATGTGGAGCATTTTACACGTGGAAATTAAAATTACGTTGTCGTATCACATATTAGCTAACCAAAATATTTGTAGGGTTTCACTATAATCCACTTGTCAATCCAATTTGAATATTTTTCACAGTTAACATACTCTGAAATCCTTATATTTTCCCTTAAAGGGAAACTTATTCTTTATTAGATTGGGTTCCACTCTACATGGGCTATTTCAAAATTTTCTTAGAAAATCATATTTCCTCCCATTAAAAGTAAACAAACGAAAAACATAAAATTGATTAAACGACTTAAACAAAATGACCAATCATAAATATTTCGTAGTGCTTTTCAAATAACCCATGCAACAAACATATTTACAAGCTGTTGATTACACTTTTCACACACCATTTTAATGACATACATATATGCAGACTCTCAATATGGTCGTTCAAATCAATTTTGAATTTTTTTTATTGTAATAGCCAATTTGTTGCTCACCTTCGCTTGTAAAATAAATTTCATCCAGTAGATCTACAACTTCTGTGCTAGTGCTATTTGTACAAATTGATTCATTCTCACCTTCACACAAAAAATCCACTTCATCCGGCGGTTCTTTAGTCTCCTCCTTACATAAGGCTATCGTACGCTCATCGCCACTTGTTGAAGAAGCTAACGATGTACTGGCTGTTGTTGTTAGATTACTGTTAGTGTTGCTAATCTCACGTATGAGGAATTGCACATGATCGTAACGTTCGATGTCATCACTTTTGTTTTTCAATAAACGTAAACATTTTTGTTCTGGTTTGTCGGGGTCACAATCAAAGCTATCCGCTTGTTTGCTGCTGCTGCTTATTGATGAGGCCGAATGGGATTTAGTACGAGCAAATGGGCAACGAGCTACATGATACGAAAGCATTTAATGTAATAATTGAATTTGTTGAGTTGAAAGAAAAGGTGTAGAAAAAGAAAGAAAATATTATTGTGAAAATGTGTTTGTGGAAAATTACTGAAAAAGAATTGATTGCTGTATCTATTAAATGAATTTAGTATTTAAGTTCTTCATAATGAATTGTAAGCTCTGGCCAAGGGACCTATGAAATACCGATAACAAAAACAAGTAAGGGAGTTTAAGTTCGGGTGTAACTGAACATTATATACTCAGCGTGAGTTTCACTTGTACAGTTAATTTTAGATAACATACTTCTAATAATATTGAGGCATATTTTAAACACAAATTATTCCCAAAAAAGTCAGGGAGTCTAAGTTCGCGTGAACTATTTTTCGCTAAGATATAGATTATTATTCTATCCTACGACCCTTTTAAACACCTTTAATATAAAAGTGGGCGTGGTCTTAACCAATCCCGCCCATTTTTACCACAAATATTTCATGCTATCAGGAAAATATGTGTGCCCAATCTTATTACGATCCGTTAATTTTTCTTCTAGTTATGCCTCTTGAAATATAGAAAATTGCTAAGTCTAAAAAGGGGCAGTGCCACCCCAACTTAAAAATTTTTTAAACGTTTCGTTATAATTCAATTTAGAAAGTAAAATGTCATTGATATCAAGCTATTGTTTGCAAAGATATAGCTTACTATATATTCGTCCACGGCCCTTTTAAAAATCTTTTCTATAAAAGTGGGCGTGGTACTTAATCGATTTCGTTAATATTTCTTTGAAACATATCCTATAGTAAAGGCAACCTCTCTTCCGAATTTTGTTATGATAGGTTAAACGTTTTTTGATTTATGTTAAATAATATTTGTAAAACTGATTTTAGCACCAGTGGGCGGTGCCACGCCACTTTTCAAATTTTTTTCCCAATATTTTATCAAGAATCTCAGTATAGGTCCATACATCAAAGCTCAAACTTATAGGTGTATTATTAACTAAATAAACAGGTTTTTTGTGTTTTCAAAATTGTTATATATTTAAAAAGTGGGTGTGGTTGTCATCTGAATTCGCTCATTTTAATGGGGTGCCAAAAGATCAATGTACCAAATTTAATTAAGATATCTCAATATTTACTCAAGTTATCGTGATCACAGACAGGTGGACGGACGGACATGGCTAAATCAATTCTTTTATTCATCCTGAGCATTTTGATATATGTAAGTCTATATTTATGTCGATTCGTTTATGCCGTTACGATAAACCGTTGTGTTACCAAAGTTTATATACTCTGTATACAAGGCATGCTGAGTATCATAAGATACCCATCACAGATTCGGTTTTTTGTTTATGAAAAACCCTCAAAACTTTGGAAAAGGAGTTACACTGAATGGCATTACACTGAAATTACAGCCTTTGGTGGGGAAAAATTTCGAGTTGCTCCGGTATATAAAACCCGCTGCCATAGGTAGCATGGAGTTCTCATTGGGGATGACGAATAGCCCCCATAAATAGACTATAGTCACAGACTTGTGATATGTAGAATGAACTGATCCTTTAACATGACTGTGATGACATACAGGTGATGGGTTTAAAGAACCGGTCTCTTAACTATGCCATCTTGAAACACCTGTAATAGGTTAAGCGAGATTGTCCTTTAAATATACTAAGGTGTCAGACCTGTGAAGGGCCCAGGGAACATGTCGTTCTATGAAATCCTTTACATAACTAAATGTCCATATTTGTTTGAGAATTCTTATTTAAACATCTTTAATAAGATAATTTTCCAATATCAAAGTAGCACAGGCAGTATCATTCTAATGCACATTTCTACTGGAACTATTTGGTGTAGACAATAAACCTGCTGACATCTTGTACAAAGCATTTACCTACTTCCTTAATTCCAGCAGTATACAACTGCCTATATTTAGAAACCTAGTGTTTGCAAGAGCTGGGCATTCACACAGGTAGTGCGTGATTGTTTGTTTGCTGCCTTCTACGCCGCTGCTCCTGTAAATAATGTTGACAGGGATCCTCATTCTCTCAGCTTGTAGGCCGAGAGACCCGTTTCCTGTGATTGTGTGAGTGATTCTAAAAATTTATTTCCTTGACCTATTTAGTATGTCCTTTGTTCTCCTACTATCGTAATTCAGCCAGATTTCCTTGGCTATATAGTAGGTGTTCTAAGATTACCAGTTGGAGAACGCTAACTCCTTGAATCTGCCAAGTATGTTTTTTTTATAGATGTAAACGAATGATGGATCTCGATCGCCTTTGTAGCATCCAGCAGTGCTTGCTTTTGCAAGTTCATTTGCCTTCTCTTTGCCTGCGACGTTTATGTAACCGAGTACCCATATAAGCGTTAATTTTTTCATATGTATACTCTGTTCGACCCAAAAATGTCCGTGTTTTGGGTCGAACCGGGTATACATGCAAATTTTACAATCAAATGAAAATTTCTTTATTAGATAAAAAAAAAAAAAACCTTAAACATCAAAATCAAAAAAATGAAATTTCGCATGCTCGAAAATTATTTTTTTGGGTATGAGTAGTGAAAGTTTTTTTTCCTGAGCCCAAATCCTATCGAAAAATCGATGGCGCGATATCGGTTAATAAATCGACCCATTCTAAAGTACACGCCAATAGTATTGCGATTTTCGCACAACTCACGAGCTTTATCGCAGAGTAGTTCTTATTGTGCAGCTGCGAACAAAACCTATTAAAAATTTGACCATACCTTAAAGTGAGTTATTTTTTCTCCTTTTAACTTTCGTAAATTTTAGAAATATCCCAAATACAAAAAAATTCGATAATTTTTCGAAAATATTCAAATTTTTGCTACGTATTTGAGGAACATTTTTGATCTCTTTTCAGAAGAGATTTTATCCAGACGACACCAAATTCGAAGGGACTTTAATAGTTACAGAGATTTTCCTAAAAGAAAATAAAGACAACTTCCCTACAGGGCAATTATTCTGCTGAATACTGACCAACTACTAGGCCTACACTTAGTGATAAAGAAAGTGGCAAGTTAAACCTCATGAAATTTTCGAATTTACCCTCTTATAAGTACTGATATCTTGATATTTCTCTAAATATTTTCCACACGCATGGAAGTTTCTATTATGTAGCTATTGACTTTCGTGAAAGTGTAAAATACTTTTGTGTTTATTTCTCAATGGCATTTATTTAAGCTTTAAAAATTGATACCTTACCTTGCTTTTTATTGCTAACATCTGCGGTTGATGATATTGCAATCGCATCGTCTTCATCCACCAAATAGGGTTCGTTGTCGTTATTATTACTGCTATTATTATTAGTGTTGTTGTGATTGTTATTATCTTCTTGTACAATTCCTGCTGTTGTTACTATACTACTTGATTGCTGTGGTTGCTGTTGTTGTTGTTGTTGCTGTTGAGAAAATACATCTGTGCGGTCTTCTTCATCGATGGGATCACCTTTCCGTTTGACGATCTCAATTTCCACTTCGACACCATGCAATTTCGATGCAACAGCCTGCAAGAATTAAAAAAAAAAATTGTTTTCATAAATGTGTGCATATATATTTACACACACTTCTATAATACTTATACATATATCGCCTGCTGACCCTATCTCGCTGCCGTCTTAAAACGCCCAAATAAGAATTTGGTTTAAGAACATTCGATATTAGATTTTTTTTTCTTCAAAATTTATCTTTAACGATTATCTACTTATAAAAAAATTTTTAAATTTTACTTATTTTATTTATTGTATTTATTTTATAGCCGGATTTTAAATGTGTGCACTCATTTAAAATCCGCTTTTCTTTAGAAATTATGTAAACTTATGAGTTACTTCTTCTTTAATTAACGCTAAGTTTCATATTTTTATTTCCTTACTCTATTGGGTCATATTAAAATTAGAACCAATAATAAAAAAAATGCTTAGCTAATTATTCGGAAAATTTAGTTGTTGTAGCTGGTGGAAGAGCAAGGTAATTTATAATATTAGTATTTCAGCTAATGGGTAGAGGGAAGGTACAGTGGATGCAAAAATGTTTTGTATCTTTAACTGATCTTTTTATATTTTCGATATATTCATATTTTCCAGCAAGATATTTTTCATCTTATTTGTCATGCGATTTTTGCGGCAGCCACCAAGACAGAATCGTCATGACGTTTATGAAGAATTATTCTATTTTTAAACCAGGATTGTCACCTGCACAACCTTTTTGGGTTTGTGCAATTATTTGATCTTAGAGAGTTATTATTTTACAAATTCGCCTACTGCAGTAAATATTCAATTCTTAATCACAAATTTGTCCCTCAGGACAAATGTGTTTTCCTTTTTTAAAGTCCTGGATTGCCGCCATTTCTTTTATGCCTGGTCGAATATTGTCCTAAGTCAATAACTTTCTCAACAATCTGGTTGCTTGGAAATTTTCGACGCTACCATTTTTCTATCCTAAGATGAAAACGAGACTAGTCTTTTATTGCAAATTTATATAGCGCTTATTATATATATATTTTCTATTTGTGACTTTTTCTTCATGCTTGTTTTTGTTATGAGCTGGTTTTTAAAATTTTTGTATATTTTGTTTGTTAGGGTTTGCCTATTTCCACTGTCCAAGAATTTTCTATTGCTTCATGACTATTTTGTTCGGAGCATTCAGAGGAATTATGCAAATTTTTGATTTGCTGTTCGTTTTAGGCAGGGCTGTCTTTACTGTCGACTGCGATATTTTAAGACCTACTATTTGAGATTTTACTTGTTTATTGCTCTTCCTCAGCTTTGAGTTTGGAATCTTGGGTATGAGAAAAAAAAATAAAAAAAGGATATTAGACGCGCTGTTGCACGTTATTCATTTGCCTATATTTAAATTTCATATAGGTTTTAAGTTTAGCGGCTATCCCTATGATTAATAGCACGATAACGCAGATCAAAACTGCTAGTAAAACATCTGGAATGTTGGGAGCAGCTTTTGTTTCTGGTTCAGCTGGTGATTCATATCTTACTATCCTGTTCTCTGATGTTTCAGAGTTTCCTTTTCCTACCTCGTAATCAGCTATGGCTATCATAATTCCTTGGGCTTTTTTTATCCACCAAGCCAAGAAAATATGTATTAAGTTTTTATTTATTTACTTATTTGTCAACCAATATATGCCTTATTATTATGTTTTAATTCTAAAATTCGTAATTTTGTTTTAAAAATTTATTTTTCATTTGGGAAGACCATTCGTAACATCCTAGCTATTTCTTCTTGCCTTGTTGTAGGGTTTTTTACATCTTCTACTGTAGGTTCTCTCTGCATACCTATTTTCTTCCAAAATGGTTTCAACCATAGAAGCTGTTTTTCATAATCTACCTTTCCTTTATTTGTAGTTACTTGATCTTCCAATGCAATGGGTTGTTCCCAGTATTTAGCTGGCATTCCAATTTACTCAAATAGATATTTTTATTTTTTGATTCTCAATTCTCTTAATTTCTTTTTTTTTTCAAAAAAAAAAAAAATTGTTCAAAATTTAACATATATATTCTTCCTATTTCTTTTTTTTTCTTTTCACTTTTCTTTAAATGTTTGCATTATATTTTTTCGATACAATTCCTATTTTTAGCAAAAAAAAAATTCCTAAGCAAAAACTTTCATTTTTGCTAATGGTTTAGCGTCCGTAAAGGCCGCCCAATTTATTTCTAATTTTTATACTTATATTGCTGGTACGCCGCCAATGGTAATGATATCCTCCGATCCTGTTTTGCTGCTAATTTGTATTCCACTTCTTCTATGCTCGCTTGCTGTTCCGTTTTTATGGTTATATAGTAATGTTCCGTTTTTATCGAATCTTTGCCGAAAAGGCTTTCTTTGTTAAAATTCCAATCTTCACTGGTGAAATGTTCCGTTTTTATCGAATCTTTGCCGAAAGGCTTCCTTTGTTAAAATTCTAATCTTCCCTGGTGCCACATAGTAGTACAGTTTCGAATCCTTGCCAAAAAGGCTTCTCCTTGTTAGAATTCCGATCTTTACTGGTGCCACATAGTATTGCCGTTTGTGCTCTTTATCCTCCCTTTTTTTTTGTGAAAACTTTTTAATTGTTTAAAAATGGTCACTATCTCTGGCCAGTCAGATATCTTTTAGCATTTGTGCTAATTTTTGATCTGAACTGTCAGGATCTTCCTCCAGCAAGATCTAGCGAATTTTGTTTAAGAGCAAATTCTTCAGCTAATTGAAGATCAGGCTGGCAGGATCGCCATGAAATATTTGAATAAAAAGGGAAATGTTTTGTCGTTGAATGTCAGCCAATCATTGATTTTATTGAACAAATTCTTTTTCTTTTATAGATACATTCTTAACCTACACATTCATAATTATCCTAATACTAAAAATATGTACATTTGTATTAACACTAAGCATACATGTAGATTTGTATGCATAGCCTGCATACATGTAGATTTGTATGCATGCTATGCATATTTGTAAATTTGTATGCATTGTCAGCAAATCGATATTCATGTGAAATGTTTGGTTAATTCTCATTAGTGGTTGTATGTAAATATATTGGTGACAAACTAAAATTGACGATAAGCAGAATTTATTATTTGTGAACTGACAAGGGTTTCATATTCGGCATTCCATGGATGTTAGCTAACCGCTGTGTTAGGTCAATAATTTATGTTGTATAATATTGTAATATGATTATGCTATTACTAAAATATATTGGCATAGGAGTTCATGATGCGTAATGCCGCAAAATGTATTGTATAGGTGGGCATGACGCTTAACGCTACAATACACACAATGGTATTTCACTTAATTGCAGAGAGTCCAAACCAAAGAGGTGTTATAAATACTTATAAAATTAGCCTAGAAAATGCTCGAAGAAGTGTCTTAAGGGATATTATAAAATTTTTGTTAAGTCAAAATTTCTCTCTCTAGTTGACGATAGATGCTTTGAATTGATATTTTGGTTCCACTTTTAAAATATGGTTGGTGTCGAGTGGGGACACATTGCATGCACGACCTACATTATGTATATCTGGTTTGATTCCGTATAGGTAAGAGTTTATTCTGTTACAGTATCCAGATCAAAGTTAAGCGCGTCTCGCTAGGGAGTTTGCTTTCCTCTTCTGCGAGTTCAGGGTATTTAACTTTAACAACGGCGTTCGCCGGGTAGTTCCTGGCATAGGGTCCGACGATTTTTTGTGGATATCACTGAGGACCGTTTTGTGTTCTACTTCTGAATACGGCTTAGTTCTCAGGTACCGTATTTCCTTATGATGCTTCCACAGGTGGCTCCTTAAGTCAATTAGCTCAGGTTTCTGGGTATTGAATAGAAACTGTTTGCCTAGCATTTCATTTCACTCTCTAATGGGGAGTATTCTTGCCTCACTGTATAGGTGGTCTTCTGGGGCCATAAGAAGACAGCTCGTAGCGGTTCTGAAAACGGTGTTTTGACAGGCCTGTATTTTCTTAGAGCGAGTAACCTTTAGGCTGGCGACCATATCGGGGACGTGTAGCATGCAAGCGGCTGGCCAAGTGCTTTGTTAGTGATAATGAATAACTCGATATCGTTACCCCAAGTGCTGCCGGTAAAATATTTGAGGATTTTATTGCGGCTCTGGATTTAACGAACAATTGAGGGGATGTGTGGAATAATGGTATAACTCAAGAATTAACCTTTTGAGAAAAGCGAAAACAACTTAACAATGCAGGTAACAATAAATTTATAATAATCCTACTTGGTAGGATTTTAGATAGTATGATTCTTTGATAAGAAAAAGTAACAAATTTTATATATACATAATTTTATAAGAAAATGGATGATTTCTCTTTTTTGAGTGTTACCGTTATTCCATAGATCGAATATCAAATATTTTGATTGAAATACTTTATTAAACAAAATAGTAGATACATTAATAACCATTGTTAAATACATTATATCCTATTATTTAAATGTGCTTATAACTATTTGTTATTTCCGTTTGTTACTTTTAGCAATTTTTTTACTACTTTTATCATTTTTAAACTTTTTCTATTTTTAAAAATGGAGTTCCCTGTCTGCTTAGTCGTTTTTGAAACCACTTCAATTCTTTTATTTTTCAGTTCTTTCTGGTCTACGACATTGAATATATTTTCATACCATTTCCATGCTTCACTACTGCAAAATTTTATTAGAGAGTTATACCGTTTTGCCATAAATGAAGCCAATATCTTTGTTAAATATCATTATTATTTTCTAAGATTAATATGGTATGCGTATGTAATCGTGCCCTTTTTATTTAGTTGATTTATAAAAAACGGTGTAACTCGACTTATATCATTATTCCACACGTTCCCTCAATTGTGGATGCAAACTCGCTAAAATTCAGATACCGATCGAACGTCACCACCAAGATGTAACCCGATTTAATTTGTAACACCCAAATTTCTCATCGCAAAGCTCTAACTATTGACACACTTACCTTAACAATTCCAATCACTATGTGCTCCAAACCGGGTCGTTCCGAATAGTAATGTAACAGCAGGGACCCATCCTTTTCCGTACAACGAAATGAAGGCGCACGCATACCAGGATATAAAGTGCCCAGATGGTCATGCAATGCGTCCAGATTCTGCAATGGCACGAACAAAATGGATAAGCAATTCAAAGAAGATTATAAAAATAAATATAAAGGTGACGTAGAATAAATGCAAAAAATACAAGAATTAATAATGTATGTAAATGCATTGTCACTAGCCTTTTATGGCAGTAAAGCAATGATTGCACAGTGTCAGCTAAAAAACAATAGCAAAAGTCGCCAAAGGGTGCACAGCTGAAGGAATGAAGTAAAAAAACGAAAAAAAAGGAAACTCGATGCAATTGAATGGACACAGCTGCGAGTGTGCGTTCATAGAATTATATGAAATATAAGCACATAATTTTTCTTGTTTCAAGAAAATTACTTAGAGGCGAACAGTCAATGGTGATTGACTAATATACTGGTGAAAGGTGGTTCGAGATAAGGTACAACACGTCTGTAATGTGAATTGCAAAGGATAGTCTCTTAAGAAATAACATTAAGCGTGCCATGATTTTGTTAAAGTTTTTTGTTGAGTTTATTTATATCTTTGCTCACGGTAGGGAAATTGCAATTCAAAGACTGCATGAGTTTAACTGAGATCAGCTCAACAGTAAATGGAAGAATGGGCATGCGAAAAATTAAAACAACATAAATATGGATGTGGGAAAAGAAGAAGAGGGGAAAGGGAAGCATAATAAAAGGAAAAATTAGATGGAAAATTGAAAAACGGAAGAAAAAATAAATACTAGTAAAAAAAAAAAATAAATAAAAACTAAAAAAATGAAAAAAACAAGTAAGGAAGGCTAAGTTCGGGTGTAACCGAACATTACATACTCAGTTGAGAGCTATGGAGACAAAATAAGGAAAATCACGATGTAGGAAAATGAACCTAGGGTAACCCTGGAATGTGGTTGTATGACATGTGTATCAAATGGAAGGTATTAAAAGAGTATTTTGAGAGAGAGTAGGCCATAGTTCTATGGATGGACGCCATTTAGGGATATCGCCATAAAGGTGGACCAGGGCTGACCCTAGAATTTGTTTGTACGATATGGGTATCAAATGAAAGGTGTTACTGAGCATTTTAAGAGGGAGTGGGCCTTAGGTCTATCGGTGGACGCCTTTTCGAGATATCGTCATTAAGGTGGACCAGGGGTGACTCTAGAATGTGTTTGTACGATATGGGTATCAAATGAAAGGTGGTAATGAGTATTTTAAAGGGGAATGGGGGTGACTCTAGAATATGTTTGTACGATATGGGTATCAAATGAAAGCTGTTAATGAGTATTTTGAAAAGGAGTGATCCTTAGTTCCATAGGTGGACGCCGTTTCGAGATATCGCCATAAAAGTGGACCAGGGGTGTCTCTAGAATGTGTTTGTACGATATGGGAATCAAATGAAAGATGTTACTGAGCATTTTAAGAGGGAGTGGACATTAGGTCTATAGGTGGACGCCTTTTCGAGATATCGCCATTAGGGTGGGCCAGGGGTGACTCTAGAATGTTTGTACGATATGGGTATCAAACGAAAGGTGTTACTGAGCATTTTAAGAGGGAGTGGGCATTAGGTCTATAGGTGGACGCCTTTTCGAGATATCGCCATTAGGGTGGGCCAGGAGTGACTCTAGAATGTGTTTGTACGATATGGATATCAAATTAAAAGTATTAATGAGGGTTTTAAAAGCGAGTGGCCCTTAGATGTATATGTGAAGGCGTTCTCGCGACATCGACCAAATTTTGGACCAGGTGATCCAGAAAATCATCTGTCGGGTACTGCTAATTTATTTATATATGCAATACCACTAACAGTATTCCTGCCAAGATTCCAAGGGCTGTTGATTTCGCCTTGTAGAAATTTTTCATTTTCTTCTACTTAATATGGTAGGTGTCACACCCATTTTACAAAGTTTTTTCCAAAGTTATATTTTGCGTCAATAAACCAATCCAGTTACCATGTTTCATCCCTTTTTTCGCATTTGGTATAGAATTATGGCATTTTTTTCATTTTTCGTAATTTTCGATATCGATAAGTGGGCGTGGTTATGGTCGGATTTCGGCCATTTTTTATATCAAGATAAAGAGAGTTCAGATAAGTACGTGGGCTAAGTTTAGTAAAGATATGTCGGTTTTTGCTCAAGTTATTGTGTTAACGGCCGAGCGGAAGGACAGACGGTGGACTGTGTATAAAAACTGGGCGTGGCTTCCACCGATTTCGCCCATTTTCACACAGAACAGTTACCGTCATAGAATCTATGCTCCTACCATTTTGAGAAGGATTGGTAAATTTTTGTTCGACTTATGGCATTAAAAGTATTCTAGACAAACTAAATAAAAATGGGCGGAGCCACGCCCATTTTGAAATTTTCTTTTATTTTTGTATTTTGTTGCATCATATTATTACTGGAGTTGAATTTTGACTTAATTTACTTATATACAGTAAAGATATTAAATTTTTTGTTAAAATTTGAATTAAAAAAAATTTTTTTTTAAAAAGTGGGCGTGTTCTTTATCCGATTTTGCCAATTTTTATGCAGCACATATATAGTAATAGCAGTAACGTTCCTGCCAAATTTCATCATGATATCTTCAACGACTGCCAAATTATAGCTTGAAAAACTTTTAAATTACCTTCTTGTAAAAGTGGGCGGTGCCACGCCCATTGTCCAAAATCTTACTAATTTTCTATTCTGCGTCATAACGTCAACCCATGTGCCTAGTTTCATCGCTTTAACCGCCTTTAGCAATGAATTATCGCATTTTTTCCGTTTTTCGAAATTTTCGATATCGAAAAAGTGGGCGTGGTTATAGTCCGATATCGTTCATTTTAAATAGCGATCTGAGATGGGTGCCCAGGAATCCACATACCAAATTTCATCAAGATACCTCAAAATTTACTCAAGTTATCGTGTTAACGGACAGACGGACGGACGGAAGGACGGACAGACATGGCTCAATCAAATTTTTTTTCGATACTGATGATTTTGATATATGGAAGTCTATATCTATCTCGATTCCTTTATACCTGTACAACCAACCGTTATCCAATCAAAGTTAATATATTCTGTGAGCTCTGCTCAACTGAGTATAATAAAACAATTTAATATAAGATAAAATAAAATAAAATAAAATAAGAAAAAATAAACAAAATAAAATGAAATTAAAGAAAATAAAATAAAAAAAAAAAAATAAAATGAAAATAAAAAAATAAACAAAATAAAACGAAATAAAATAAAATAAAAAATTAAATAAATAAAATTTAATTAAACTAGAAAAAAATAAAATAAAATAATTTAAAATCAAATAAAATAAAATAAAAATTATGTAAGATAAAATAAAACGATACAAAATAAAATACATCAAATAAAATAAAAAAAAAAAATAAAATAAAATAAATTTAAATTAAATTAAAAAAAAATTATAAAAAAAAATAAAGCAAAAATAAAGTGAAACCAAATGAAAAAAAAAAAATAAAATAAAATTAGAAAAATACTACTAAAAAAATAAAATAAAATAAATTAAAATCAAATAAAATAAAATAAAAATAATATAAGATAAAATAACATGAAACAAAATAAAACACATTAAATAAAATAAAAAATAAAATTTAATAAATTTAAATTAAATTATTGAAAAAAAAAATATTAAAAAAAATAAAATAAAATAAAGTGAAACCAAATGAAAAAACATAAAAGAAAATTAGAAAAATAATATAAGTTAAAATAAAACAAAATAAAATAAAATAAAATAACATACATACATGTAAGGCGCGATAACCTCCGAAGAGATCTAAGGCCGAGCTTCTCTTCCAATTTGCGTCGTGCTCCTCTTGATTTTCCCTACAAATTGGCCGGACGGGACCTACATGCTTTATGCCGACTCCGAACGGCATCTGAAAGGCAGATGAGTTTTCACTGAGAGCTTTTCATGGCAGAAATACACCCGGAGCGCTTGCCAAACACTGCCGAGGGGCGACTCCGCTTAGAAAAATTGTCTTCTAATTGAAAAATCTTATTTCTAAAATTTTGATGTTGCTTTGCCCGGGGTTTGAACCCATAATAAATAAAATAAGATAAAATAGAACAAAATAAAAAAAAAATAAAAAAAAAATAAAATAAAATAAAATAATAAAAAAATAAAATAAAAAAATAATTACAAATTTTTTTAGTTAAATATACTTAAGTCAAATTAAATAAAATAGAAAAGAAACACAAAATAAAATAAAGTCAGCAAAATAGAATAAAATAAAATTAAATAATATAAGATAAAATAAAATAAAACAAAATAATATGAAAAAAAAAAAAAATTAAAAATAATAAAAAAAAAAAAATTAAATTAAATTGACTTAAATGAACCAAAATAAAATAAAATCGATTTTCATTCATCGAGTTATTTGAAAAGGTATCGAATTATCAGCGAAAAGTTATCGACATGTTACTAAAATATTATCAATTCGTTTTCGGATTATTACCAATTTATTATCGGGGTGTTATCGAAAAGTGATGAATTTTTTGATTAAAACGTAAACGATTAGTTATGGAAAAGTTAGAGTTAAGTTATCAAAGGGAGATCAATTTGTATTCGGAAACTGACGGAAGATTTGTTATCGGAGCGTTACCAATATGTTGTCGGCGTGTTATCGATTTGTTCTTCAAAAGTTATCGATTTTGCTTGCAGAAATGTATTCATATGTTATCTTCTTATATGAGTGTTGACAATTTTGTATCGTAATTTTATCGATTTGCTAAGGACGACTTAAAAAAAACTTCAGTATAAAATCGATGGCAATAATAATTCGCTATCAATAAAAAAACTGATGTCATTTGTCGGTATCGCTTTAACTTGTCGGTATTGATTGTTACCGAGAAGAAGCCAACGAAGCTCTCTCAAAAACACTCAAAACTATTTGTTTCTGGTAAAGTTACCGCTGAATTGAATTTGTGCTCAAATAAAAGCTTGTAACCACCCCACAAAAACTTTATAGGATATTTTTGAAAAAATGTTGAGTAACGATTACAACTACATTGCAATTAGAGTGAAGCATAAGTTACGGTTAAAGTCAAAGTTAAGTTTACGGTTTCGGGTTAAGTTTAAGATACGATTACGGTAGTGGTTACACTAACAAAGACGACTATGATTACGGTAACGGCTAGTGCTACGATTACGGTTATGGTTACGATAATGTTTCCTAACACGAATATTCGTAAGATCGTCAGCATTATGCTTAGCATGACAGTCTCTATGATTGGGAGAGCTCTGATTACCTAACAATAATAAAATGATTGTCCTTCTGCGTGTTACATCTTTTGAGTACTAAATTTGTGAAAATTAATAATAATAATAATTATATTCTATGTTCAATACGCTCTTTATAATTTTTTTTAATTTAAGCTTTTTTCAACTGGTCATTCTACTCACCAAAGTATGTAAGATTGGCAACAATCGCAGATATGAATAGGAATATTAAATATATAAATGACCTTAGCCACAAGCAACATAAAATTATAGGAGGGAAAACTAAATAAACGTCGATGAACGATTTTACCTCCATTTACATGCAAGACACATACAAATATGCTAACCTGTAGAAAATCACGCGGCGTTGCGCCCAGAACTTGCAGTATCTTATCATAACCTGAATCTTGGCAAAATTCAAAAAAGGTTTTACCAAAAAGCTCCAATATATCATCCGCTGGTATATCTGCAGGAAACCAAATGGAAAAAGAAGATAAAAACGAACGGCGGTATTCATATAATAAATACAATAAATTACGGTAATGCCGACAGATAGGCGTTAACATTTAGGTGTATATAAATATTTAAATATATAAAACTGTATAATCATGTACTCACTTAATATTTCCACCGCTGCGCCTATGAGATTGTATGTGATTTCATCATCATAAGTTTGACGAACCAAAAACTGTCCTTCCATGCTGACCATCGCTTTTTTTCTACAAAGAATACAAAAAGCAAAGAGGACATATGTTAAATGCATATGTTGCAGAATGAAAGATAAAACGCGAAAGTGAGGTAAATATAATTCGTAATTAAAAAGCTCATACCAGCATGTTATAAATACAAATATAAGTACGAACTTATTTACTGTCTAGCGTATTTGCCTAAGTAAATTGATGAGGGTATGTCTTATACATGTGTGAATATCTGTATTAGAGTGTCTGTTTTAAGTTGGGCTGTTTTTTTGGCATTGCCGGCCCTGTTAGCTGCTGTGGAAATCTTAAATTTTTAAATTTCTGTAGGTTATACTAGTTAATATACTTAGGATCTTTCGATGTACCTATTAGTTTATTTAAATGAAATTAAAGGCAAACGCTGAAAATAATGCAAACACATTCCGATTTATATACAAATCAATTAAACACATTTCTCCGTATTAGGCATAAAATATAAACTATGCGCAAATAGCTTACTGGGTTTATGGGATGGTTTTTATACTCAGTTGATCAGAGCTCACAGAGTATATTAAGTTTGATTAGATAACGGTTGGTTGTACATATATAAAGGAATCGAGATAGATATAGACTTCCATATATCAAAATAATCAGGATCGAAAAAAAATTTGATTGAGCCATGTCCGTCCGTCCGTCCGTCCGTCCGTCCGTTAACACGATAACTTGAGTAAATTTTGAGGTATCTTGATGAAATTTGGTATGTTGGTTCCTGAGCAGAGTATATTAAGTTTGATTGGATAACGGTTGGTTGTACATATATAAAGGAATCGAGATAGATATAGTGTTAAGTTTATTATTAGGTTATACTCACACACTTCGGTAGCCGTTGAGATATGCACGCTTTGATTGCTCTAAACCTAATGACATTTTATTTCTGATGGCATAATTCAGCATTGCCATATTTACAAAAATTACAACGTCAAATATATCAATTAATAAAGTTAGTTTTACACTGAGAATAAAAATTCATTGTTGTTAGTAAATTTGAATTTGCATACACAACACCATCCCCCGCTTTAATTGCGAAAATCTTCTGCTTGATAGCGGTGTACCGATTTGCGCATACGGCTGCTTCGACGAACTTCTTTTGGACTTGTTGACTGTTCTTGAGAATGCTCATTATCTGCATTCGCCGTAGTATCTGGTAGCAATAAGTTGGTAACTGGATCAGTTTCTCCTCTTTTATCATCAACTGCTGTTTCGTTGTTCACATGTCGAATTTTCATTTGATTTTGGTGTCGTTTATAGTAGCCCATACTAGTTTTTACTACGTACATCACTTTTCCCAGGCGCCTGTCTACGAACCCTTTTAACCATTTTTCTCCACGACCATAGTTACGGATGTAAACACTTTCCTTAGGAGAAAATTTGGTTGTAGTTTCTTCAAAATCTTTTTTGTCATTTTTCACTGAAAACATCTGCGAAAGGACAGTACGTGCAGGACGACCATGTAAAAGATGTGCTGGTGATACACCCTTTGCATTCGGCATAGTACGATACGACGTAAGAAATTTTAGTACGGCTTCGCTTACTTGCAATCCGTCATCTAAATTCTTTTTTACAGAAGTTTTGAAGGTACGTACAAATCGTTCAGCCACCCCATTGGAGGGTGGATGAAACGGTGCGATCGTGATGTGCTTTATAGCGTTTTGAGCACAGAACGTTTTGAAAGCTTCGGCTGTAAGTTGTGGGCCATTGTCACTTACAATAGTCTCCGGCAAGCCTTCAGCAGCAAAAATAGTAGTTAATGCGAAAATCGTCGATTCTGTCGAAGTATTTGCGAGCTTGCAAACAAACGGAAATTGCGAGAACGAGTCTATGCACAGAAGCCACATGGAACCAAAAATTGGACCAGCAAAGTCAATGTGGACCCTTTGCCAAGGTGCTTGAGGTTCCCGCCAGCTAGAATATTGCCGCCTATCACTTGGACCAGCTAGTTTGCAGTATATAGGTTCCTGAGCACTCATCTCAGATCGCTATTTAAAATGAACGATATCGGACTATAACGACGCCCACTTTTTCGATATCGAAAATTTCGAAAAACCGAAAAAGTGCGATAATTCATTACCAAATACAGATAAAGCGACAAAACTTGGTAGATGAGTTGAACTTATGACGCAAAATATAAAATTAGTAAAATTTTGGACAATGGGCGTGGCACCGCCCACTTTTTAAAGAAGGTAATTTAAAATTTTTCAAGCTGTAACTTGGCAGTCGTTGAAGATATCATGATGAAATTTGGCACGAACGTTACTCTTATTACTGTATGTACGCTTGATAAAAATTAACAAAATCGGAGAAGGACCACGCTCACTTTTAAAAAAAATTTTTTTTAAAGTAAAATTTTAACAAAAAATTTTATATCTTTACAGTATATAAGTAAATTATGTCAAGATTCAACTCCAGTAATGATATGGTGCAACAAAATACAAAAATAAAAGAAAATTTAAAAATGGGCGTGGCTCCGCCCTTTTTCATTTAATTTGTCTAGGATACTTTTAATGCCATAAATCGAACAAAAATTAACTAATCCTTTTGAAATTTGGTAGGGGCATAGATTTTATGGCGTTAACTGTTTTCTGTGAAAATGGGCGAAATCGGTTGATGCCACGCCCAGTTTTTATACACAGTCGTCCGTCTGTCCTCCCGCATGGCCGTTAACACGATAACTTGAGCAAAAATCGATATATCTTTACTAAACTCAGTTCACGTACTTATCTGAACCCACTTTACCTTGGTATGAAAAATGAACGAAATCCGACTATGACCACGCCCACTTTTTCGATATCGAAAATTACGAAAAATGAAAAAAATGCCATAATTCTGTACCAAATACGAAAAAAGGGATGAAACATGGTAATTGGATTGGTTTATTGGCGCGAAATATAACTTTAGAAAAAACTTTGTAAGTGGGTGTGACATCTATCATATCAAGTAGAAGAAAATGAAAAAGTTCTACAGGGTGAAATCAAAAGCACTTGGAATCTTGGCAGGTATTACATATATAAATAAATTAGCGGTATCCAAGAGATGATGTTCTGGGTCACCCTGGTCCACATTTTGGTCGA
The DNA here is from genome assembly GCF_040869045.1 of Eurosta solidaginis. NCBI lineage: Eukaryota > Metazoa > Arthropoda > Insecta > Diptera > Tephritidae > Eurosta > Eurosta solidaginis. The sequence continues at coordinate 296,440,877 of NC_090319.1, forward strand.
TATCTGGAAAACGCCTTCACATATACAACTACCACTGCTCCCTTTTCAAATTCTCATTAATACCTTTAATTTGATACCCATATTGTACAATCGCATTCTAGAGTCACCCCTGGTCCACGTTTATGGCGATATCCCGAAAAGGCGTCCACCCATAGAACAAAGGACCACTCCCTTTTAAAAAACTTATTACACTTTTCGTTTGACACCCATATTGTACAAACGGATTCTAGAGTCAACCCAGGTCCACTTTTATAACGATATTCCGAAAAGGCGTCCACCTATAGAACTAAGGCCCATTCCCTTTTTAAATACTCATTAGCACCTTTCTTTTGATACTCATATCGTACAAACAAATTCTAGAGTCACTCCTGGTCCATCTTTATGGCGATATCTCGAAAAGGCGTCCATCTATAGAACTTAGGCCCACGCTCTTTTAAAATACTCATTAATACCTTTTATTTGATACTCATATCGTTAAAAATAAATTCTAGAGTCACCCCTGGTCCACCTTTATGGCGATATCTCGAAACGGCGTCCACCTATGGAACTAAGGATCACTCCCTTTAAAATACTCATTAACACCTTTCTTTTGATACCCTTATTGTACAAACAAATCCTATGGTCACCCCTGGTCCACCTTTATGGCGATATCCCTAAATGGCGTCCACCTACAGAACTATGGCCCACTCCCTCATAAAATACTCTTTAGTTCCTTTCATTTGATAGACATGTCATACAAACACGTTCCAGGGTTTCCCTCGGTTCATTTTCCTACATGGTTATTTTCACTTATGTTGTCACCATAGCTCTCAACTGAGTATGTAATGTTCGGTTACACCCGAACTTAAACTTCTTTACTTGTTATTTTAGATGTTTTTATACTGAGCGTGCTTTGCATACAGAAAATATTAACTTTGATTGGATAACGGTTGGTTGTACAGGTATAAAGGAATAGAGTTAGATATAGACTTCCATATATCAAAATCGTCAGTATAGAAAAAAAATTTGATTGAGCCATGTCCGTCCGTCCGTCCGTGCGTCTGCCCGTTAACCCGATAACTTGAGTACATTTTGAGGTATCTTGCTGAAATTTGGTATGTAGGTTCCTGAGCACTCATCTCAGTTTAAAATGAACGATATCGGACTATAACCACGCCCACTTTTTCTATATCAAAAATTTCGAAAAACCGAAAAAGTTCGATAATTCATTATCAAAGACGGATAAAGCGATGAAACTTGGTAGGTGAGTTGAACTTATGACGCAGAATAGAAAATTAGTAAAATTTTGGACAATGGGCGTGGCACCGCCCACTTTTAGAAGAACGTAATTTAAAAGTTTTGCAAGCTGTAATTTCATGATGAAATTTGGTAGGAACGTTACTCCTATACTATATGTATGCGTAATAAAAATTAGCAAAATCAGAGAACGACCACGCCCACTTTAAAAAAAAAAATTTTTAAAGTAAAATTTTAACAAAAAATTTAATATCTTTACAGTATATAAGTAAATTATATCAAGATTTAACTCCAGTAATGATATGGTGCAACAAAATACAAGAATAAAAAAAATAAAAGAAGATTTCAAAATGGGCGTGGTTCCGCCCTTTTTCATTTAATTTGTCTAGGATAATTTTAATGCCATAAGTCGAACAAAAATTTACCAATTCTTGTGAAATTTGGTAAGGGCTTAGATTCTAGGACGATAACTTATTTCTGTGAAAAAGGGCGAAACCGGTTGAAGCCACGCCCAGTTTTTATACACGGTCGACCGTATGTCCTTCCGCTCGGCCAATTGACGATAACTTGAGCAAAAATTTATGTATCTTTACTAAACTCAGTTCACGTACTTATCTGAATTCACTTTGTATTGGTATAAAAAACGGCCGAAATCCGACTATGACCACGCCCACTTTTTCGATATCGAAAATTACGAAAAATGAAAAAAATGGCATAATTCTATACCAAATACGAAAAAAGGGATGAAACATGGTAATTGAATTGGTTTATTGACGTAAAATATAAATTTAGAAAAAAACTTTTTAAAATGGTTGTGACACCTACCATATTAAGTAGAAGAAAATGAAAAAGTTCTGCAGGGCGAAATAATAAAACCTTGAAATCTTGGCAGGAATACTCTTCGTGCTATTATATATTTAATAAATAAATTAGCGGTATCCGACAGGTGAAGTTCTGGGTCACCCTGGTCCACATTTTGGTCGATATTTGGAAAACGCCTTCACATATACAACTACCACCACTCCCTTTTAAAACCCTCATTAATACCTTTAATTTGATACCCATATCGCACAAGCACTTTCTAGAGTCACCCTTGGTCCACCCTTATTGCGATATCTCGAAAAGGCGTCCACCTATAGAACTAAGGCCCTCTCCCTTTTAAGATACTCATTATCACCTTTCATTTGATACACATGTCGTACAAACACATTCCAGGGTTACCCTCGGTTATTTTCCCTTATGTTGTCACCATAGCTCTCAACTGAGTATATAATGTTCGATTACACCCGAACTTAGCCTTCCTTACTTGTTATTAAACGGCTTTATTTAGGTTGAGTGGACTGGCACGAATTTTGTAATTGAAATTTAAGTAACCTCCCGATAAGCTACAGGCTTGAAACTTGGAGTATAGTTCAGAACCCGATGACAATGCAATAATAAGAAAAAAATCGCAGCTAGGTGGCGCAAGGATCGAGATATTCACAAAAATCGTATTTGTGGTCCGATTTGGCTCATATTTGGAACACAAAATACATATAAAAATTGAAAGCGACCTCTAAAAAAATCGCCGCTAGGTGGCGTAAGGCTCGAGGTATTCACAAAATCGTATTTGTGGTCCGATTTGGCTCATATTTGGAACAAATATTACATACAGTCCGGTAGAAGTCACATCAAAATATTTTGGAGTTGGTGGAGAGACAAGCATACGTGGCGCAGAGTCAAGTAAAGTCTTTGGAAGGTTTATGTATTGAGGATTTAGATTGTAACAAATTGTCAGCCAAGAGTCCTTGTAATAATGAGTCACTAAATGAACTAAATAGAATGAGAAATTATAGGCAATTAAATAAAGACTAAAAACTTGAAAATAAAATAATTAAAAAAAATTTTTTTAAGTTAAACGGTTTTATTGAAAACAATACTTACATGAAGTAATAATACTAAAGCGTGGCCAAGGCTTTTATTTAATTGTCTGATCAACGCCCTATATTGATGAGGAGTGTGATGACTACTACTTAGGACCTACCTAATTATTTTCTATTATTATTACTTCATGTAAGTATTGTTTTCAATAAAACCGTTTAACTTAATTTTTTTTTTTTTTATTATTTTATTTTATATAATTAAAAGCAGCTTTTATATTTTGTCCTTACATTTACGCAAAGAAAAAAAAAAAAAACTAATTGCGAAATAACAGACACACCCTAATTCGTTTAATTACTTTTGCACATTTAATGATGTCAAAGTAGTTGGCAACGAGTTAATGAAGTTGACACAGTCTTATGTGTATCTCATTGTAAATGGAAAATGCGATTGAATACTTGATTGAGCAATTATACGAATTTCGTGAAACAAATGCATAATTGTATTACACGGTAGCTGGGTAACGAGCTCAGCTCTTAGTGATTTGTTATTATTTAAAAGCTAACCAATGGAAAGCTGACGATACACAATTATACAAATGTTTATTTTAGGTGAGGAGGCAACCCTTCTCTAAAAAATAGTTTTAGTCATTATTTACACAGACATAATTTTTTGTTCTGAAACTCCTTATTTGAAGAAGAGGGTGTGACGAGGAAAGTGGACGGGTACCGAGTTTCTTGTTCTCAGCCACTTACTTTGTGCTGTCTTTCTTCTGTTGTCAAATTCTGGTTTTCACAAATTTATTCTTACTGAAGAACCTTTCGTTGAGTTTGAAGACAAATGTTTTTAATTTTGATTGATATTTCTAATATTTTACAATACGATTGTTCAAAATTTCAATAAGTAAAGCAAATTTTTAGTACGATTTGAAATAAAATGTCAAATTGTTGCTTAGAAAGAGTCGCGGTTTGTAAATATGAGACGCAACTCCAAAAGAAAAGTTGCCGATAATCAGAAATAAAACTTTTTTTTTGTGTCTTCGACTTATTGAAAAAATTATGTGAAATACTTTTCCTTTTGTAATTATTTGAATATTTAATTTGTAGAATATTTTTTTTAGAACAGTGGCAACACATAAAAATAACTGCATATTATATATGTACAAAAAAAAAAAAAAAAAAAAAAAAAAAAAAAAAAAAAAAAATGGAATCAATATAATAAGAATTATAGAATTATACCTTTGGAAATACAATACAATGATGCTAGACCATTTGTACAAAATCCTGATCTCCCCTAATAACATTCTTTTAATGTTAATTTTGGCACAGAGTCAGCATTTTTCAAATCAGCATAAAATATTTTTTTCATCTATTTTGATGACTTGCATCTCTATCGTTAGGTCTACGTGAAATAAATTAGTCCCGAAAATATTTTTGCAAAATTTTAATTTTTTCAAAAGTTATTCGCAAAATAAGTTTGTAATAATTACTAAAACTTCGTTCTTTAAAAAATCGTTATAATTCAACGGTTTGGCCAAATTGAATACAATGGATGGCATATGAAAATCAATAGTGTATATTTTGATATACTTTTGAAAAATTTAATAAAAGTAATTTTTAAAATTTTTTTATGTATCCTTTTTAAGGATAATTGGGTTTTATCAATGTTGTCAGCTTAGGAAAAATTGAAAAAAAAAACAAAGTTCACTGGAACCTTGCAAACTGAATTCCGGTGAAAAAAAGATGGTGGCTCTTTACGTTGAGCCATAAAAGCCAATAATTGCTCCATTCCCAACGTCACTATAATACATATTTCCACCTTTTAAAGTACTTTTTTAGATAATTGTTTTTGATTTATATTTCTCAAAGGCTTCAATGGTGATACCACGAAAAATGCGAATAGCATGTATGTATGTAAACGAGTTTTTTTAACCATTGTTCTAATTTTTAATTCAAATGCTAACATAGTGTTTTATACCCAGCTGCACTAGTATACAACGGCAAAAAGTAATATATAGAGTAAAAATTGGGATTTATATACATACATAGAAAAAATTAGTTACTTTTGACAGAATTCGAAAAAAATACATTTAAATACACCTCGCGAAAAATCTATATTTTAGAGAATCTTACTTATGTATACGATATAATGTGTAAAGTGCGCAGATGGGTATATAATGTTCGGCTTTATCCGAACTCATATTTTTCCTACTTTCTTTCGATCATTTTATGGACATCATATACAGAAGATACAGAGATTTCTCTACATTCTAAAGTGGTAGCATCGATTGGTACAAATGAATGGTACGATCGAGTACCAGTTATTGTAGTGGCTTGCTTAAAACGATTCATTAAGACGCCCTCTTAGTTCCCCCAGCGGGTTAGGGGGGGGGGGGGGGGCGGGGGGTCAGAATATACCCGCGGTAGGTATGCCTGTCGTAAGAGGCGACTAAAATACCAGATTCAAGGGGCTGTGTAGCGCAACCCTGCAGGTTGCCAGCGCAACATATAGCTTCTCCAAACCCAATTGTCAACCTCACCTATCCGCGGCGAATCCTGTTTCACTAACAGACGAGGCTCTGGCGACCCTAAGCTCCTTATGGAACTTGGGGTTGGGGAGGGAGGGGATGGCCTGAAGGTTTAATGTGGCCACATAAATCGTTCCCGAGATGGTCGGGCCACCATCTTAATGGTGCTGTGGTACCGGAGCGTGCCGGATCTGTATCCGGCAAAGGACCATCACATCGATAAAACTCCCCAAAGCCTTCGGGGAGCAATCTTATCGCTACAACAACAACAACAACAACAACGCCCTCTTAGCTGTATGCTCTTCAACTGAGCAAAAATCAAATGCGATATTATCAAAATATATGCGTGCCCATTCATATAACATGCGAGGAGTTGTTATCTGGTCATAATAGGGGTGTTGTAAACTGGCTCGTGTTGCTAAACGTTTCACCGTTACTCCCACGCCATCACATGCACCTTTGCCATGTGACGTTGCGAAAAAATGCCACTCGCTCATTACACCGAAGTCAGTCCTGTGATAAAGTAAGTTCATGAAATTGTTCTTGTTTTTGTACTGCGCCGCACACCCATCGGAAAAAAATACAAGCTTTTTGACATTTTCGCAGCCGAATTGTTGCTTTAAATATGCGATAATTTTTTTGTTGAAAAAATGCACTGCAGTTGTGTCGTGTTTGTTGTACTATTATATGATGACATAACATTCATTCATAATTTCATCCCCAAGCTTATATTAGATAACGTAAGGGTGCAAAGTTGCCTGATACTTTGACCAGTGGATATGTATCCAAATTATAATTTTTATTTTAATTGCAAATAGTTGGTAACCATGTAAAAAATATCCTCATTAGTATGATTCTGCGCAGCTTCGGCAGAGAATTTACTTGGGGTGATATAAGGTCAACGGCCATAAGGTCAGTTGACCTTATAATTACTTTAAATTACAATAGTGTAAATTGGCCTTCTGACCATTTAAATGCTACGCCCATTTTAAAAAAATTGTATTTTTCCAGTTTTTTGTTATAATTCCACTTGGTAAAAGACATGTATCTGATATAAAGCTCTTTTTTGCAAAGATGTAGCTTATTTTATTAGTGCACGTTCCCTTTAAAAATCCTTCTCTTTAAAGTGGGCGTATTCCTTAACCGATTTCGTTAATTTTTCTTCCCTTATAGTAAAGGCAAACTCTGTGCCGAATTTCGCTATCATAGTTAAACGGTTTTTAATTACTGATTAATAATATTTGTAATTGATTTTATCACAAGTGATGTATTATTTACTAAATTACCAGGTTTTTTGAGTTTTCCAAAATATTATATATATAAAAAGTGGGCGTGGTTATCATCCGATTTCAATCATTTTCAAAACCAATCTATTCTGGGTCCACATAAGCCTGTATACCGAATTTGATATCGTAATATTTTCTCAAGTTATCGTGTTAACGGACGGGCAGACGGAGGGACGGACATGGTTTAATCAAAATTTTTTTCGATACTGATGATTTGATATAGGGGCGTAGCCAGAAAATTGCCTTGGGGGGTTTCAAAAAAAAAAAATTTTTTTTTTTCAGTTAGATAAATAAAAAATGTTGTCTTTAGCTTTAACATTAAAGTACGTGTATTTAGAATATGATATGAAAAAGGCTATATTAAAAACTCAAGCGCATGCGTCGGCTTTTCTTTGCCATTTCATCTAAAACTTCAGCAACGGTAACAATTTGATCACGGTGGATGCTTAGTGATGCACAGCCATTCAATCGATTTTCACTCATCGTGTTTCTCAAATAGTTTTTAATAAGCCTGAGAGTTGAAAAAGATCTCTCGTTCGTGAACATGTGAACATTAGGAAAAGCCACAGAATCACGTTCCTGTAATATTAATCATAGATAAATTGATAAAAAAAAAAGGAAGTACTTCCTTCAGGAATAAGTAGAATTCATGCTTTTTCAGCCTATGCATGAGATCTAACGTATACGTATATACAATTCAAAAGAAAGAAACTGATCGAAAAGAAAAAAAATTTAATTTAAAAAATTCATATCTACACGGAAAAAACATTTACATTTTTTAATGTGAAAAACACATTATTTTTCATTTATCAAATAATTTGAACTTAACATTTTTGAAATGTGTTTTTGACATGAAAGAAAAATGTAGATATTACATTATAATAATGTGTTTTCCACACGGAAAATAATATCAAATTTGCATTATATTTCAAAATAGGAAATGTGTACTTCGAAAAAATGATGTAAATTTAAAATCATTTAAATGTTAAAAATATTTGCCTTTTCATTCCGATGAATGTAATCGCTGTTGAGGCAAACGAGCAAACGCCTGAATTCATTATATTCACGCGTGCAATAAGTTGGTTGATTTTAAATCAATGTCGATTATGTTCATTTAAGCAAGTTGGATCATTGAACACGATCATGTTGCCTATGTTGCCGAACGTTGTTGTGTTCGATATTTGCTGTTCTGTGATATGTATATAGATGGTTGTTAGGCAAATTTACTAGGAAACTTCTTTATGAAATTATAGTAAAAGTTAACATGTACATTTGTATACTTAATAAATTGCAGAATAATTATGAAACATAATATGATTAAAATATAAGTGTTCACTTCGTACATACATATGCTTGCATATTAAAAATATAATATCACGAACAAAGTAAATACGTAGCAGAATTATAAAGAAATTTATTAACATAGACATAAAACATCAAATATTTGAATTGTAATGGCCTAAAAAATCAAATGATCAGGAGGCAGGGGGGTTTAAACCCCCCAAAAGATCCCCCCCGTCGCCACGCCCCTGATTTGATATATGGAAGTTTGTATCTGTATATCGTTTCCTTTATACTTGTGCAACCAATCGTTATGTTACCAAAGTTAATATACTTTTCGTGCGTGTGCAAAGCACGCAGAGTATAAAAACCATTAGCAACTTTTGGGTTTTCAAAAATGAAAGCATAGTCGATTTCGTTTTCAAGACGGAACTATCGTAACTACATATATCTGGCGAAAAGTTTTAACACTGACAGCCAACACACTCAACCATTTAAATTTAACTCCTTTTTATTTACTGCGTGAGTATACAGAATAAGCAAATTATTAAGCCAGTGAGTGAGAACCCTGAATCCGCTTAAACCATAATTACACATGCGTATGAGAACGCTCTTTGTTTTCATAAGCGTAGGTGAATGAGCACACGTGAACGCCACTACAATAAAATGATAAAATATCCATCACGTAGGCCATGCTATACATTTTGAGATATTAAGAGTAAAAAAAAATTTTAAGGAACGATTTTGTCATTAAGAAGCTGTAATTAATTTCACACAATCTCTTGCTCGTCATCTTGTATGCACTTGGTTGGTCGTTACTCATGCACGTGGGTTGAACAGATTTTAGGCAAACAGTTAACTTTTGAAGATGATAAAAAGTAAATTACTGAAAAGTGGGAGGTAGAAAAAATTAAATTAATCTTACATCCAAGCTTCATGCATTTATCACATCTACACTTGCATGGATATGACTTATATGCGCATGTATTGTACTCACTAAATCTTTGTATTACTCAACGAGTTTAATGAAACCATTATTTGATGCGCGAGAAATCATAATGAATTTTGTAAACTTGCTAGAAGCAATTTCCTGTAAGCGTTCACAATGTGTGTCTTTGGCCATTTTTCCTTTTATTTTATTCCCATTACATGGTACAAGTACTAATGTACTACCAATGTGTGAAGAATCAAATTACAAAAGTTTTTGAATTGTTTGTAAAGAATACATAAATATTAATAATCACTCATCGCTCTGCAGGAAAGATGAGTATTTAATGTCTTTAGCTGGTTCATAATGGATTTTTAGTAATAGAAAAACAATAAAGGCCAATCGCGTTATTTCTCAAAACTGAAAGAAAATTTTGCGCTGAAAACCTTAGCTATTTCTCAATATACTAACAAAAATGTATTAATTTTTAAGCGGGGATTACCCTTATTGCTTTAAATGTATGAAAACATTTATTTGAAGCAATTTTTAATTTATAATTTATTTATAAATTTGCGAAAAATTTAAACAACGCGACATCAGGGCCGACAAGGCGACAGCTGTTTCGATTATATCTTGTAAATCTCTTCAAAGCCTTTTCTCCCGGGAGTGGCATTTGAACCCGCACTCCTACGATGGCTGAAGTATTACAAACGCATTCAGCCACGTCATGCCTTAGTTGTTGTAAACCTTATCCCAATTGCCTTCTTTGCATATTTTTCTTTATTCATAGTCCATACTAAGTATGGCATCATATGGTAAAGTTATGCGTTGGTAAGGCGGTTTTCAAAGGAACTTGGTGTTGTTTTTGTTCAAATAGGCAACATTGGTTTCGTTGTAGTTCGAACGTGTTTTACGTCAACTCCAAACGGCTTTTCCCGGGACTTGAGCCCAAGAACTTCGTTGTGGTAAGTGGAGCACAAAACCACCACACCACTCAATTTTATGAGAGTCGCAAGATCTGCTTCTGGAATTAATTTTCAATACTCAAATTTCCCTTACAATTCTAGACCCTGTAACTAAGGAGGAAAATACAAATTAACTGCTAGTTTTCGTCAGCCAGAGGCCAAAAGTGTTGGTTGTCCTAAGAAATCTTGAAAGGGTTAGTTTCCGTATGGTACGTTCATATGTACGTTAAGTTGGTCCCTATAAATCGAAAAAATCCTTTATTTTCATCGTCAAAGTTCCAGACGATAATACCAAAGTTAACAAGTAAGGAAGGCTAAGTTCGGGTGTAACCGAACATTACATACTCAGTTGAGAGCTATGGAGACAAAAGAGAGAAAATCACTATGTAGAAAAATGAACCTAGGGTAACCCAGGAATGTGTTTGTATGACATGCGTATCAAATGGCAGGTATTAAAGAGTATTTTAAGAGGGAAAGGGCTATAGTTCTATAGGTGGACGCCTTTTCGGGATATCGTTATAAAGGTGGACCAGGGGTGACTCTAGAATGCGTTTGTACAATAAGGGTATCAAACGAAAGGTATTAATGAGCATTTTAAAAGGGAGTGGGTCTTAGTTCTATGGGTTGACGCCTTTTCGAGATATTGCCATAAAGGTGGACCAGGGGTGACTCTAGAATTTGTTTGTACGATATGGGTATCAAATGAAAGGTGTTAATGTGTATTTTAAAAGGGAGTGGGCCTTAGTTCTATGGGTGGACGCCTTTTCGAGATATTGCCATAAAGGTGGACTAGGGGTGACTCTAGAATTAATTTGTACGATATGGCTATCAAATGAAAGGTGTTAATGAGTATTTTAAAAGTGGGTGGGCCTTAGTTCTATGGGTGGACGCCTTTTCGAGATATCGCCATAAAGGTGGACCAGGGATGACTCTAGAATGCGTTTGTACGATATGGGTATCAAACGAAAGGTGTTAATGAGTATTTTAAAAGGGAGTGGGCCTTAGTTCTATGCGTGGAGGCCTTTTCGAGATATCGATATAAAGGTTGACCAGGGGTGACTCTAGAATTTGTTTGTACAATATGGATATCAAATGAAAGGTGTTAATGAGTATTTTAAAAGGGATGGGGCCTTAGTTCTATAGGTGGACGCCTTTTCGAGATATCGCCATAAAGGTGGACCAGGGGTGACTTTAGAATTTTTTTACGATATGGGTATCAAGTGAAAGGTGTTAACTAGTATTTTAAAAGGGAGTGGGCTTTAATTCTATAGGTGGACGCCTTTTCGGGATATCGTTATAAAGGTGGACCAGGGTTGACTCTAGAATGCGTTTGTACATTATGGGTATCAAACGAAAGGTGATAATGAGTATTTTAAAAGGGAGTGTGCCTTTGGTCTATAGGTGGACGCCTTTTCGATATATCGACCAAAATGTGGACCAGGGTGACCCAGAACATCATCTGTCGGGTACCGCTAATTTATTTATATATATAATACCACGAACAGTAATCCTGCCATGATTCCAAGGGCTTTTGATTTCGCCATGCAGAACTTTTTCATTTTCTTCTACTTAATATGATAGGTGTCACACCTATTTTACAAAGTTTTTTTCTAAAGTTATATTTTGCGTCAATAAACCAATCCAATTACCATGTTTCCACCCTTTTTTCGTATTTGGTATAGAATTATGGCACTTTTTTCATTTTTCGTAATTTTCGATATCGAAAAAGTGGGCGTGGTCATAGTCAGATTTCGGCCATTTTTTATACCAATAGAAAGTGAGTTCAGATAAGTACGTGAACTGAGTTTAGTAAAGATATATCGATTTTGCTCAAGTTATCGCATTAATGGCCGAGCGGAAGGACAGACGGTCGACTGTGTATAAAAACTGGGCGTGGCTTCAACCGATTTCCCCCTTTTTCACAGAAAACAGTTATCGTCCTAGAATCTAAGCCACTACCAAATTTTACAAGGATTGGTAAGTTTTTGTTCGACTTATGGCATTAAATGTATCCTAGACAAATCAAATGAAAAAGGGCGGAGCCACCCCGATTTTGAAATTTTCTTTTATTTTTGTATTTGGTTGCACCATAGCATTACTGGAGTGAATGTGGACATAATTTACTTATATACTGTAAAGATATTAAATTTTTTGTAAAAATTTTACTTAAAAAAAATTTTTTTTTTAAAAGTGGGCGTGGTCGTTTTCCGATTTTGCTAATTTTTATTAAGCATACATATAGTAATAGGAGTAACGTTCCTGCCAAATTTCATCATAATATCTTCAACGACTGTAAAATTACAGTTTGCAAAACTTCTAAATTACTTTCTTTTAAAAGTGGGCGGTGCCACGCCCATTGTCCAAAATTTTAGTTATTTTCTATTTTGCGTCATAAGCTGAACGCAGCTACTAAGTTTCATCGCTTTACCCCTATTTGGTAATGAATTATCGCAATTTTTCGATTTTTCGAAATTTTCGATATCGAAAAAGTGGACGTGGTTATTGTCCGATATCGTTCATTTAAAATAGCGATCTGAGATGAGCGCTCAGGAACCTACATATAAAATTTCGTCAAGATATCTCAAAATTTACTCAAGTTATCGTGTTAAGGGACAGACGGACGGACGGACGGACGGACATATCTCAATCAAATTTTTTTTCGATCCTGATTATTTTGATATATGGAAGTCTATATCTATGTCGATTCCTTTATACCTGTACAACCATATGTACCATATGTACACTGTATGACATGCGTATCAAATGAAAGGCATTAAAGAGTATTTTATGAGGGAGTGGGCCATAGTTCTATAGGTGGACGCCATTTAGGGATATAGCCATAAAGGTGGATCAGGGTTGACTCTAGAATGCGTTTGTACGATATGGGTATCAAATGAAAGGTGTTAATGAGTATTTTAAAAGGGTGTAATCCTTAGTTCCATAGGTGGACGCCTTTTCGAGATATCGCCATAAAGGTGGACCAGGGGTGACTCTAGAATGCGTTTGTACGATATGGGTATCAAATGAAAGGTGTTAACGAGTATTTAAAAGGGAGTAATCCTTAGTTCCATAGGTGGACGCCGTTTCGAGATATCGCCATAAAGGTGGACCGGGGTGACCCTAGAATATGTTTGTACAATATGGGCATCAAACGAATGGTGTTAATGAGTATTTTAAAAGGGAGTGGGCCTTAGTTCTATAGGTGGATGCCGTTTCGAAATATCGCCATAAAGGTGGTCCAGGGGTGACTCTAGAATGCGTTTGTACGATATGGGTATCAAATGAAAGGTGTTAATGAGTATTTAAAAGGGAGTAATCCTTAGTTCCATAGGTGGACGCCGTTTCGAGATATCGCCATAAAGGTGGACCAAGGGTGACCCTAGAATTTGTTTGTACAATATGGGTATCAAAAGAAAGGTGTTAATGAGTATTTTAAAAGGGCGTGGGGCTAAGTTCTATAGGTGGACGCCTTTTCGAGATATCGCCATAAAGGTGGACCAGGGGTGACTCTAGAATTAGTTTGTACGATATGGGTATCAAATTAAAGGTATTAATGAGGGTTTTAAAAGGGAGTGGTGGTAGTTGTATATGTGAAGGCGTTTTCCAGATATCGACCAAAATGTGGACCAGGGTGACCCAGAACATTATCTGTTGGATACCGCTAATTTATTTATATATGTAATACCTGCCAAGATTTTAAGCGTTTTATATTTCGCCCTGCAGAACTTTTTCATTTTCTTCTACTTAATATGGTAGGTGTCACAACCATTTTATAAAGTTTTTTCTAAAGTTATATTTCGCGTCAATCAATCCAATTACCTTACCATGTTTCATCCCTTTTTTCGTATTTGGTATAGAATTATGGTATATTTTTCATTTTTCGTAATTTTCGATATCAAAAAAGTGGGCGTGGTCATAGTCAGATTTCGTTCATTTTTAATACCAAGATAAAGTGAGTTCAAGTAAGCACGTGAACTAAGTTCATTAAAGATATGTCGATTTTTGCTCAAGTTATCGTGTTAACAGCCATGCGGAAGGACAGACGGACGACTGTGTATAAAAACTGGGCGTGGCATCAACCGATTCCGCCCATTTTCACAGAAAACAGTTAACGTCATAAAATCTATGCCCCTACCAAATTTCAAAAGGATTGGTTAATTTTTGTTCGACTTATGGCGTTAAAAGTATCCTAGACAAATTAAATGAAAAAGGGCGGAGCCACGCCCATTTTGAAATTTTCTTTTATTTTTGTATTTTGTTGCTCCACATCATTACTGGAGTTGAATCTTGACATAATTTACTTATATACTGTAAAGATATTAAATTTTTTGTTAAAATTTTACTTTAAAAAATTTTTTTTTTTTAAAGTGGGCGTGGTCCTTCTCCGATTTTGCTAATTTTTATTAAACGTACATATAATAATAGGAGTAATGTTCCTGCCAAATTTTATCATGATATCTTCAACGACTGCCAAATTACAGCTTGCAAAAGTTTAAATTACCTTCTTTTAAAAGTGGGCGGTGCCACGCCCATTGTCCAAAATTTTACTAATTTTCTACTCTGCGTCATAAGTTCAACTCACCTACCAAGTTTCGTCGCTTTATCTGTCTTTTGTAATGAATTATCGCACTTTTTCGGTTTTTCGAAATTTTCGATATCGAAAAAGTGGGCGTGGTTATAGTCCGATATCGTTCGTTTTAAATAGCGATCTGAGATGAGTGCTCAGGAACCTACATACCAAATTTCATCAAGATACCTCAAAATTTACTCAAGTTATTGTGTTAACGGACGGAGGGGCGGACGGACGGACATGGCTCAATCAAATTTTTTTTCGATCCTGATTATTTTGATATATAGAAGTCTATATTTATCTCGATTCCTTTATATATGTACAACCAACCGTTATCCAATCAAACTTAATATACTCTGTGAGCTCTGCTCAACTGAGTATAATAACATTTAATCGGAAATATTTAAGGCGTGTCGCAGAGGAGTCAAAGAAATGATTGCTCTATAGAGACTCAAACAATTAAATAGAATTTTTTGATTTTTAATATCCGAGGCAGATAGTATACCTGAATGGGTTAGACTTAACAAATTCGTTTATTTGATTAAAAAAAGGACCTCCCTAATGTACTTACTAGTTTCTTTAAATTATATTTTTGTGAAGTACCTTTTTTGAATTGTATGAACCGTACTTTTTCTTTGATCATATTTGAAAGTTTTTTATTGCTTGAGTGCATATCTAAATAAGCGTTAGTGATTTGTGCGAATTTTTTAAAAATAAAGGACTCATATCTTGGCTCAGAACGGGCAGCTTTCTTGATGTCAGCATAGTGATTTTCTGCTCCCAGGGCACAGTGTTAATATTAATATTTTCTGCCACAATCAGCTATTTTTATCTTTTACAACACTTACGTATTTGGGAACCTACATGGGCATACTGCCCATCCGTTTTAGTTCGAAAATAAGGTGGATTCAAAGGGCTTAAGCAGAGGAAATGTTTGTCAATTATTATGTCTACACCAACTAGATCACCACAGAGTGCGAGGTCAAATGTCTGATGATGTCGGGTTATTCCAATTCTTCCCAAAACAAGTAATATAATTCTGCATGTTGGCAAAATGTTCGAATGGTTTTGAAAACCTAGCCTAGGTTTCTTACATTTAGGGCCTTTAAGTACGGAAAAGCCATTTTCAGCTACTTCGACCCTCCATAAACGAGAAAGTCTATGAATTATGGTGCAATAATTAACAAACCTTTTGCTCTAAAATCTATTTTTATTTAATAATAAATATAAAAACTGAGTTGGGTAAATCCGAAATTATCATTAGAGCTAATTAATTGGGAATTGGGCCGAAGAGCAAGCTGTCTTGGCAGATCACTGTTCAAAGAGGTTTTCGGAGTAGGGCCACTACTACTCCTCAAGTCACTTGCCGGCAGCATTTCAGGAAAAGATAAAGAAACTTCGCTAATCACGTAGAAAGCAATTGAAGGGCCGCTTGGGGGCCATGTCTCACCAGATTGATCGCCTGGTCTTAAAAACACGTACTGGAAAAGGCTGCAGGCCTGCCAAAATGCCGCATTCAGAACTGCTACGCGGTATCTTCTTATGACACCTCAAAATCACAGACAATTTTTGATTAATTGTTACAAAACAAGTTACCCGAGTAAATAACTGCTTGATCTAGCCCCTACTCCAAGAGGGTTAAGAGAAAATCGCCATAATCACTATTGGTGGATCCAGAACTTACTAACACAGCCGACTGCTTCAGACGAGCACGAGAATTTTCTAGGCCAAATCCACATACTACCAAGGGAGACTCGATACTGCAACAGATTAAACTCTTAATTGTTCAGAATGAACCTTGACATACTTAATGCATGTCCTGCATTAGATGTGTCTCAACATGACACAAACAATCTTTTAAATTTTAATGTGGAACCTACGCCTCTAGCACCAATATCCCTCTGTCCACCCCTGTTGAAACTGCTTGTTTCCTTGGACTCCTGCTAGAAGACTTTGCTGACAATTTATGTGGGTCCAAATAAAACGCATTAAGTTCTTTTGAACAATTAAGTATAGTTTATAGTTTATTCAAATTATTTTTAATCCGTGGTATTGAAAAGAACGCGCAGTCGTTGAAAGTCAATCGGTAACTAACTCCGTTTCGTTCGTTTTAAATCAGCGTCATGTATTTTTCGTCAAGTGTTCGTTCGTATGTATCTAATGTCAGTAGAGTTGTATTATCTAGTAGCTAATAGGTCTGTCCACTTCTTGTTGTCCGTTCCTGTGTCAATCCTACATTCGGCCGTCCTGATATGTCGTTCGACCCGAACGATAGGTTCCAGGCTTTCATGTGCTCGGATATTGTTGTAGTTTTATGGGGCCCTCATGGTCACCTACTTTTTCTACTTCATACCTGCCGTGGGGTATCCTTTGTTTTACAGCATATGGCCCTAAGAATTTGGCCTTAAGTTTTAAGCCTGGACCATATTGCGTCCTTTTTATCGCAACCAACTCATCTACATTATATTCGGTCTCTTTTTTTCGCTTTGAATTAAATGAACGTCTATTCTCTTCTTGAATATTTGAAATATTTTCTACTGCATGTTGCCTGACATCTTCACGTTCGCTATTTAATTCTTCAACTAACGAATCTTCCAGTAACTTGCGCAGTTCTATGGTGTCGGCTACACGCATGTCTAACCCCGTTAGTATTTTAAAAGGTGTATAACTGGTGCTTCTTGTTGGACTATTATTGATAAAACGTTGGACTGTTTCGACATATTTGTACCAGTTTTCTGGGCTATTGTGACATAGTTTCGTAAGAAGTGGAATAATAATGCGATGTATTCGTTCTACTTGTCCATTACCGCGAGGGACCCCTGTTGCAATTAACAGATGTTGAATATTTTCTTTGTCGCAATACTCATCAAAGCTTTTTGCTGTAAAAGCAGTACCTCTATCTGTTATTATTCGTCTAGGGTTACCAAACACTGAAGCCTGTTTTTCTAATCGATCTATGACTGAAGCTGAGTCAGTACTTCTGGTAGGATAGAGCCAAACAAATTTGCTAAACGCGTCTACTACGACAAGCAAATGATTGTATTTTTTGTGTGTTAATTCCATTGGACCTACGTGATCCAGATGGTACGTCGCAAGAGGTTTATCTTCTTTGTCGATAGGTGAGAGTAATCCTTCCTTTTTTCCTACTTTCGCTTCTGCAATAATGCACTCTACGCAACTTTTTACTATTTTGCTTACTTTCGGTACAATTTGTGGTATATAAAAATGTTTTCCTATGTAATCTTGGGTCTTTTTTGCTGCCCAATGCCCCTGACGATGTGCCGCACGAATAACTTCCTCTTCCATTGCTTGCGGAACCACTACTAACTCGTTAACTGGGTCCTTATACAAAACACCATTCTTCATATAAAAATCTTCATAAGCCTGGTTTTCGAGAACTTTAGAAATAGCCTTCACCCAATCATCTCTTTGCTGCGCCTCTTTCAAGCGAAAGCTTAAAGAGTCTTCTAGCAACACACACGACATTCGACTTAGTGCGTCAACATGCTTCATCTTCGTTGCTGGCCTATGCTCAATCACATAATCGAAGTCTTGTAGGTACATGGCCCAACGAGCAAATCTAAGGGGTACTTCTTTTTTCTTCACCGTCTGAGCGAAAGCATTACAGTCGCTTACGATTTTGATCTTTTTTCCCAGCAAATATATTCGCCACTTTTTCAAGGCCTCTATGATCGCAAGAACTTCCAACTCATATGAGTGGTACTTCTGTTCTTCTGGCCTAGTCTTTCGGCTCATATATTGGATGGGGTGGAATCGTTGGTCATCTATGTCTTTCTGAAGTAGTACGCCCCCATAGCCATACATACAAGCATCCGTATGTACTTCGGTGTCAGCATTAGGATTGTAGAGTTTTAAAACTGGTGCTTTAACAAGCGCTGACTTAAGTTGCTGAAATGCTAAGTTTTCTTTCTCTTCGACCCTAAATTCGGTGTCTTTTCTGAGTAAATCGCTCAATGGTTTCGCGATTACCGCGTATCCCTCCACAAATCGTCTAAAATAGGAAGTGAGCCCTAAGTACCTTTGAAGGGATTTCCTATCACGTGGTAATGGAAACATACTCACAAAGCTGTGTGATGGTTTTATACCCCCATCCTCAATAACGTAACCAAGAAATTGTATTTTTCTCTTTAGAAATTGGCACTTTTGCCACTTTATCTTTAGCCCATAACTTTCTGCTCTTCCTAAAACAATTTTAAGTTTTTTCAAACCATCGTCTACATCTCTGGCCGGAATAATAATATCATCCATATAAATTACGATGATTCCCTCCTGAACTAAGTCACGAAAAATAGCTGAAATGTACCTACAGAAAACAGCAGGTGAGTTACATATACCAAAAGGTACAAAGTTAAATTCAAATTGGCCACCCTGTGTGACAAAGGAGGTATATCGCTTTGAGTTTGATTCAACCGGAACATGAAAGAATCCGTTAGCTAAATCCAGGGTGGTAAAGATCTTGGCCCCTTGCAACTTTTCTAATACATCGTCTATCAGTGCCATTGGGAAATTGTCCCGAAGAATCTTTTCGTTCAATTTCCTGTAGTCACAGCACAATCGCTTGGTTCCATCTTTTTTTGAAACGAGAACCACAGGCGATGCGTACTCGGAGTTGCTTGGCTGTACAATGCCATCTTTAAGCCAATTGTTGACCTGTTCGTCAATTATGCGTTGATCTGCATGCGAAACTCTACGTGGTGTTTGATATATAGGTAAATCATCGGAGACAATAATTTTCATTTCAGCTGGCGATTGCAACTTCGGTACTGGTACGTACTGCTCTAACATCGTGCTTACTAATGCTCGTTTATCTGTTGGCAAATGTGTTAAGTCTAAGGGCAAATCATTTTTAATATTAACTAATTCGTTTTCTGAACAAAGTGCTGTAAATTCAAGCAGAAGAAAATTATCTGATATATCTCTCTTCCTATCCGCTTCTACCTCACTGTCTTTTTTGGGTTTTGATTTAAACTCGGCGTTTCCTTCGGAAAACGAGATATCTACATCTCTCAGTATATCATTTCCTAGTACGGCTTCGTAGCGCAAGTCATTAGATTTGGTAACATGAAAAGTAACTTCTACTGCAAGGTCATCTACATTAATTTGTTTAGTTATACTGCCTATTGTGTTTAATTCGCTTTCTTTGATACCAACTAACCTTCGTTTTTCGTTACTTAATTGTGGGTAGTTCAACTTACGGAATGTGCTGTAATTAATCAAACTCAAATCTGATCCGGTGTCGACCATAGCATCGACGGCTATATTTCCTATTTCAATTTTCTTGAAGATTAAACCGCTGCAGTGATTTCGGGGTGAATTAAGCATGGCATTAACTGTCCCCTTTTCTGTTTTTATTGGTTTTGCTGCATTTCCCTTGCATTCAAAACTACGATGCCCTGCTTGACCACACTTAAAACACGTATACTGCTTAGTACCGCTGCTACAATCTTTTGCCAGGTGTGCTGTTGATGAACACTTATAACATTTTCTCGAACTATCTGCGCTACTTTGTGAGGTCGACGCCTTTGGCATGCTTTGACCATAGCTCTGCCTGTTTGATGACAGCCGCGAACCATGCACCCTTTCGTACACCTTTAAATTTTCTTTCAAGTCTTTTATAGTTTGTGCTTGGTATAGTATGATTTTGTTTGTCCTCGAATCAGGGATACCGTCTACAAAATAACCGATTATACTTACTGCATCTAGTTTTATTGGCTTTGCTATCTCCATGAGAGTATACAGATACTCTTTGAAAGACTCAGTGGCCTTCTTACGACGACTTTGTAACATTCTATGAATATCAAGCGCGGATAACTTCCTACCGAACTCGTCAATTATAGATGATTTTAATGA
Source organism: Eurosta solidaginis (assembly GCF_040869045.1). Classification (NCBI taxonomy): domain Eukaryota; kingdom Metazoa; phylum Arthropoda; class Insecta; order Diptera; family Tephritidae; genus Eurosta; species Eurosta solidaginis. The sequence continues at coordinate 296,461,401 of NC_090319.1, forward strand.
ATTCCAGTCCCTAATACCGATCTGACTGCGCAAGAATAATTTTGCTGCTCCTTTGAGTAGCTGTTTAGCGTATACATACTTCTGTAGTTCACTCCAACCTAACGTTAGAGCATTATCCTCAAACTCCTGTACCCAGTCGTAAACGTCCAATGTGTCGGTCCCTGTAAATGACGGGAGGCTATCTTGAATGTCCTTTAAAGTGAAGTTAGGCCTCATTACTAAAGTTTGTGGAGCGGGACTGACGGCTTCTTCATAAGTTGTCTCTTTATCGCTTTCTGCATCACTTTCTTCATCGCTTTGTACTAATTGATAATGCCGAAGAAGTCTGTCCCTAAGGTCAGTCTTACGTCCTTGAACACTTAAGTTAACACTTCTTAGGTTTTCTTTTAATGACTCTACTGTCATAGCTAAAATTTTCTGAGCGTCCATGGTATTGGAAATGTGGTAAATATTAAAATATGGTGAAAAATATGTTTAATCTATCAGCTAAGAGTGTAGTATTAAAATAGCTAAACTGGCAATGTTTAATAGTAACGTTTTAGCATGCAATTTTTAACATTTGATTTCATTAGTCTATGTTTGATTTGCTTGTGTATTTATTTAACTTCTATTTTTATTTTTATTGTCGTGTACATACAAATCGTTGTCTCTGAATTAAATTCCTGCTTGTTTGCATGCATGCAGTTAACAAAACAAAATCATTCAATTCTTTTGGTTTGTTTTGATTACTATATTCTTAAATTAGTGATTTTGACCACTTTGTCCTGTTTCCACTTTTAAATGATATTCGTGTTTTACTAAGTAACATATATGTATGTGTACCTACTTGTACGCATTCTATTTTGACATAAAATGTTTCGTGTGCTGCGAACTAAATTCTTAAGTTTATGATCTTTCAAGATTTATTTGCTCTTCACTCCCACAAGTTGATCTATGTTTCTAGATATGAAAGCAATGCTTTATATTCTTTCTACGTACAATATTCATAGGCTTGCTTCTTTTTAACTTTCTTCTTTAGTAACTAGACTTTCTACCTATGCCCTTTGGCTATATTGCCATCCTCTTCTTAAAATGTAAAACTGCCAGCTTTCACATACACATATACATAAATATATATTTTCTCATACAAATCAAAAATACTCAGAAATGTTCTTTAACATTCGTAATTGGAATAATTACCTTTTGCAGCACACAAATATATTGTAATCATGTTCTTGTTCCCATGCATGAACTTAAAAATGTAATGTTTAATGATTTCTTTACTACATTTAATCATTCACTAATCTATTTTATCCTTTGCTATGTATATATGTATATGTACATTTATATGTTTCTACTATTTGCTAAAAATATTGCGATTTTCAGCTTTCGTATTCGTACATACATAAATAGTTTCTCACTTACGTACATGGAAAATAGTGGTACCTCCAAAATTTTGTGCTGTTAGGGTATACTGATCCTCTTCTGCTTTCGTTGGCCTTGGTTATGTTCTGCTGTTTTTGTGAAATTCACCTGTCTCGTTGTGTATAGCTGTACGGCTCTCACTGTCTCGACTTTTGGGATATCGGTCTGTTTTTATTTCGTCTGTAGCTGAGTTCTCTCCCAGCAGATATGTATATGTTGATGAGTAACTTTCATAAATTATGAAGTGTTTGTAGCTTTCGATGTATATCTGTGCTGCTCTCACACCAGCTTCGACTGTTGCAATGATTTCAAATTTTAAACTCAGTGTTGCTGTGCGGCTTTCACTGACATCACTTTTGGTACTTCGACTTTCGTTAAGTTTCTTAGTTTATTAGCAAACTCTGTACTTGAGCTATTCACATAAAAATTTCACTGTGTAGCTTCCAAAAAATTCTCGATGTATAGCTGTGCTGCTTATACACCTTTTATTGTCGCTATGGCTTCAATTTTTCTTCTTTCACGAGTGTAATACTCGTGCTTTATGCAACCGAATTTCGTCTTTTCCAATATGGTAGCTGGTTTTTTTTCGTTTTTTTTTGTTCTTTGATGTATAGCTGTGCGGCATATACACCTGACGTAATTGATGTAACGACTTCAAATCCAAACATTATCTCTCTTGTTTCACGAGTATGATACTATAACTCTTCGTATTTGAACTTCGGCTTCACAAATTTAAACTTCGTAGCCAACTGACGCTACAGACCATTTTTCACGCTGTGATTTTCGGCTGTAACTTTAAGATACAGTTTTTATGCAATTTCTTTTGCTTCTCAATGAACCAAACTTTAGGAAGTAACTTCTTATTTAATGTGTGGCTCAATATGAAAATTTCTTCTTTTGTTTTTTCAAAAATAACTATATTTTCATAGGTTTAATGCACTTTCACAACGAACACTTTCTTTTATGAGCGATTTTAACACGCTCGCGCATAGATTTCCACCTTAATTATTGTTACGGCTCAATCACGGTTGAGTTCCCCAAAAATGTGGGTCCAAATAAAACGCATTAAGTTCTTTTGAACAATTAAGTATAGTTTATAGTTTATTCAAATTATTTTTAATCAGTGGTATTGAAAAGAACGCGCAGTCGTTGAAAGTCAATCGGTAACTAACTCCGTTTCGTTCGTTTTAAATCAGCGTCATGTATTTTTCGTCAAGTGTTCGTTCGTATGTATCTAATGTCAGTAGAGTTGTATTATCTAGTAGCTAATAGGTCTGTCCACTTCTTGTTGTCCGTTCCTGTGTCAATCCTACATTTATGAATGGTCTCACACATTAAATGGGGCGAAGCACTGTTAACACAATCACAATAACAGGGATATTTAGTAAGAGGATGTATATATTTGTATGTTCAGTTTAACATCGGAGCTGCAGCTAGACTGCGGGTCTCAGAGAAGCTTGAATGTAAAGCAGGGCTGAGCAACTTCGGAAGAAAGTTTATATGGTGTGCATGCAACTGAGTAAAATTATGTGGGTGCGAAGACTTGTTTGCCTACAATTGAAAAGAGACCTCTTTACTCTCCCCCTTTACTCTCTTTCTACTATTCTTGTCACCTTCCTTTTCCACTTCCCCTTCTTACTCTAGTCCTTTCCTTATCCAATAAATCGATATCTTCTTCTCATTCTACTTCTCTCTCGAACTCCCAAGCCTTGGTTTCCTGCTTCAAATAAATACAGAGAATAGAGAATTTAAAATTTTTCTTAATTGGATGCGGGGCACCGCCCACTTTTCTACAGACTAATATGAAGAGTGCACATAATCAAATATCAATAATTTGTGCCTAAAATACTCGTATTTTTGACGAAATGAAATTTGTATTGCCTGGGGGCATGGCGGCACCCACTTTCCCAACATTTTATGTCGCACCTCTTCACTACTATTATATAGAAAGAGGCAACACTTCCTTCACTAAGACTTCAAAATATTTCTGGGCAATCTTTAGCCCCACGATAGGGCACACGATAGGGCATATGAAAGTTATTAGAAAATTTATAAAAAATAATATATTCCACCTATGTGAAGCAATGTCCACCTACGCCCAGAGTCTTACGATAGTTCGAGGTGTCCATTATGGACGTAATTCTTTGGTAAATACGGAGTCCACATACTTACCCTGACTTAGAGGTCTGGTTCACGGATAGATCAAAATTTTTGATGAACGGATAATGGGAGCTGGTACCTAGACATGTGCCGAACTTCAAGAAAACGATATTCCACTATTTTTCACGCAGAAATCCACGCAACACAAGATTGTGGTAGAGAAATTCTGCGGAGAGGCGTTTTCCCGAGGAGTATACTCATTGTGTCAGATAGCCTTAAATGCCTTGCAGTCTAACACAATCACTTCTGGTGGATGAATGCATTGGAGCAAAAAAAAATCTGGAAGCCAAAAACAAGATTTGTTTGGGATAGGTTTTCCAGCATAAGGGACATGAAGGAAATGAGCAGGCAAACTTTCTAGTCAGACTGGGTGTTATAGTAGCATTCTATGGTCCAGAAACTTTCTGTGGGCTCACAAAGGCACAAACTAGGGAAAACTCGTGTAATTGGCAAAGACTGGCCAAAGGCAGCCCAAAGACCGGCCAAACTACGTAGTTCCCCCATCAACTATAGTGCCAGCCAAACTCATTTATCTAAGCAGAGATGAATTACGAACTCCCACTTTAATCACTGTGCAAAGTGGCCATCTATGATGTTGACACATGCCACACTTGCTTGCCTCTCGTTCGTTTGTCCATCATTTACTTTAGCATTCAACATTTGTCGTTGTCATTGTGTGCTATTCATTCCATTCACGTTGCTTTAGGTATTGTGTTATATGAGCCAGGAAATTCAATATAAACTAAAGATGTACATACTACATAGATGTGAAACGTATATATGAACATTAGAGTGGCCGTATTAAAAAATTTATAAATTTTGTCATGAAAACCTACTTAAGACGCTTTACTATCTTACAAGGTTTTCTTCAACTGTTTGTGGTAACCAAACGATTGCCGTCTTGAGTTTTCCGGCTTTCAAATAAATAAATAATTAATAAATCATTTATATTCTATCACACTTCTGGAATTCCTTAGATTTTGAGCTCTTGCAGGTTAAGATTGTGATTTCATGGGCATTTCTTTCTAAATCATATCATACTGAGGTTGCATAAAGCAACGTTCAATGGACATGTTCTTACAGGAATATAACATTGAAATAAGCCAGATACCGTTAAATTTATGTCATATTGCGTCCAGGAAACTTTTAGTGTTGCCTAAAGATTTTTATATAATTTCCTGTTATTTTTATGGTTAATCAAATTTTTCCAAACGAGAAGTTTTCATACTTCTAAAAGGTCATTCTAATGCACGTAAATAATTATTTGTGTGTGATATGACATCCAATTCACTTGAGTGACAGCGGAAACAAGCAGCCGAATCTACTAATACATATAATCTATAAATGAATGTATGTATGTGTTTACTATTGAATGCACATTTTTCTTGTAGTCGCTTGTCGTGAAAGTAATTTGAGATTTAATTTAAATCGCTTTCATGGTTGGCTATGAGGCGACAAAAAAGAGACCCAAATCCAATAAGCTAAAAAAAAAAAATATGAAGGTTGATTTGTAAAAATCTGCAGATTGGATTACTTTGCTTGAATGTGTTTGATTTTTCATGTGGGCGTGCTGCTTCCCAGTTAATAGCACATATTTGATGTATTTGTTGTAAGTATGTGTATGAGCAATGCGGGCATTTTGGGCGGTTGATACCCTGCAGTCAAAAGCCAATGTAGTCAGCAAACATTCTAGTTCTTTGACTAGAATTTTTGGGTGTTCATCATACTAGTCAGTTTTAGAATGGTTCATTGACTATGATTTTGTGGTGTTATTCATAGTATAGTAGTTAGTATTTTAATAATTTATTCGACTAGAATTTCGTCTGTCGGACTCGAGGAAATGCGCGAGTGCCAGTTTGCAATCCATACTTCAATTGACAATGCTAGATATCGTCCAAATCAACGGGCACATAAACACAAGCATGATGAGTCGACCCTCACCGTTACCTCAACAGAGGTAAAAGAAGATATCGAAAACGCCAAGCCTTCCATATCAATAGTCCCAGACGGATAACCTATGCCGATGCCAAAACATCTTGGCCATGAGGGAATCAGCAGCCTAGCACATTTTTTCTGCTTGGCGTTAAAAGCCTTTGCCATTCCAGAATAACGTAGGATGGCAAGGATAAAACCACTACCAAAGACCGGAAACCCAGCCAGTACCTAATGATATTATGCCTTTGGTCAGTAACGAAAACATTTGAAGCCGTTACGATTCCCTCAATTAAATGAAATTCTTCAGTTATCCAGCCATTAGCATGCCTTCCGTAAAGTAAAGTGCATATGACTTATCACTTAGCCATGTGTCTTGAGATAGCGTCACAGGATATGGTCCGCCGGCTCCGCTGATCGATCACAAAATCGGCATGTGTTATTCTGTTACTTTTTAGGTTTTATAAATATGTACGTATTTTTATCAAAATTTATTCCAAAGTATAATGTATTGAAGTGATAAATTTTAAAGTGATATATGTATGTATATTAACTTGGGTCGATTTTTATGGACGAAGGTTAACCAATGTCGCGCCATCGATTTTTCGATAGGATTCGGGCTCAAGAAACAAAAGTTCCACTACGCATACCCAAAAAAATAATTTTCGAGCCTGCGAAAAAAATAATGGCGAAAGGGTAAATTTTTCGACCAAAACACTCCCCAAAACCCAGAAAATATTTTTGTTTTTCAAAAACTGTTGTAAAAATCAATGGCGCGATGTCGGTTGATAAATCGACCCAGTCTAATATACATACTTTTTATATGTATGAGATATAATGAATAAAATGAATTTGAGCTAATTTATCAATTTCCAAGTAATTTTTCAACCCAGCTAGGACTAGTGTATTAACTAGTAGGATGCTGATGCAAACTGGTATTACAACGATGCATAAACTGAGTAGTATGTCAACTGGTATATTGATGTTGAATACACTAACTAGTATGTCAGTTGGTATGATATTGATGTATATAATAACTAGTATGCCATCTCGTATATTGCTGGCGCAAAGGCTGACTAGTATGTTAATTGGTATGACCCTGATGAGTATGCTGACTAGTATGGCATCTGGTACGATGTTGGTGTATATAATGACTAGTTTGTCAATTGGTATGATGCTGATGCAGAGACTGGCAATTGATATTTCGTAGGACATCGCCATGTTAAAAATACCAGTCGCTAATATGAAAAAATTAAAGAACTCATACTAGTTGGGATTTTTGGCAAACGAGTATTTATCTAGTATACATCTAGTTGGTTTGGCTGCAGGGTAATTTAGTGGCATTGATAAATTGATTTTCAAAACACAATAAATTGCTTAATCATCTCACCGAGGAAGTAGACATATACATACATACATGGCGGCCACCGTGGTGTGATGGTAGCGTGCTCTGCCTACCACACCGTATGCCCTGGGTTCACACCCCGGGCAAAGCAACATCAAAATTTTAGAAATAAGGTTTTTCAATTAGAAGAAAATTTTCTAAGCGGGGTCGCCCCTCGGCAGTGTTTGGAAAGCGCTCCGGGTGTATTTCTGCCATGAAAAGCTCTCAGTGAAAACTCATCTGCCTTGCAGATGCCGTTCGGAGTCGGCATAAAACATGTAGGTCCCGTCCGTACAAATTGTAGGGAAAATGAAGAGGAGCACGACGCAAATTGGAAGAGAAGCTCGGCCTTAGATCTCTTCGGAGATTATCGCGCCTTACATTTATTATTTTACACTGAATAGCTAGTCATGGTCAATGTAAATTTTTATGGACAGAGTAAGTTTTGTTTTCTTCATTATTAAGTCATACGTTACAGGATTTAAAAAACCCCAAAAAACACAGATTCATACACACACAGGATTTAGCAACAACGGCAGGGAGAAAGGCAAAAAGGAGCACTGGAAAATAGAGAAACTAGGAGAAAAATATCAGAGGAGAAGTGATGGTAGCGTGCTTTCCTACCACAACGAATGTCCTGGGTTTAAGGTACAGAAAAACTAACATCAAAATAGTTTCGAAGTAGGCTTTATAAACAAAAATCTTCTCCGCAAAAAATCATCTACCTTACAAATACCGTTCGAAGTTGATATAAAACATATGGGTCCTGTGCCGCCAAGTTGTATGAAAAATTAAAAAGTAGCACTACGAAAACTGGAAAATAAGTTTGGCCTAAATAAGCTCGGTAGTATACATCGCCTTGCGCGGCCGCTGTGGTGTGATGGTAGCGTGCTCCGCCTACCACACCGGAGATCCTGGGTTCACGCCCGGTCAAAGCTACATCAAAAATTTTAGAAAGAAGTTATTTCAATTAGAAGAAAATTTGTCTAAAAAGGGTCGCCTTTCAGCAGTATTTGGCAACAACTTCGATTGTATTTCTGCCATGAAAACTCACCTGCCTTGCAGATGTCATTCGGAGTCGGTATAAAACAAGTAGGTCCCATCCAGCCAATTTGTAGGAAAAAATAAGAGGAGCACGACGCAAATTGGCAGGGAGGTTCGGCCCTAACTCTTTTTGGAGGTTATTTTATTTTATACAAAGCCTTGTATTTATATATTTTCTTAGGGAAAAGTTGGCCAGAAGGGTAAATATGAGAGGAGAAACGACGGGCGAATGATAGAAGGTTAGGTTAGGTTGAACTGGCTGACCCATAAAGACCTCACATAGACTGAATGTGTACATAGTGTTCCCAGAATTTGTTTGACGACCAAACGGCAGAGCCCCAATCAGATGCCAGGACTTATTTTATAGAATAATTCCGTCCTCTTGTCGAATACCAGACGCGTTTAAACGGTTTTATTTGGCTTGAGTTGATAGGCCGCATGGCCGCATGCACGGCTGCACGGCCGTTGTGAACGAATCTTGTAATTGAAATTTAAGTAACTTCCCGATAAGCTACAAGCATGAAAATTGGAATATAGTTCAGAACCCGATGACAATGCAATAATGAGAAAAAAGTCGTCGCTAGGTGGCGCAAGGATCGAGATATTCACAAAAATCGTATTTGTGGTCCGACTTGGCTCATATTTGGAACACAAAATACATACAAGGATTGAAAGCGACCTATGAAAAAAAATCGCCGCTAGGTGCCGTAAGGCTCGAGATATTCACAAAAATCGTATTTGTGGTCCGATTTGGTTTTTATTTGGAACACATAATACATACAAGAATAGAAAGCGACCTATGATGTCCGATTTGGCTCATATGTGGAACAAATGTTACATACAGTCCGGTAGAAGTGACATCAAAATATATAATATATATATATATAATAACTGCGCGTCTAAAGTAGCATATATTATGTTTGATCTCAGCAGAGCTATCATGCATTAAAAAGTCATTCATGTGTTTATTCAGGTCAGAACAGGGCATCTTCAAAAAAGGAAACATTTGTGGGAGCTTCCAAGTATTCCCCGTTTACCGTCAGACAGAGATCCGTTTGAATCCCGAGTAATGAAGCTAAGGAGAGACAAATACGGCTAATCCGGAACCTAGTTCCGTTCTAATTTATCTCGGCCAAGTTTATTTGAACACCTCGAATATACATCTGGCATTAGCACTCTTGGTGGAAACAAACTCGAGTCAGTAGTTCCACGCAACTCACTTGGTGTGACCAAATGGCGCCAGTTGGCAGATCGAAGAAGCGACTGGCGCACCTTACTGGAAGGCCGTAACCGTTTAAATGGTTAAGCGCCAATTAAGAAAGTAAGTTTCATGCAGCTATGGACTATCCTTGATATAACTAGGTCCATTCAGTGGTTTTCTCGCTAGTTCCAAGGTAGACGCCTAGGTCTTCATGAGGTTCAACGCACTATGTAGTAGCTAGAATTGGAAAATATGTTTAAGTTGCTCATAGAGCTTTATCATATGCGTATTGAATGACTTAGCAATAAGTTTTTACTTGTTTCTTTAGTAAGATGTGCTCCATAATGTTCCACAGTAGAGGGGACAACATATCTCCTAGTGGCTTAGCTTTGAACGCATACCGTGTTATAAAGAATTTGTCGAACTAAATTGGATATTTTTCCAGGTAGAACTTGCTTACAATGTGGCTGAGTTTTAGAACTACTTTATAAATTTCCGTTAGAATTGGAAAAAATATAGTCAGTTGCTTTTTTTAATTCTGTAGGAAAGATGATATCGAGCACAGGAGATGTTATTAAGTCGATTCATGTAATGGAGTAGTAGTTAACCTGGATGTTGGAAGCTGTTAGTAGTTCTGTGGTGTAGCCTAGATAATTCATGTCCATCAGAACTTATCATATTTTGCTGCTAGCAGACGATCAGCTTCCGTCTGGATTTACGATGTAGCTCGGTATCGTAAGGCATCTGCCTTGTCAGTTTGTCTCCATATTTCCTTTTCGCACAAATATTTACAAGAGTCTCATCGGGCCTTCTGTACATTGAAAGCTTCAGGCCTTTTCTAAAATCGGCAACCAGTTATGTAAGGTTCTGTTTGAGTTCCACTTGTTTGCAAATCATTTTCGACAGTTATTGTGGATATTTATTGGCAGATAAAAAAAGGACGTGTGGCACTCGGGGACCGCCGCGGTAAAGCTATTGCATATTATCAACTTATGCAATTATAATATTTACGCAACATTTTGTTTTCTTTGATATTAATTCAAGTTTTGTCTTAAACTTGAACTTTAACTTTATTTTTAACTTGAACTTTAACGTTAACTTTCACTTTAAATATAACTTTAACTTTAACTTTACCTTTAACTTTAACTTTAACTTTAGCTTTAACTTTAACTTTAACCTTAACTTTAACTTTAACTTTAACTTTAACTTTAACTTTAACTTTAACCTTAACCTCAACTTTAACTTTAACTTTAACTTTAACTTTAACTTTAACATTAGCTTTAACTTTAACCTCAACTTTAACTTTAACTTTAACTTTAACTTTAACTTTAACTTTAACATTAGCTTTAACTTTAACCTCAACTTTAACTTTAACTTTAACTTTAACTTTAACTTTAACTTTAACTTTAACTTTAACTTTAACATTAGCTTTAACTTTAACTTTAACTTTAACTTTAACTTTAACTTTAACTTTAACTTTAACTTTAACTTTAACTTTAACCTCAACTTTAACCTTAACTTTAACTTTAACTTTAACTTTAACTTTAACTTTAACTTTAACTTTAACTTTAACTTTAACTTTAACTTTAACTTTAACTTTAACATTAGCTTTAACTTTAACCTCAACTTTAACTTTAACTTTAACTTTAACTTTAACCTTAACTTTAACTTTAACTTTAACTTTAACTTTAACTTTAACTTTAACTTTAACTTTAACTTTAACTTTAACTTTAACTTTAACTTTAACTTTAACTTTAACTTTAACTTTAACATTAGCTTTAACTTTAACCTCAACTTTAACTTTAACTTTAACTTTAACTTTAACTTTAACTTTAACTTTAACTTTAACTTTAACTTTAACATTAGCTTTAACTTTAACTTTAACTTTAACTTTAACTTTAACTTTAACTTTAACTTTAACTTTAACTTTAACCTCAACTTTAACCTTAACTTTAACTTTAACTTTAACTTTAACTTTAACTTTAACTTTAACTTTAACTTTAACTTTAACTTTAACTTTAACTTTAACTTTAACATTAGCTTTAACTTTAACCTCAACTTTAACTTTAACTTTAACTTTAACTTTAACCTTAACTTTAACTTTAACTTTAACTTTAACTTTAACTTTAACTTTAACTTTAACATTAGCTTTAACTTTAACCTCAACTTTAACTTTAACTTTAACTTTAACTTTAACTTTAACTTTAACTTTAACTTTAACTTTAACTTTAACTTTAACTTTAACTTTAACTTTAACATTAGCTTTAACTTTAACCTCAACTTTAACTTTAACTTTAACTTTAACTTTAACTTTAACTTTAACATTAGCTTTAACTTTAACCTCAACTTTAACTTTAACTTTAACTTTAACTTTAACTTTAACTTTAACTTTAACATTAGCTTTAACTTTTACCTCAACTTTAACTTTAACTTTAACTTTAACTTTAACTTTAACTTTAACTTTAACTTTAACTTTAACCTTAACTTTAACTTTAACTTTAACTTTAACTTTAACTTTAACTTTAACCTTAACCTCAACTTTAACTTTAACTTTAACTTTAACTTTAACTTTAACTTTAACTTTAACTTTAACTTTAATTTTAACTTTAACTTTAACTTTAACTTTAACTTTAACTTTAACTTTAACTTTAACCTTAACCTCAACTTTAACTTTAACTTTAACTTTAACTTTAACTTTAACCTTAGCTTTAACTTTAACTTTAACCTTAACTTTAACTTTAACTTTAACTTTAACTTTAACTTTAACTTTAACTTTAACTTTAACTTTAACCTTAACCTCAACTTTAACTTTAACTTTAACTTTAATTTTAACTTTAACTTTAACTTTATTTTTAACTTTAACTTTAACATTCACTTTAACTTTAACTTTAACATTAGCTTTAACTTTAACTTTAACTTTAATTTTAACTTTAACTTTAACTTTATTTTTATACTCAGTTGAGCAGAGCTCACAGAGTATATTAAGTTTGATTGGATAACGGTTGGTTGTACATATATAAAGGAATCGAGATAGATATAGACTTCCATATATCAAAATAATCAGGATCGAAAAAAAATTTGATTGAGCCATGTCCGTCCGTCCGTCCGTTAACACGATAACTTGAGTAAATTTTGAGGTATCTTAATGAAATTTGGTATGTAGGTTCCTGAGCACTCATCTCAGATCGCTATTTAAAATGAACGATATCGGACTATAACCACGCCCACTTTTTCGATATCGAAAATTTCGAAAAACTGAAAAAGTGCGATAATTCATTACAAAAGACCGATAAAGCGACGAAACTTGGTAGATGAGTTGAACTTATGACGCAAAATAGAAAATTAGTAAAATTTTGGACAATGGGCGTGGCACCGCCCACTTTTAAAAGAAGGTAATTTAAAATTATTGCAAGCTGTAATTTGGCAGTCGTTGAAGATATCATGATGAAATTTGGCAGGAACGTTACTCTTATTACTGTATGTACGCTTAATAAAAATTAGCAAAATCGGAGAAGGACCACGCCCACTTTAAAAAAAAAAATTTTTTTAAAGTAAAATTTTAACAAAAAATTTAATATCTTTACAGTATATAAGTAAATTATGTCAAGATTCAACTCCAGTAATGATATGGTGCAACAAAATACAAAAATAAAAGAAAATTTAAAAATGGGCGTGGCTCCGCCCTTTTTCATTTAATTTGTCTAGGATACTTTTAACGCCATAAGTCGAACAAAAATTAACCAATCCTTTTGAAATTTGGTAGGGGCATAGACTTTATGGCGTTAACTGTTTTCTGAGAAAATGGACGAAATCGGTTGATGCCACGCCCAGTTTTTATACACAGTCGTCCGTCTGTCCTTCCGCATGGCCGTTAACACGATAACTTGAGCAAAAATCGATATATCTTTACTAAACTCAGTTCACGTACTTATCTGAACTCACTTTATCTTGGTATGAAAAATGAACGAAATCCGACTATGACCACGCCCACTTTTTCGATATCGAAAATTACGAAAAATGAAAAAATGCCATAATTCTATACCAAATACGAAAAAAGGGATGAAACATGGTAAGGTAACTGGATTGTTTTATTGACGCGAAATATAACTTTAGAAAAAACTTTATAAAATGGTTGTGACACTTACCATATTAAGTAGAAGAAAATGAAAAAGTTCTGCAGGGCGAAATAAAAAACCCTTAAAACCTTGGCAGGTATTACATATATAAATAAATTTGCGGTATCCAACAGATGATGTTCTGGGTCACCCTGGTCCACATTTTGGTCGATATCTGGAAAACGCCTTCACATATACAACTACCACCACTCCCTTTTAAAACTCTCATTAATACCTTTAATTTTATACCCATATCGTACAAACTCATTCTAGAGTCAACCCTGGTCCAACTTTATGGCGATATTTCGAAAAGGCGAACACCTATAGAACGAAGGCCCACTCCCTTTTACAAATACTCATTAACACCTTTCATTTGATACCCATATCGTACAAACAAAGTCCAGAGTCACCCCTGGTCCAGAAAGGCCCACTCCCTCTTAAAATACTCATTAACTCCTTTCGTTTGATACCCATATTGCACAAACGAATTCTAGGGTCACCCCTGGTCCACCTTTATGGCGATATCTCGAAACCGCGTCCACCTATGGAACTAAGGATTACTCCCTTTTAAAATACTCATTAACACTTTTCATTTGATACCCATATCGTACAAATGCATTCTAGAGTCACACCTGATCCATCTTTATGGCGATATCTCGAAAAGGCGCCACCTATAGAACGAAGGCCCACTCCCTTTTAAAAGTACTCCTTAACACCTTTCATTTGATACCCATATCGTACAAACAAAGTCTAGAGTCACCCCTGGTCCAGAAAGGCCCACTCCCTCTTAAAATACTCATTTTACTCCTTTCGTTTGATACCCATATTGCACAAACGAATTCCAGAGTCACCCCTGGTCCACCTTTATGGCGATATCTCGAAAAGGGGTCCACCTATAGAACTAAGCCCCACGCCCTTTTAAAATACTCATTAACACCTTTCATTTGATACCCATATCATACAAACAAATTCTAAAGTCACCCCTGGTCCACCTTTATGGCGATATCTCGAAAAGGCGAACACTTATAAAACGAAGGCCCACTCCCTTTTAAAAATACTCATTAACACCTTTCATTTGATACCCATATCGTACAAACGCATTCTAGAGTCACACCTGATCCATCTTTATGGCGATATCTCGAAAAGGCGCCACCTATAGAACGAAGGCCCACTCCCTTTTAAAAGTACTCCTTAACACCTTTCATTTGATACCCATATCGTACAAACAAAGTCTAGAGTCACCCCTGGTCCAGAAAGGCCCACTCCCTCTTAAAATACTCATTTTACTCCTTTCGTTTGATACCCATATTGCACAAACGAATTCTAGAGTCACCCCTGATCCACCTTTATGGCGATATCTCGAAAAGGGGTCCACCTATAGAACTAAGCCCCACGCCCTTTTAGAATACTCATTAACACCTTTCATTTGATACACATATCATACAAACAAATTCTAGAGTCACCCCTGGTCCACCTTTATTGCGATACCTCGAAAATGCGTCCACCTATAGAACTAAGGCCCACTCCCTCTTAAAATGCTCATTAACTCCTTTCGTTTGATACCCATATTGCACAAACAAATTCTAGAGTCACCCCTGGCCCACCTTTATGGCGATATCTCGAAACGGCGTCCACCTATAGAACTAAGGCCCACTCCCTTTTAAAATACTCATTAACACCTTTCGTTTGATGCCAATATTGTGCAAACAAATTCTAGGGTAACCCCTGGTCCACCTTTATGGCGATATCTCGAAACGGCGTCCACCTATGGAACTAAGGATTACTCCCTTTTAAAATGCTCATTAACACCTTTCATTTGATACCCATATCGTACAAACAAATTCTAGAGTCACCCCTGGTCCATCTTTACGGCGATATCTCGAAAAGGCGTCCATCTATAGAACTTAGGTCCACGCCCTTTTAAAATACTCATTAATACCTTTCATTTGATACCCATATCGTACAAACGCATTCTAGAGTCAACCCTGATCCACCTTTATGGCTATATCCCTAAATGGCGTCCACCTATAGAACTATGGCCCACTCCCTCATAAAATACTCTTTAATGCCTTTCATTTGATACACATGTCATACAAGCACATTCCAGGGTTTCCCTCGGTTCATTTTCCTACATGGTTATTTTCCCTTATGTTGTCACCATAGCTCTCAACTGAGTATGTAATGTTCGGTTACACCCGAACTTAACCTTCCTTACTTGTTTTTAATTATTTTATTTAGGACCCAGCTTAGATGCTGCTTCGATATTCGGCAGCTCTGCCGCCCCTAATAGTTGAAGCGTTGACTTTGCGAGAGCAGGACAAGAACACAAAACATACTCAACCATTTCTTTCTGCAGCTCGTACTGTCTACACCTGCTGTTACTGACGAAGCCAAATTTAAAAACATGTGACACCAGAAGTGCCTAGTTAGCATGCCCATCGTGAGCCTTAACTTGTCTTTTTTCAGAGATATTAGCCACGTTGTGTGTCTTTTATCGAAGGCTTGGCATATGATCTGTGAAATTGTGCAGCCACTCGCTTTTGTCCACGGCTTTCCTGTATGATGGATCATATGCAACTCCTGTCTCCTTTTGATTTCTCCTCAACTGATTGGGACGTATATTGTCGTTTCAGCAAGTGTTGCACCCTACTTTGATAACATATCGGCCTTTGCGTTATCTTTTATCCCTTTATGACCGGGAACCCAGTATAGATGTATGGTTCGGCCTGAATGAAGTTTTTCCAAATGCGTTTTTGCATTCCATATACCTATTGATGAAGTGCTGTGTGAGATTGTTGACATAATCGACGTCTGACTAGCTATAAATATATTGTCGCGACTGCAGTTTAGCACGATCCGTCTCCTTCTGCTTTCTTTACGGCTTTAATTTCCGACGGAAGAATGCTGCATTAATCTGGCAGCCTGTATGATCTACTTAATTCCGGGTCAACACAGTAAACAGCACACCCAACCCCTTCATTAATTGGGAACCATCCGTATACACGTCTATAGTATGTTCTGTCATTTATGTACCCTGGCGGCAACTTTTCGGCTCAATTGTGACCGATAGAACTTTTTCGAACCTCAGTCACGTCACCGTATATTCCGTTTGCCCGATATTAGATGGTGAGCAATGGAACCTTTAAAATGTTTTTACAATTTAGCGAGCCTGAGCAGGATCCTCTGGATCCTCTAGTTTAAGCTAGATTTTAGTGGTTGCCCTAGAGCAAAGATTGAGGGCACACTTGAGCCACTGGTTATTTATTCTACCATAAGAATGTAGAAAAATATCCCTAACTGCACGTCGAAAGTAGCATAGATTATGTTTGATCTCAGCAGAGCTAGCATGCATTAAAAAGTCATTCAAGTGTTTATTCAGGTCAGAACAGGGCATCTTCAAAAAAGGAAACATTTGTGGGAGCTTCCAAGCATTCGCCGTTTACCGTCAGACAGAGATCCGTTAGAATCCCGAGTAATGAAGCTAAGGGGAGACAAATACGGCTAATCCGGAACCTAGTTCCGTTCTAATTTATCTCGGCCAAGTTTATTTGAACACTTCGAATATACATCTGGCATTAGCACTCTTGGTGGAAACAAACTCGAGTCAGTAGTTCCACGCATCTCTCTCGGTGTGACCAAATGGCGCCAGTTGGCAGATCGAAGAAGCGACTGGCGCACCTTACTGGAAGGCCGTAACCGTTTAAATGGTTAAGCGCCAATTAAGAAAGTAAGTTTCATGCAGCTATGGACTATCCTTGATATAACTAGGTCCATTCAGTGGTTTTCTCGCTAGTTCGTTAGTATTACTGTTCCAAGGTAGACGCCTAAATTAAGGACAGCGCAAATAGCCAAGGATGTAGAACTCTTAAATCACAGCGAATTTACGGCCTCCTTTATGGCTGTTTGGTCCACATCAAATGCTAATACACAGTTTGTCAAATAACTTAGGCGCATCTGTGCAAAAGACAGTGATCTTGTGGTCTTAAGTAGAGATATCTTCACGATTGTGCCTCTGTTGAATTCTAATTAGGAACTTGTAAGAGAGAGGGTCATCATAGGAAAATCTAGAAGACTTTAGTTAATAAGAGGGGTCTCCGGGGTGCTAAAATTTTATATCACTACAGAACAGAACTGCATTCAGTCAAACAGCCTTACAACTTGATTGCAGTTTGTCATACAAGTCTATCAAGATAATGCGGAGCATAACTTTCCATTAATTAATTCAGTTTAGTTTAATGTCCAACATAACGTCGAACTTTTCGAGCAGTGCTGAAAGTTTTAGCTATATTTTATTTAAGAGCAGGCTCCTGAATTTCAGTACTTTAAACGTTTGGTGAATAATACCATTTCAGGCTGCTTAGATGTGGCCTTCAAGAGCTTTATCATATGCGTATTGAATGACTTAGCAATAAGTTTTTACTTGTTTCTTTAGTAAGATGTGCTCCATAATGTTCCACAGTAGAGGGGACAACATATCTCCTAGTGGCTTAGCTTTGAACGCATACCGTGTTATAAAGAATTTGTCGGACTAAATTGGATATTCTTCTAGGTAGAACTTGCTTAAAATGTGGCTGAGTTTTAGAACTACTTTATAAATTTCCGTCAGAATTGGAAAAAATATAGTCAGTTGCTCTTTTTAATTCTGTAGGAAAGATGATATTGAGCACAGGAGATGTTATTAAGTCGATTCATGTAATGGAGTAGTAGTTAACCTGGATGTTGGAAGCTGTTAGTAGTTCTGTGGTGTAGCCTAGATAATTCATGTCCATCAGAACTTATCATATTTTGCTGCTAGCGGAAGATCAGCTTCCGTCTGGATTTACGATGTAGCTCGGTATCGTAAGGCATCTGCCTTGTCAGTTGGTCTCCATATTTCCTTTTCGCACAAATATTTACAAGAGTCTCATCGGGCCTTCTGTACATTGAAGGCTTCATGCCTTTTCTAAAATCGGCAACCAGTTATGTAAGGTTCTGTTTGAGTTCCACTTGTTTGCAAATCATTTTCGACAGTTATTGTGGATATTTATTGGCAGATAAAAAAAGGACGTGTGGCACTCGGGGACTGCCGCGGTAAAGCTATTGCATATTATCAACTTACGCAATTATAATATTTACGCAACATTTTGTTTTCTTTGATATTAATTCAAGATTTGTCTTAAACTTGAACTTTAAATTTATTTTTAACTTGAACTTTAACGTTAACTTTCACTTTAAATATAACTTTAACTTTACCTTTAACTTTAACTTTAATTTTAACTTTAACTTTAACTTTAACTTTAACATTAACTTTAACTTTAGCTTTAACTTTTACTTTAACTTTATTTTTAACTTTAACTTTCACTTTAACTTTAAAATTCACTTTAACTTTAACTTCCACTTTAAATTTAACTTTAACTTTCACTTTAACTTTAACTTTAACTTTAAATTTAACTTTAACTTTAACTTTAACTTTAACATTCACTTTAACATTCACTTTAACTTCAACTTCAACTTTAACTTTAACTTTAACTTTAGCTTTAACTTAAACTATAACTTTAAATTTAGCTTTAACTTTAACTTTAACTTTAATTTTTACTTTAACTTTAACATTTACTGTAACTTTAACTTTAACTTTATTTTTAACTTTAACTTTAACTTTATGATAGAGATCCAATTTTATGTATTTGGCCTGTTGCTAACACCGAACCTTTTCGAATCTTTTTTGACAAATATCCGTTACGGTTTTTTTTTTAATTTAGTCGCCAAGCCCGCGATAAAATCTATGCAATAGCGTAAAAGAAAAAAAAAAAGCAAAAACTAACCATGATATTGGTTGTTGTTGCCAAACTGGGATTGCCTACTTGTTTTTAAATGCTTTAAAGTATTTTTACAAGCAATTTTTCTTTTTGGTGATCTGATGAACATTTTGCATACGAACTTGTTTTCGTACAACAACGACAATGCCTATGTGAATATTGAATGCTTGCACACATAATACTTATAATTACTTCAATTATTTCAATTAATATGAGATTACAGCAACATATGTGTTACGTGTATTTGGTTTTTATGTATCTCAAAGGAGTGTATTGAGGTCAAAATTTATGACTGTAATTATGGAGATGTCTAAAAAAATCAATTATGGAGGCAATTGCTTTTCAGATGCAAATATGTATGCGTTATATATGTATGTATGTATGTATACAGTAGATTGCCAACATAAAAAAGGAATGAAATAAGTTTTTTCGAATTCGCAAACTGATAAAACAGTCTGCAAAATCTTGCTGTCAACCTGTCAAACGCCAGCTGCGAGCTAAGAATGTATAAACATGTTTTCACCTTCCATCTCTTCATATGCAATTTTCTAAATAATTTTCTTTGTACTGAGTTTTTTCCACAAATTTGGGAATGCCATATATGTATGCTACTTCTTCAAATTGTTTGCTACCAGATAAAGGCTTAAATTTACACTCTTCTCATAAAGCGTTGATGTCAAAATGAAGGAAACAAAATTGCGTCAATCTCAAAATAGCCTACATAAAGTGTTTGCACTAGAGAGAGAAAAAAATTATCTTTATTTTTGAAACTCCTAAAAATAGAGGGTTAGGCTGTATGAAATACAGATCTGTGATTTATTTTTTAGCATGAAAACCGCTACCGCTTGGTTTTGCGAAATATCTTACTTTTTTCTGTGGGAATGGGACTGGGGGTGAGGGTGGTAGTGAGAATGGAAGCTGGATTGATAGTGGAAGCTGAAGCTTGAAGTGGCATTAGGAGTGAAATTGGGAGTGGAAGTCATCTTTGAAAATGTTGAGAGGTCCCGCTACTAGGTCCTTGAGGCATGACAAGACGAGTCAGCAAGACAAAGAGAGAGCATTGAACATGGCGGTTTGCAAGCAACGTATAGCTAAGTGGGTGATAAGCCAAAGAAAGGTAAAACTTAAACTCCGGCTCTTCGGAGTGGCCAAAGGTAGATAACAATAAGACGACGGCTGTTCCCGAGAGAGTGAGTGACGTAGCGAAGCAGTCCTTGACTGTGGCGCTGGTTAATCTAAGCAATCCTTTTGTGAAAATGTCTACCGAAACGGAGCTTATTTGTTTCATGTTTCCAAAAATTGGTTTAGCGGGGTGGTATAATGGTGCTAAGGTCGCATTATAGTGTACGATAACGTCACGAGCTTGAAGTTGCTCGAGTGAGCTGTGCAGCCGGAAGGTTGGGTGAGAGCTATAGTCATGGTAAAGAAACAGCTACACTCATTTATGTATCACCAAATATTGGATAAAAAAACAAATACCCGATGTTACAAATTCGCTTCGATGGAGCTCCTAGAGGCTTAATAGAGGTGAGAGGTTCGCACAAGGGCGCTCAAATGGCGGAAGAGATGATACGCGTAAACACGGATGGTACCAAAGCAATGAAAGGAGTAGAGTCTGCGTTGTACGGCGCAGGCCCCGAAATAAACAGATCCTACAAGCTGCCAGATCAATGTACTGGTTTTCAAGCGGAAGTAATAACCATTCCAAAAGCAGTACAGACGTTTACATTAACAGCCAACCGGCAGTTAAGGTAAAAATCTCGCACGGCACTGCATTAAAAAGTATTTTAGAGTGTAAGAAATCCCTAGAAAGAATTTCAATAGGGAGGAATACACATATGTTTTGGATCCCCAGGCATATGGAAAGAGACGAGAGTTAAAAAGCGGATAAGCTATCTAAATAGGACTCATCTCGAAGCTTGTATTGTAGACGACCCAATTCGATTGGACGAGATTAACAGATGGTGATAGTGTCACATGATTGACAAAGCAAATTCAAGCTAACAAAGTTACTCATATTATGGAAGAGAGGAGGCTGATAGCTAATGACTGGACACTGCCTTCTAGCGTCACATGCTGTTAGATTATACCTCGTACATGATAGCAGCCGTATGATTTGTGTGATGCAGAATGAAACAATCGAACACATGTCTTACGCTGGCGAAACTTAAACTTCAACTGTCAGAAGAAACACAGCTATCAGATCCAGAAGTGGAAGAAACTAGTATAGGTCCCAGAAAGCTTATTTTACTTGTCAAGTGGGCGGAGTTATTTTATAAGATATATCCTAGTTTTAGCAGGATTTTTTTTAGTTATATTGTTGAGCAAATCAACGCGTTGGTAACTCAATGGACGCATTCAGTTTATGTGAGGACTTGATGGAACGGCCAGCTCAAACTAACCTAACCTTGCTGATTTATTGCTATTGCGGTTTTTGCTGTTAGAATGCAACTATTTCCTTAAGACATCAAACTATTTTTCCTATCGGGTTACTGCTCCAAAAGTTAAAATTTAGATAATGTATTTTAAATGTACATTAGCAGTAGTTACTTACTCTGCGACAAGCTTCGTGACAATGAACAAGGCAATCTGTGCAAACAGATACTTTGGCTACGGTGACTTGACAGCTCTTCTAGCAAATTTATTTGAGTTGAGCAGCCATCGCCGCCTACAACAGAAACCTTTGAATATGTTCATCGCGGTTTATCCTCATACATATGCATATATGTACATATTTACATACATACGTTTATATGTACAAGAATTCAAGGTGTAAGTATGTATTATAAGTGGCTTAACCAAACCAAATGCATTTGCTTATATGTGTGCAAGTATGCAGAAGTTTCTCCTAGTTGTTTACAATTGCATGTCCATATATGTTTTTTGTTTGTATATGTAATGCACATTCATGTAATTTTATTACATTGTTGCATGTAATTTCTGCCCTTGGCTGTTTGACTTTGTCTGTTTGTATTTGTTGGAATATGCACAATTGTAATCACATACTTTGTGTGCTTAGAAAAATTTGTTACAATACTTAAATGCACATTTGTGCTAGTAAACGGCATGTACTACATAAAAACATATTATTTTACATATCTACATATACGCGTATTTGCATACATATACATATTCATAAAAATTTGTTCGCCACAGAATTTCATTTGCATCGTCAGCGGTTTCTATTCAAATGTCATTCGTATTTATAACTTTACTGCGTTGCATTGGTTAGCATAGCCGCAGGTATGATTGGGCTAAGCGTTAGCCCCTGCCCCAAATTAACTTTGTGGTTATCAAGTCGTACTCCATATACCCAAACCATTTCGCCGGCGTAAAAATGGGAAATTTTCAAAAATATATTAGTTTTGACTATAAAAGTAGGGGTTTTCAAAAAACTATCAGTTCTAAAAATCTACGGCGAACCCGTTAAAAGGCCAGTTTTAAGATATAACGGGTTACAAAAGTCTTTAAATAAATAAATACTTTGTGCAATTCACCACCGGAGAGTTAAGGCCGAGATCAAGAAGTGAAAAATTTAAAAAATTTATCAATTTTATAAAATTATTAATTTTATAAAGTTAACCCGTTCAAGAAGTTGAAGTTTATGAGTTCTGAAAAGCTCGGCGGTTCCAAAAGTGGAAATTTTTAATAATTTATTAGTTTCAAAAGGTCAATTTTTTCGAAAAACTATCATTTCGAATGATGGGTCGAAAAGCCATTTCAAGAAGTTATCAGTTTGAAAAAATCAACCGATTCCAAAAATAGAAATTTTCAGAAAGTTACAAGTTTTAAGAAACAACCTGTAAAAAATGTGAAGTTTTGAAAAACACATCAGTTTTGAAAAATAGAACGGTTCCAAGAGTCAAAATTTTCAAAAAGTTAACAGTTGTAAAAAGACAATTTTTCGAAATTTATTCAGTTTTAAAAGGTAACCGGTAGAAAAATTCGAAGTTTTCAAAATGTAACAATTTCAAAACGGTGATATTTTCTAAATTTTACTGTTTCAAAAAGTGGAAGTTTTCACAATGTAACTATTTGAAAGTATCAAAGTTTTCGAAATGTAAACGTTTCTGAAAAAAGCTAGGCTTCTAAAAAGAAAACGGTTTTAGAGTGTACTCCGTTCTAAAACAGTTTTCAGTTTTGAAATGAGAACCGGATATTATTAATAAGCGGTTCTAAAAGAATAACCCCTTATGAAAAAACAACAGATTTATAAAAAGTAATCGGATCTAATAAGTAAGCGGTTCTTAAAAAGTAACCTCCTATGAGAAAACAAGAGGTATTTAAAAAGTAACCCGCTGTTAAAAAGTAAACGGGGTTTAACTGTTTTAGGAAAAGGCAGTCGATTCTTAAAAACCACCGGATCTTAAAAAGTAGCCGTTTCTAAAAAGATAACCGATTAAAAAAAAGTATCCAGTTCTAATCAGGTAATCGGCTTTACAAAAGTAACTGGTTTTAAAAAGTAATCGCTTCTAAAACTGGAACCGGTTTCCAAATTGTAATAAGATTTAATATATTAAAGGTTCTTGGTAAGCTACCGGCAGCAAAGAAGTTACCGACTCAAAAAGTTTTTCAGTTCTTAAAAAATAAGTGACCCAAAAAAAGTAACCGATTCCAGAAAGATAACCAGTTCTTAAAAAATAACAAGTTTTAAAAATTAAGCGGATCTAAGAAAGTTACTGGGTCTAAAAAAATAAACTGTTTTGGAAACGAAACCTTTTCTAAGAAATGTTCCAGATCCAAATAAGTAACTGGTTCTGAATACCATTCCGTGTCCAAAAAGTAGCCTGTTTACTGGTTTTAAAAAAGAAACTAGTTCTAAAAAATTAAACATTAAAAAAAGGACCAATTTTAAATTAGAAGCCGGTTCAAAAAAAGTCACTCGTTCAAAAAACTAAGCAAAAGTAGCCGGCCCTATAAGCATAACAAGTTCCACATTCGTAGCCAAATCTACAAAAAGTATTCGGTTCAAAGATAGAAACGGGTTCCAAAAAACCAGCGGTTCTAAAAAAGTTATCTTTTCTGAAAAACTAACTGGTTAAAAGAGAAAACCTTGTTTTAAAAGTGTAACCGGTTCTAAAAATGAAACCAGGTCTGAAAAAATAACCGGCTCTAAAAAAGTAAGGGGTTAAAAAGTCACCGGTTTCAAAAGATCACAGATTTGAAGAAAATAATTTTGTGCTCTTATTTCTTATGATATACCCATATTTCTTGTTTTAAGGTAGATACCCCACTTTTCTTTGGGTCAATTAGGCATTCAGGCACTTACTTACTCATACGTGTTTACTGAGTACATACATGCATATGTATGCGCATTCCCATGCACCGCACAATGTCAAATATAAGTACAATTGCAAGTAATTAAATTCCGAGTGTTAATACGAAAAGTATCAATTTTTTTGTTATTTTACATATTAGAGTATCATCTACGTGAGTAACGCAAATATTTCCCTAGGGTTATTTATATTTGCACTGGTATAACAATATATGATATGATGTTATTTATATGAGTAACCACCTTAACTTCAGGCTTAGGCTTATAAGCATGTCATCGATTTATTGAAATATTTTGTATATACTTAAGTAGTTTTATCCACTTCAGTTAAGCTGACTCAATTCAAAGTTTTCTAACACTTGTTCATGGTTTATTTGCTATTTTAATTTCCCTTGGCAATTATGATGGGAATATGTTGCGCCCTCAAAGTAAAACAAAAATTTCACCGTTGAAATGGCGACAGCTAGAATATATTCAATGATATAATTATTGAGAAAAAGACACAAATTGGTGGTTTCTTTGCAACTATGAATATTGAATATATATTTAATAAAATAATTTAAAAACAATTTTTTAAGTTAAACGGTTTTATTGAAAACAATACTTACATGAAGTAATAATAATACGAAAAGCCAGAAACTAATTAGGTAGGTCTTAGGTACTAGTCATCACACTGCTTATCAATCTAGGGCGTTGATCAGACAATTAAATAAAAGCGTTGGACGCTTCAAATTTCTATTGATAGTCATATATAAGACCAACTGAACCTTAATCAGGTTATGCCACGCCTTACATTTTTAGAAATTTCACGCGTCCAATGCTTTTATTTAATTGTCTGATCAACGCCCTAGATTGATAAGCAGTGTGATGACTAGTACCTAAGACCTACCTAATTAGTTTCTGGCTTTTCGTATTATTATTACTTCATGTAAGTATTGTTTTCAATAAAACCGTTTAACTTAAACAATTTTTTTTTTAATTATTTTATTTTCAAGTTTTTAGTCTTTATTTAATTGCCTATTATTTCTCATTCTATTTAGTCCATTTAGTGATTAATTATTACAAGGACTCTTTCCTGACAATTTGTTGCAGCCTAAGTCCTCAATACATAATCCTTCCAAAGACTTTACTCGACTCTGCGCCACGTATGCTTGTCCCTCCTCCAACTCCAAAATATTTTGATGTCACTTCTACCGGACTGTATGTAATATTTGTTCCAAATATGAGCCAAATCGGACTCATAGGTCGCGTTCTATTCATGTATGTATTATGTGTTCCAAATATGGACCAAATCGGACCACAAATACGATTTGTTTGAATATCTCGATCCTTGCGCCACCTAGCGGCGATTTTTTTCTTATTATTGCATTGTCACCGGGTTCTGAACTATATTCGAAGTTGCAAGCTTGTAGCTTATCGGGAAGTTACTTAAATTTCAATTACAAAATTCGTTCACAACGGCCGTGCATGCAGCCTGCCTGTCAACTCAAGCTAAATAAAACCGTTAAAAAAAAAAAAATTTCATAGCAATTCTAAAGTTAAGATTCTAGGCCAATAAATCGACACGAAATTATTGTTATAAGAAAAGTCTTGTTCAGCTGTAAATGAATTTAATCAGAATTGTGCTCTGACAACTAACATTTTCTGCTTCGCTTGTATTTAGAGAACGGTTTATATGAGGGGAAATGACTTTTGTCATGGTGTCAACTGTCAGACACATCAAGGCGGAAAATTCCAAGGTAGTGTCAAATGACAAGCAATTGTGCTCAAGAAAGCATAACAACCATAAAAAAGATATTTTAGTATTCATTAGCATTTAAGTATGTATGCATGTTGCTTATATAACGGTAGTTGGAAGTTCGTGGTCATAAAATATATTCAACTACAAACAATATTCAGTTATATAGTACACCCTTAAACGCAGAAACAATTGCTCATATTTTCCGCAAATGCTTACAAGCATGGCTATAATAATATACAAATAGTACAGCAGTGAACAGAAAAACAGCAGCGGAAATTTTTTATAAACTTCGTTAATTATATTCCTTCCTTATTTTTTTTACTGTAACTGAAACTATGCAAATAAATTTCAAAAACCTCGTCAAAAAAAATTATATGGCACGAAAATTGCGTACTTTTTATTTGAAGTTCTCCAAGTTTTTTTGTGCATTCAGTTTTGTAGTCCAATAAACTTTTGTCGTACAAAGTTCACTACTTAACCGTTCAAACGGTTGAGCTAACTTGCGCTACTTGGTGACACCAAGGGAATTTAAATCGTTTTCTACATGGTTATTTCAGCGAAGGGAGGTCCACCCTTTTCTTCTTCTTCTGAAGGCGGGCTCCGTTTAGTATACCTTTTGGCCGGAGACTTATAATTCATTCGCATAACATGGCCTAGACAGCGTAGCCGTTGATGTCTGCGTAAAGCTCGTACAGCTCATCAACAATAAACGCTATCCTACATACGGGAATCACTCTGTCCCAACTTCGTTCTGGATACTATAACAGGTTAAATTCTAACTGCGATGTGTCCGCAGATGACACCAACCATTTTTGGAATTTGTGGGGCGAAACACTGTTTTCACAATAACAAAAACAGATCATCATCCCCCCTATTTTCCGGCAGCAATTGTGTAGGTCAGGGAAACAGACTCTTAGATCCTACCTCCCTTTGCACCGTTTGCCAGCACAGAATATATACGTTTGCGACATCCGCCCAATGCAGCTCCTGCCATGGACGGTGCCAATTTCCTAGATGTTCTGGTCTCCGCGACGGCAACCCCCAGACAGGTTTCATTGCGCCTTCCACAACCCAGGCGTAGCCACCCGTCACTTACTCCCAGAGTGACGACGTCTCCCCCTATGCACTTCAGAATTCTGCAGTTAAACTGTAATGGATTAACTGGGAAGATCACGGAGATAGTGGACTTCATGAAGCGGCACAATATCCGCATTGCTGAGATTCAAGAGACTAAACTCACAGCAAGATCTGCATTGCAGACTTGTTCTGGGTATAATGTCCTCAGAAAAGATTGCGAGAGTGGAAATGGAGGCGGCCTCGCGTTTATCATACACCACAATGTGCAATATCATATATTTGATCCCGATCGCAGGGACAGTGTCTTAGAACGTCAAGGATTATCTGTCCAGTCGGGCGATGCAAATCTAGAAATCATCAACATCTACATCCCTCCTGTTACCTGTTGCCCCAGTGGATACAGCCCTGATATCAGCGGCGTACTCACTGCAAACAATCGCATTATCTTAGACGATTTCAATGCCCATCACGATCTATGGCATTCAAACTTGCGGGTGGACAGTAGGGGTGAGATGTTAGCGGATCAAATAGAAGAAACGACGTTCTGCACTATAAACGGAGACGCCCCACACGTATGGTAGGAAGCTGTCACAGTTCGCCAGATATTTCAATCGTGAGCGCAGAACTCGTAAACTGCGTCAACTGGCAGCCGATGGTAACATTGGCATCCGACCACCTGCCTATACGTATTTCGATCGAGCGTCCCGCCGACTTCATCGTCGCAGAAAAATGCACTTTCATTAACTTTAACAAAGGAAATTGGGACGAATACAAATCCTTTACAGACAACCGCTTTGCTGCCCTCCCTATCCCAACTGATGCCCGCCAGCGGGAGCGTGCTTTCCGCAAGGTCATTGAATCCGCCTCGGCTGCAATTCAGAAACGAAATATCAAAGCCAAGAAGAATTGAATAAGGGGTGCCTCAGGGTGGTGCCCTATCCCCATTTTTTTTTAATTTTTACATATCAAACCAACCTTCCAGAAGGAGTTACTATCGTTTCTTACGCCGATGACTGCACAATAATGGCCACAGGACCGGGCCCAAAGATCGATGAGCTTTGCAACAGAAAAAGCGGCTACCTCCCTGATCTCTCCAGTTTTCTCGCCTCGCGAAACCTGGCATTATCGCCGACTAAATCAGCCGTGACCCTATTTACAACTTGGTCGTCCCAAATGTCGACCATTTTGAACATCCACGTCGATGGTACTACGCTACCGACTGTCCTACACCCAAAATCTTGGGTGTGACGTTTGATCAGGATCTACATTTTGGTGAGAACGCAGCCGCAATTGTTCCGAAAATCCAGAGCCGTAATAAAATCCTCAAATCTCTTGCTGGCAGTACTTGGGGAAAAGACAAAGAAATGCTCATTACCACATACAAAGGAATTGCCCAGCCGTTTGTGTGCTACGCGTCCCTATATGGTCACCAAGCCTAAAAACTACCCACTGGAAGAAGCTACAGGCCTGCCAAAATACTGCGCTCAGAACCGCCACGGGCTGTCTTCTTATGTCCCCAGAACACCATCTACATAATGAGGCGAGAATACTCCCCATCAAGGAGAGAAATGAGATACTAACCAAACAGATCCTGTTGAATACCCAGCAACCTGGGCATCCCAACAGACATCTGATTGATGAGCCAACGCCGCCTAGGGACTTAAGGAGTCATCTCCGTAAGCATTTTGAGGAAATGCGGCTCCTGAGAACTCAGCCGTATGAAGCAAAAATACACAAGCAGGTCCTTAGTGAACTCCACAAACAGGCTTCGGACCTTTATGCCGGGAATTGCCCGGTGAATCCAGTATTCAGGGAACAGTATCCAAAACTTGCGGAAGAGGAACGCATATTCCCCAGGGAAACGCGAGTCACTCTGGCTCAACTTCGTCCTGGATACTGTAACAGGTTAAACTCTTACATATCCAGAATCAACCCCGACATACAAAATGTATGCCCCGCTTGCAATGTGTCCCCACATGACACCAACCAGCTCTTTAATTGTAATGTGGAACCATTATGCTGCTTTGGGCAAAGTGGGCAATTGAAAAGTAAAGTCCTCCCCACTTATTGACATGGATACTGACAACATCTGTTGTGGCGGCTCTAGGAGTGTTCGAGAGAAAAGTTCTTCCAAATATTTACGGACCCCTCGGCGTTGGCGACGGTGAGTCTGAAGAAGATTTAATGATGATGTTGTTGTTGTTGTAGCAATGCTTTGCCCCACCTAATAGCTGCGACCGATCACAAATTGTCATAAATATCCTCTAACGGGAGTCCAAGGAAACTTGCTGTTTCAACAGAGTTGGACTATAATGGAAGGGGTGTTAGAGGCGCTGGTTCCAGATTACAATTAAAGCGATGGTTGGTGTCAGGTGGGGACACATTACACGCGTTGCATACATTTTGTATGTCGGGGTTGATTCTGGATATGTAAGAGTTCAACCTGTTACAGTATCCAGATCGAAGTTGAGCCAGAGTGACTCGCGTTTCTCTGGGGAGTATGCGCTCCTCTTCCGAAAGTTTTGGGTACTGTTCCCTGAATACTGGATTCACCGGGCAATTCCCGGCATAAAGGTCCGACGCCTGTTTGTGGAGTTCACCAAGGACCTGCTTGTGTTTTTTTGCTTCATACGGCTGAGTTCTCAGGTGCCGTATTTCATCAAAATGCTTACGGAGATGACTTCTTAAGTCCCTAGGCGGCGTTGGCTTATCAATCAGATGTCTGTTGGGATGCCCAGGTTTCTGGGTATTCAACAGGAACTGTTTGGTTAGTATCTCATTTCTATCCCTGATGGGGAGTATTCTCGCCTCATTATGTAGATGGTGTTCTGGGGACATAAGAAGACAGCCCGTGGCGGTTCTGAGCGCAGTATTTTGGCAGGCCTGTAGCTTATTCCAGTGAGTTATTTTTAGGCTTGGCGACCATATATTGGACGCGTAGATTGCAAATGGCTGGCCAATTGCTTTGTAAGTGGTAATGAGCGGTTTTTTGTCTTTTCCCCAAGTACTGCCAGCAAGGGATTTGAGGATTTTATTACCGGCAGAGAAGTTACAACCGCTTATGTGCTCCTCCCATTTCTCCCGCTTGTGTTCATCCACAAGCAATCTGATGCGTTGGTTTATATCCCTTATTTGGGGGTCACCGGGATCAAGCTGTCTTATAAGGTCACATTCTCTCGCTAAACTTGCGGCCTCCACCGGGAAGTGGGGCCTAACTTCGGGAATTCTATCGGCGGGAATGAAACGAGCCGAGGCGGATTCAATGACCTTGCGGAAAGCACGTTCCCCTTGGCGGGCATCAGTTGGGATAGGGAGGGCAGCAAAGCGATTGTCTGTAAAGGATTTGTATTCGTCCCACTTTCCTTTTCTAAAGTTAATGAAAGTGCGTTTTTCTGCGACGATGAAGTCGGCGGAACTCTCGATCGAAATAAGTATAGGCAGGTGGTCGGATGCCAATGTTACCATCAGCTGCCAGTTGACGCAGTTTACGAGTTCTGCGCTCACGATTGAAACATCTGGCGAACTGTGATAGCTTCCTACCATACGTGTGGGGGCGTCTCCGTTTATTGTGCAGAACGACGTTTCTTCTATTTGATCGGCCAACATCTCAGCACCTCAACTGTTCGTCCGCAAGTTTGAATGCCATAGATCTTGATGGGCATTGAAATCGCCTAAGATAATGCGATTGTTGCCAGTGAGTACGGCGCTGATACTACGGCGATACCCACTGGGGCAATAGGTGGCAAGAGGGATGTTGATGATTTCTAGGTTTTCATCGCCCGACCGGACAGATAATCCTTGACGTTCTAAGACACTGTCCCTGCGGTCGATGTCGGGATCAAATATATGATATTGCACAGTGTGGTGTATGATAAACGCGCAGTCGCCTCCGTTTCCGGTCTCGCGATCTTTTCTGTGGAAATTATACCCTGAACAGTTCTGCAATGTATATCTTGCTGTGAGTTCATGAAATGGACTATCTCCGTGATCTTCCCAGTTAATCCATTACAGTCTAACTGCAGTATTCTGAAGTGCAAAGGAGGAGACGTCGTCACTCAGGGAGTAAGTGACGGGTGACTACGCCTGGGTTGTGGAAAGCCAGGACGCGGCTGCTGTTGTGGCCTTGGGACTAGACGTCCTTGGGTAAGCATTGGGGTACCCGGTGTATTTGGTTATGCGGCCTGGCAACATGGCGCAATGAAACCCGTCGGGGGTTGCCGTCGCAGAGCCCAGAACATCTAGGAAAGTGGCACCGTCCATGGCAGGAGCTGCATTGGGCGGATGTCGCAAACGTATATATTCTGTGCTGGCAAACAGTGCAAAGGGGGGTAGGGGCTGATGCTTGGCATTGCTCCCGACTCTACTACGGAGATTGTAGGTGTGAGTGGGAGCAGCCGTGTGAGTTGGTGGCGCCGTGGGGCGGGTACTTATTGTGGCTTGCTGATCAGCGGGGCTGCTATAAGGTAGCGGGGTGGCGCTCAGGCGCAGACTACGGCACGTCCTAGGGCGTGAACAGCAAGGATCCACAAGAGATTTACAGAAGTTACGTGGACGTCTGGTTTTGGGGTCTAACCCAGAACAACTTGTCCGATGCAGCCATCCCTTACACGAGACACACTGACAAGAATATGACCTTCTAAAAAGATTCTTTTCCAGCAGATGCAGCAAAACCATTTCTCAGGGCCGGGGTCAGGAGAAGGACCCGGATTGGGTTCGATACTTTCCCGGAACAAGAGAATATGGAGCAGTACCGCTGCAAGGAGCTGATTGGAGGATGACAATTTGTGGGGGGGGACGCAAAAAATTAAATGGGGTTACACTGAAATGGCAGGCCTTGGTCGGGAAAAATCCCTAGTCGCTCCGGTACATAGAACCGACTGCTTTGGGATGCGGGTTCGGGCTCATCATCTTCGCTGGGTGTTTCTTCGCTTTCTCCATTTAGGAGCACAGCCAAGTATTCTTTCTGTAATATATGCACTCTCTGGATATCGACTGTTAGGTGGCCGTTTTGTTTTTACAGGAGTTTGTTAAGAACCTTAAATTTTCCGTCTGTCGCTGAAGTTTTGCTAAATAGGTTAGGTAGGAAATTCTCAATACCTACTACAAAAATAAACTTCACACCGATAAATATCATAGCTGAAATGGAACAGGTAATACAAAATATAAAAGACGACAAAGCTAAGGATGTTGCCCGTAACAAATTAAGTAATAGGGTATTGCAGTTTAAACGAAGTGCCCGACACAATGAAAAAGAAAAATTCATCCTTCATGCCTTTAATAAAGCAAAAACCTTTTTAAACCAACACAAAAATATCGTGATAACCGACGCAGACAAAGGCAATAAAACAGTGGCACT
The DNA here is from genome assembly GCF_040869045.1 of Eurosta solidaginis. Classification (NCBI taxonomy): domain Eukaryota; kingdom Metazoa; phylum Arthropoda; class Insecta; order Diptera; family Tephritidae; genus Eurosta; species Eurosta solidaginis. The sequence goes on from NC_090319.1 coordinate 296,493,885, forward strand.
ATATAAAGATGATTACATGACAAAGATGAAAACAATACTAGACGACAAAAGTACGTATAAAACGATGATGAGTGACCCCACGAATGAGCTCCAAAAAAAGAATAACAAAATAGTAGAAGAGCTTCACAAAAACAAACAAATCAATTCAAAAGAAAAACAACTATTAGCATGTTCCACTGCAATTGCCCCAAGAATTTATGGGCTTCCTAAAATACACAAACGTGATATTCCACTTCGTCCAATTGTATCATCAATTAACGCTCCATGCTACAACATGTCTAGGTATGTAGGAAATATACTTAAAAGTTTAGTATCTAATGAGCACAACATTAAAAATTCCTTCGAGTTTAAAGAACGGCTGAATGCCATAAAGGTCAATGACGAAGATATATTAGTTTCCTTTGATGTAGTATCACTATTTACGAACATTCCAACTATTCTTGCTACAAAAATAATTTTAAAAAAGTGGGGGGAAATAGAAAAAACAACAAACATACAAAAGAGAAATTTCCAACAAATGCTAGAATTCTGTCTTAAAGAAAACAACTACTTCGTTTGGGGTGAAAAACTGTATGCCCAAACATTTGGAATGCCCATGGGCAACCCTCTGTCACCAACCATCGCAGATATAGTCATGGACGACTTACTCAACGACTCCATATCTAAACTAAAAACACTACACAACATCGAGATAAAATTATTGGTTAAATATGTAGACGATATCTTCGCGATAGTGAAAAGAGATGATGTGCATACTATCCTAGATACACTAAATAAGTACCACAATATATTAAAGTTCACTCTTGAAACCGAAACGAATTTTAGCATACCCTTTTTAGATACACGGGTTCATAGATATAATAACATTCTGACATTAGATTGGCACACAAAACCTACCTCGTCTGGCCGCCTGATCAACTTTCTATCAGCCCAACCCTTCAAATACAAAATAAATACCGCAAAAAATTTTATCAACAAAGTCCTAACTATTAGCCATCAAAACTTCTGGGAAGCAAACATAATAAAAATTAAACAAATTCTTACAAACAATAACTTTCCAAAAACACTTATAGACATCCTAATTCGAGAGAAAATGTCAAATGTTGAAAATAATTTTAATACAAATACAACAAGAACCACAACTGATCAACCCAAACAGTATTACAGTGTTAAGTACATACCTAGATTAACTGAATACTTCTACAAGCACATTACATCTGACAACAATAACATATGTTTAGCATACACATCGAATAATACATTATCTAGTATCTTCACAAAAACCAAAACCCCTCTCAAAACTTCACAACAAAATAACATTGTCTATGAAATACCATGCAAAGGTAAAGAAAACGAAAGCTGCGATAAAATATACATAGGCACGACTAAGCGAAGTCTAGGAGTACGCCTAAATGAGCATGAAGCAGACATAAGGAAAAAGAAAATCAACACAGCGCTATCGCAACACACCACATCAAGCGGTCACTCAGCTGATATGAAAAATGTCAAAATATTAGACAAAGAGAAACGAACAAAAATCAGATACACTATAGAGAGCTTACGAATAATGGAGAAAAGGAACAAAACAGTAAACATAAAAGAAGACACGGATTGCATTTCCGCGGCTTATTTGTTATGCCTTTAAATTCTGTTGTTTAGTTTGACAATTGTACCACATACAGATGGTATTAGCGCTATGTTTTTATAATAGAAAATTTAACATATATGTATATGTATGTAAGTCCATTTTCGTTTATTGTTTTTGTTTGGTTTTAATTTTTGGACATTGTTGAAATTTTAAACAACTATTTTTATAATTTCATGTCAAATTACGTTGGTAAATTGAAAAAATATTTAAATAAATGCAGTTTCGCCCCTGAGGAAGCTAAGGTGCTTAGCGAAACGTTGGGACGTAATAGTGGAGTTTTACTTGCACTAAAAGCAACATTATGGTCAAGAAAAGCCTATCATAACACAAAAAATTCGAACTTTTTTTTAAAATATGCGTGGCGCCGCCCACTTGTGATAAAATCAATTTTACAAATATTATTAATCATAAATCAAAAATCGTTAAACCTATCGGCAGATAGGTTGCTTGCCTTTACTATTAGGAATGCTTTGAAGAAAAATTAACGAAATCGGTTAAGGACCATGCCCACTTGTATATAAAAGATTTTTAAAAGGGTCGTCGCCGAATAAAATAAGCTATATCTTTGCAAAAAAGAGCTTTATATCAATGGTATTTCATTTCCCAAGTGGATTTTTAACAGTAAATAGCAAAAAATTCAAATTCTAAAAAATAGGCGCGGCACCGCCCCTTTTATGACTAAGCAATTTTCTATGTTTCGGCAGCCATAACTCGAAGCAAAATTAGTTCACAATAGAACCATATGTATATGTATTATTGAGCAGCCTTGTAACACTATTAAGTACACAAAACAAACAAAAACGTCATTTCAAGTGTACAGTTGGTTATGTAATGTTCGGTTTCACCCGAACTTAGACTTCCTTACTTGCTTTATTTTATTTTTAATTGATGACCTTGAACAAGTTGACATTTTTGCCTTTGCCTGCATTTGCTTATATGTATAAATTTACCGTTATATATAGTACATATGTATAACGTTTTATAATGCCTTTTTGCTTTCTCTTTTTTTACGGTCTCTTTGCCACGTAGCCAGGTCATATGTAATTATGCAACAACGCCAACACTAAGCACTTATACATACATATAATAATTTAATATGCGCTGTGCTATGTTGCGTATACGTAGCTATTAGCATTATCCTATTTATTTATTATTCGGTTTATGTACTGAATTTTAATTTAATTTCATGGTTTCGCTCTTTTGCATAAAAAGTAAATTTTTTCTATAAGACATATTTACGTTATTGCTCTTATCTTGATACTTTTTTACATTTCGTTTGATTTTATGTTAGTTTTATGTTAACTGCTCTAATGCTTTATGACGTCTAATCTGCTATTATGGTAATTTGTTGACTGCCAAAGCACATCATTTGCACTTCTGTGTGGGCGGAACTGCCTTATTTGATATGCCTGCAAATTGCAGATGGCTTTGACCACAACGTCTGTCATCATTATTGTTCAACTTTAATATGCGCAAAGCTTGGCGTGGTCGGCCTGTAGTCATTTGTTGACAGTTTTATTTTAATTTAATATTTCCTGTTGACAAGGAAGGATGAAAGGCTTTGTAGATCTGATTTTAAAATGTTTGAGGATAACTGAGGGGAAATCCCTTTTAGATCCGAATTTTTTTTTTGATTTGTTGACTAAAGCAGCATCAATTTCTTAAGTTTGAAACTCTGTGAACTTTTAACTGTCTTCGTTCCGTATATCTTTAGTATACAACAGCTTAGTTATTTTTAACACGCTTTTATTAGCTTGGCCTGTATGTAACGGAATCTTTGAGCTTAATTTTCACCGGTTTCTAGAAGTATGATTAACTTGAAACTTTGCATACGTAACAGGGACCGATGACAATGCATTAATGTGGTGGTGTGGTGACATAAGGTCAACGGCCATAAGGGCACTTATTACCACTTTGAATGGCCACAAGTTTGATTGATACCTTGCACGCGTATCAAGGCTCGATGGGAATGCATTAATGTGATGGTACGGCGACATAAGGTCAACGGCCATAAGGTCAATTGGCTTTTTACCACTTTGAATGGACACAAGTTTGATTGAAACTTTGCACACCTATCAAGGCTCGATGACAATGCATTAATGTGATGGTGTGGTGACATAAGGTCCACGGCCATAAGGTCAATTGGCCTTATTACAACTTTGAATGGCCATAAGTTTGATTGAAACTTTGCACACGTATCAAGGCTCGATGACAATGCAATAATGTGATGGTTGACTTGATCGCTAAACGCTAAGAACGTACCCCCAATTCTTGGCGGTGTAAAATTTGGTACTTTGTAACTCCTCGTGAAGAGGATAAGCTCGGTTTTATCCGGGTTGACTTCCAAACCTGTGGCGGGTTGTACTCCTGGAGCAGCTCCAGGATATGAGTTGGGTCCGTTAGCGTCACTGGAACCCAGGCTCTAGCCCTTGGTCGTGAGGGGATATCACGGGCATCCACTACCTTGAGGCGCGCACCCGGATATACCACCCCTATCAGCGTGACGGCGGCCCTATAGAGGTTTACCGACCTGGCGTCGCCACAGACAATTAGCTTGACATTGCCCTGGAACCACCTTGCATCGGTGTAAGATGGCGGTGAACCAGGGTTGTGTTTCTTAACCTTAACGGCCACCGTAGCGAGCGCGGCCTCGATCCACTTCCACTGTTGTTTCGGGATCCTGCCATCTTAGCTGCTCTCGTCTATAATGCCAATGATCTGCAGAGCCTTGGCAATTTCGGCGAAAGACCGCGGCCAGCCTCCATGCGTCTTGGCTCTTTTCGGTGCCGTAGGGTTGGACTCATCCATGGACCGCTGGCGTTTCGAGGTTTCATCACTCTCCACTAAAACTTTTTAAATTACTTGAACTAAAAAATTAAAAATAAATAATAGTTTAAAAAAACTAAAAAAACACGCTTTTATATCTAACCGAACTAAAAAATAGAAAATAATTTTCAATTAAAAAGAGTTTATATAACAGTAGTAGAAGGTCAAGCAATCATTTATAGTTAATCAAATCACCTCAAAATAAAATTATAGTAAAATTTAAGTTATCAACAGAATAATTTAATTCGCAGTAAAAAGCGTGGGTGCATTTGACTACATTTCATATCTTTCCTCACAGTTCCGTCTCCTGACCCTGGTCCTGAGAAATGGTTTTGCTGCGTCTGCCGGAAAACAATCTTTTTAGGATGGTCTTGTCAGTGTCTCTCGTGTAAGGGATGGTTTCATCGGACAGGTTGTTCTGGGCTAGACCCCAAAACCAGACGTCCACGTAACTTCTATAAATCTTTTGTGGCTCCCTGCTGTTCACGCCTTAGGACGTCCCGTAGCCTCACCTAAGCGCCCCCCGCTACCTTCCAACAGCCCCGCTTCTCAGCAAGCCACAACAAGTATCCGATGTTGCTCGCGCCCCACGGCGCCACCAACTCACACGGCTGTTCCCACTCACAACTAGAATCTCCGTAGTAGAGTCGGGAGCAATGCCGATCATCAGCCCCTGCCCCCATCTTCTTCCCCCCTCTTTTCCGGCAGCGATTGTGTAGGTCAGGGAACAGACTCTTAGTCCCTACCTCCCTTTGCGCCGTTTGCCAGAACAGAATATATACGTTTGTGAAATCCGCCCAATGCAGCTCCTGTCATGGACGTTGCCACTTTCCTAGATGTTCTGGTCTCCGCGGCGGCAATCCCCCGACGGGTTTCATTACGCCATGTTGCCAGGCCGCA